>NW_022103897.1:6533056-6583980 GCF_000313985.2 Echinops telfairi | reverse complement strand
ATTCATAACCACTGTCTGTATGAGAACAAAACATTGCCCAGTCTTGTGTCATCCCACTAATGTTTGAGTCCATTGTTACAACCATTGTGCTAATCCATTTCATTGAGAATCTTCCTCTTTTTCACTAACCTTCTACTTCACCAATCATGATGCCCATTCCCCTGGCCTGGTCTCTGAGTCATTAGAGAGGTATTAATCAATTCAGCAATAATATACCATCTCACTCCAGCATTAGCAAAGATAAAAAGGAAATAAACAAACAAGCAAAGCTAACAGAAAACAAGAAAACTCTGGCAGGTAGTGGAGAGACTGGGGTCCTTATACGCTGCTGGTAGAAATGTCAAATGGTGTGACCACTGTGGAATCAGCAGAATGGTCCCTTAAAATATTGAAAATAGGAATACTATTTGATCCATGATATGAATAGATATATGCATATCCTCTTCCTTGCAGTACTATTCCTAATAACAAAAATACGAAAACAACCTAAATGCTCATCAGTAGATGAATGCATAAACAAACTATGAAGTATATACACAATGGCAAATATTAATAATGAATCTATGAAACACCCCCTAACATAGATGGAGATTCAGAACACTGACCTTTCTGTTAGTAGTTTAGTATAAGTGCTTCTCCTTTAAAAACACAAAGACCAAACTCACTGCCATCAAGTTGATTCCAAATCATAGTGACTCAATAAGAGAGGGTAGAACTGACCCTGCGGGCTTTTGAGACTAACTCTTTATGGGAGTAGAAAGCCTTGTTTTTCTCCTGTGGAGTGGCTGCTGGTTTCAAACTGCTAGCTTACCGTTAGTAGCTCAACAGATAACTACCATGCCACAAAGGCCTCGGTGCTAACATTTTCTAGTGGCATTCTATTTTATTTATTATTTTTATTCTCCAAGTGCGTACATTTGGTAATGATGCGGCTTGGTGAAGAGAGTCCCCCTTTCTAGGCAGGTGATCTCAGTTTGATTCCCAGCCAGTTCACTTCATGCCCAACCAAAACCAAACTCTGTCATCAAATCAGTTCTGATTCAGAGCAATTCCCTGTGGGTTTCAGAAACTGTTAACTGTTTAAGGATTATAAAGCCCAGTCATTCTCCCGTAGAGCTGCTGGTGGTTTCAAACTGCCCACCATTCAAATCACGGGATTATAAAGCCCAGTCTTTCTACTTCAGAGCTGTTGGTCATTTCAAAATGCCCACCATTCAGATCGCAGCCCGACCTGTAACCACTGTACCACCAGGGCTCATGCCAATGACTAATTCACAAAAATTCCCACTCTCCTGCCAAATTGGGTCATGGTGAAATCAACAAAGGTTCATTAGGTACTCAGAGGATTCTATTATTATCTCATACAGGTTTCTATAAGAGACTTGCTTCTACAATTACAAAACTTTTTACTTGAAAATGGACAATTTACAGAAAAAGAACATTTATTTATTCAACTATTTATCTAAGTACTAATTTATCTAGACTCCTAGGAGCTTATGATGTTGAGTTCCATGGGTAAAATCCTCCTCTTGTCCCTTAAAGTGGTGCTGTACCATCATCTGGATTAATCACCTCTCAGAGTCTATATAAGAGGCAGTTGGGGTGGGAGATGGCTTTTCTTTAAGATTTTTTAGATAATTAACACCTGTGATTTCTATAATCTCAATAGTGAAAGTAGGTGGGGAAAATGTAGATTTGCCCAAAGAAAATGGATTTCAAAATAAGTGCTTTATCACACTTGCTTTAAGGATTAGCAATACCCCACTACAGACAAATTGAATGCCTGATCAACAGCACATACAGTGTGAAGCCACGTGTTAAGTGAGGTTTATTTTCTGGGTCCTTCTGATATGTCACAGCGATTTCAAATATCATGGCATTCCTATCAGGATTCTCTAGACCTAAGCTGGACAAGAGCAATCGGGCTGTTCAGTTCATTTCAAAGAGCACTGATCTGAAAGCCCTACTCTGCATGGAGCATTGGTTTATGTGCAGCGCAGAATAAAAAGTGTGTAAGACACATCCCTTGATGTCTACAAGCATTGCTTATTGCTTGTGTGAAAGAATCCTCTAATGAAGATAAGACATTGCAAGTGTATGTTTAATAACTTAAATTCTAAGCTCCAGGGACACTCTTGTTTCTATAGCTAGTCCTTATAATAAGAAATGGGAACTAAAATTCTATCTGATGCACTAGAACACCACTTTCCATTTCTCCTAGCCTAAAACTTCTGTGCAGAATTAAATTAGAAAATCACTTTTAGCCTCCTTATCTATTGGGTTTAATGTCAAAGCCTTCCTCAGAACCTTGAAGAGGACAACAAGACCTTATCCTGTCCACCTGTCCAGAGTCCTCTCTCCAACTATCCTGATCTCTTCCTCCTCCTCAAACATACCAAAGGCCTCAGGACATTTCCATGTGTTGTTCCGTCTAACCATCCTATCCACCTGTCCCAGTCTGTCGTATTTTTCCCTCAATGTTCTGTCTTCACAGAATTTAAAACTTCCTTAATGTATTTTCCTCTTAATGTTATCAGAACTCAAACTCAGTAAATTCTGGCTCATATCGACCCTATAGAACAGGGTAGACCTGCTCCTGGCATTGTCTGAGACTTTAACTCTTTTCAGGAGTAGAAAACTCCATCTTTCTCCCTAGGAGAGACTGATGGTTTCAAACTATTGAGTTTGCAGTCCTGAGCCCAACCCTTAACAACTGTGCTTCAGGTTTCCCTAAGACTCATGATAGAAAAGCCTTTATGTTATACAAACTGTATCTTCAGCCCCAAGGAGAACAGTAGGTATCTCATAGTAGATGCAGAAAATGTTGGATGAGGTATTTATACTTTGCTCACCTATTTATTTCTTGTGGGTCCCTAAATCAGTCAATAAATCAGTTCCATCTCTTAGGCATAGTTTGTTCAGTCATACGATTTTTTAAACCTAGTTTAATGAAACAATATCTCCGAAAAAATAAGGAAAAATTTTAAGTACCATAAAAATAAAAGAGCTCTTTCTCTCTATATAGGGGTACCTGGGTCCTAACAGAAATGTTGGGGGGTTGAACCCACCTGTCAACTGAGGAAGAAAGTATTGGCAGTCTGCCTCCACAAAGATTATAGTTAAACAAACAAACAAAATTAAAAACTCACCATATGAGCAGTTCTACTCTATCACAAGAAGTCACTATGAGTTAAGACTCAACTCCATGGTGTCCAATAAAAGCAACAGCAAGTACGTCTTAGTATCATTGTTATTTTTTCAACCAAATATAACTTGATTGCCAAGGAACTACCCCACACACGTAGCTTTAGAGCAGAAAATGCTAGCATCTGCCTTAATTGGCAAATGAGCTACTTAATGTTACGTTTCAGTCAGCAAATAAGGGGTCAGACAAGAGGTCACGAGAGGCGTGAAAGCTACTACACCTTTCGGCCATAGTAGAACCCAAATGACTACTCCTTGAATGAGGACACTAGCTAGGACCCTGTAAGCTGGTGACTCCCCTGTGAGTATGCCATCTGGGAAGCAAAAACCTTACTGACATTCCCATACTCTACGTCCAAGAACTTTCTGTCCACAAAATTAGGTGATATTTAGCCATTAGATTTTTGTCAGCTTGGGCATTATTCAGTTGCTGAAAGGTACACATAAGAACATTGAAAATGAAGGGCAGCCAGCTACCACTTTTTAGATAATGACAGTAATGATGTGGTAAATTGGTATATTCTTCAAGGAAATGTGCAGGAGACTCATTTCAAACTAACAACCTTGTATCAAATGGGATCTACTTAAAATAATCATGCTGCTGAGGTGGGCATGGGATGTGCAGGCTATTAGCCATGTAGAAATGCTCTGAAATCAGAATGGCAGAATTCTTCCTTTGAGTCCTGAAAATGGTCATACAATGTACAGGAAGGAAACTAAGGAGTGAATTATGAGTTGACAGTGCACATGAATTGCGAGGCCACTAAAACCTTTCCATTTATTTATGCTGATGGTAGGTGCATAACAACACGCTAATAAACAGAGCAGAAGCAGCTTGCTGTGTACAGTCACTCCTTAGTAAGGTTAACAAACTACATTAACCATTCACTCATCTGTAACTCATAATTAATCACTCCTTGAAAATTACAATGTATAATAAATGAGGACAGACATGATTCATTAAAACTTCTAATTAATTCTATTTAATACCATTTCATAGTTCATTGATAAGTGCTGAGAGAAGAATTACACTGTAGGATATTTGGTGCATTGCTGCAGAAGAAGTAAATAGGGGGAACATTAGCTCAAATGAAACATGAATACTTGCAAATGGAAATGTCAGATGTTTATCACTGCTTAGCCTGGCTATGTTCTCAAGGGTCTCTCAACAGTACCAGTAGAAGACACCAATTTCAGGGATGTATCATTTGGTTGCAAAAGTGCTTCTGTGCTCAACCGGCACGTACAGAATCCATAGATGAGCCAAATCTACTGTAGTTTTCTGTTTATATTCTTTCCGTTTTCTCAGAAATGTTCATGCTTGTTTTGTAGGCTAACAGCAAGACTATTTTTAGGCAAGTATTTTCATGTTTAGAAAGAGATTAATTTATACAAGAAGACAAATACTTAGGATAATTATGGTTTGGGGTTATTTAATTGCTCTCCATAGCACATTTCCAAAGTAGCACCTAAATTCATTACACATTTTTACTACCCAAGGACTTATAGGAAAAAATAGTCATTATTAATAAATGGAGCACTGGTGGTGTAGTGGTTACAAGTTGGGTTGCAGCCCACATGATTGGCAGTTCGAAATCACCAGGCTCCATGGGAGAAAGCCTGAGCTTTCTACTCCTGTAAACAGTCTCGCAAACTCACAGGGGGTCACTGTGAGTCAGCATAGACTCAATGGAAGTGACTTTGATTTGGTTTTAGAGTAAACAAATGTTTATTTTAAATTGTATTCATGGAATAATAAATTTTGTCTTTAAAAAATTATATTACCAACCATATAGTATGTCCAGCAAAAAGTTTAAAGGCTCTTTCTGTGGTTTCATGATGTAAATGCGAGCACTCTGAATGGTAGAAAATATTCAATATATATATATATACTACAATTTGCATCCTAAGTAATTAAAATGTTTCCAAGTCAATAATAATATGTCAACCAACCCAATAATAGATTTCAACAAAGACTTTGAAAAGGAAGCTATACAAATGGTCACCAAATACATGAAAAGGTATTCAACATAATTAGGCTAAATGATTGAACTGACGAGAATATGGAGAAGTTGGAACTCTCATACACCATTTATGGGCATATAAAATGCTACAACCACCTTGGAAAACACTTGGGCAGTTTTTGAAATGATAAGTATACATCTATAATACAAACTTCATAATAATTTGTTAATAATTTCACACCAAGGAATTTACAGAACCATAAAGAAGAAACATTTGTGCACATAAATGAATGTACATAAAAATTATCTTTATCAACAATTACTCATAAACTACAATAACCCAAGTATCCATCAACAAACAATTGAATGGATGAACCAAATTTGATCTTGACCAGATAGGGATTTAGTCATCATGTTTCCATGTTCAAGAAAGGAGATTTCACAGCTTTTCTCGAAGGAGAGTGACTTTTGAAAATGCTGAAGTCGTTTGTGTCTGCAGGTGTTACCTTTTCCTGTGTTTTGAGAGGAACTCAATGGAGCCAGTTTTGTGTAGCTCAAGAAATGGCATTGAGCCGTGAGGCCCCTGGCTGTCCTTGCAGAGTTCTGTATCTAAAGAACTGCATAATGTTCATCTTTGGCACCCTTGGACTTGATTCTTCCTCAGAGGAGGAGGAAATTGCACTGGTCAATGTTACTAAAGCTGTGAGGTTGTGAGGAGGCATACTAGCATCGGCACAGCGAGTAGAGATGGCCATTTTGTACTGGATACTGGTCACTCCTTAGGGAAAGGGACTTTTTATTTCCCAAAAGGGTCAAACTCAAAAACGTATATGGGTAGTTCAATCCTATCCTATGGGTCGTTATGAATCACAGCACCACAGCGGGGAGGTTCTCGTGTCTTTGTTTTTTAACTAGGTGGCCAGTTTTTCCTTCTAAGGTGCGCATTTCTAAGCACAATTTTCGAGAGTTGTAAATCACAGAACTAACTTTGTGAGGTCCTTCTTAGCCCTAACACTGTGCAACTAAAAAATGAGGGAACGCACACAGCATCTGTTTTCGTTATTGAATTTGCAAGCATTTGGATCATGCTTGACAATCCACTATTTCAACTAGAATCTTTGGAAACTATACTAACAAATTTAATTAGTGTCTTTCTAGAAGGAAGGCAGCTAACCCCAAAGCTTTTTGACGGTTTATTTCACAGAACATTTTAAAAGCAAGCTGGGTTTTTTTTTTCCCAACATTCCAATAGTCACTTCTCACAAAGATGGTAAATTTGTGTAGGAAATAAAAATGTCAGTAAATCTTATATGGTGCTAAATTATTCATTTGGTCTATTTTCTCTTCTTGTAGGGCTGACCTTTTTTGTGGACTGGATTGTCCACACATTTTCAATGAAGTTTCCATATAGGAAATTGAAGCTGACCCTGTTACAATTAAACAAATGCACAGAAGAAAGGGGCCATAAATATTGTAAAATAAATTGTATTTTTTGTATTGTATGCTTATATTTCCCTAGCTGAGACAAAATAAAAGGAAGGCAGAAGGACATGGAGAGTTTTTAAACACCTGGATAAAAGAGGCAATCAATTAATTACCAAAATAATTACAAACTCTTCTCCTATCATAGATATTATTTGCTCCAGTTGCTTAGATAATTGTTGCAATTACATTATGTAGATTGTAGATATCTTAGTTAGATGCTAAGTAAATATTTTTTGGCAAAATTTAATTGTTATTAAGAGGCAATGATGTAGAAAAAGTATTAGCCACAAGAAGATAAAAATGGGTTTCCACTGAATTTTTGTGACTTATTAAGTTAGGGAAATCATTTAACCTGCCTACTATGCCTTCTTCTTCTCATCTCTAAAATTAAAATGCTCTCACCTATGTTATTGGGATGTGGGTTGGGTTAAAAAGTGCCGTGTAGTTGATAACCCTTAAAATTGATATGGTTTACTTCTTAGATTTCTACTGATGGGAAGGCAGCTCGGAACATATTTGAAAAAGCCCAAGTATGGAAACAAGTGTACACCAGAAGGGAAATGTATTGAAAGCACACGTGGAATCATAGTGTCATCTATTTAGTCTAGTCACAGTCCTTGCCTTCTGGCAGGGCCAGTCTGACTTCCACTACTCCAAGTATCTGATCCGTTAGTAAAATAGGGGACTACCCAACCAAGAAGGAATGCCCATCCTTTCCCTCAATCATACTCTGTATTGGCCAGTCGTTGTGAAATAAATTGTATATGACTGTGAACATAATTTTGAGAGGTAGTGTGATATACTGGCAACACAGCTCAGGAAGTGACCAGCTCATGGTGCAATCACACTTACACTGTAATTACAGGCTTCCTTGTCTGTAATCAGCCTTCTTGCTTCTCTATGTAAAATGCACAGATGTATGGGGGGAAAAGCAGAACAAAACCCAGGACTTACAATGTCACACTGCGCAAGAACAAGAAATTAACAGGGGTTTTTAAGCGTATACATTTTCTCATGTCAAATAAGTGAAGAGAGATTAATCTGGCTATCTAGGTCTCTGGGTGAATTTTCACAAATAAGATTTTACAAATAGTTTTGTTTGAAAACTTGGAAGAATTCCTAGTTTTAAGTAAAGCTTTCTGTCTAGACTTTAGGGATCCACTTGAAGCAATTACGACCATTTTCTTCTTGTCAATAAAAGTAGTATGTAACCAGCTGTGTTACTTATACAGGGATTACCTCTTAACTCCATATTCACCACTTTTATTACCTGCTCGGTAATAATTCTTTAAAATGTAAGATTTTCTCCTTTGCGGTGAGCAGAATGTTATGCTTTGCCAATCAATGGGTGGCAAAATAACAGCACAAGAAGAAAAGACTTCTATTCTTGGTACTATTTGTGTTTTGTTGAGATAACCACCAGTGCTCATCCCAGCTATGTCCCTTGCTGCAAGCTCTCCGTGATATTGAGGTGCTAGCCGTGATATGGTGGCCTCCCCAGTATGGATACCAAGCATGCTGGCTTTGCCTTTTTCAGCCAATCAATGAGTGGCTCCTAAAGTCCCAACTCTTAAGCAAAAATCCACTCCCCTCTACTCTCCATCACACACTTGGTATAGTTGTTTGGTGCCATCAAGTCGATTCTGACCCAAGGTAACCCTATGCACAACAGAACAGAACTCTGCCCAGTCCTGTGCCACCCTCACACTTGGTTCCTATGCTTCAGCCCATTGTTGTCGTCACTGAGTCTGTCCAGATTGTTGGTGGCCTGTCCAATTTTCACTGCCCCTCCATGTTACCAAGCATGGTGTCCTTCTTCAGGGACTGATCTTTCCTGATACCATATACAACGTTTGTGAGACTAAGTCACACATCTTTGCCTCTAAGGAGCATTCTGGCTGTACTTCTTTCAAGACAGATCAGTTTGTCTTTTTAGAAGGCTATAGTGTTTTAAATATCCGTCTCCAGAACGGTATTCAAATGCAACAATTCTTCCTTGGTCTTGCTTATTCAACGTTCAACTTGCACATACATATGAGGTGATTGAAAACAGCCTGACTTGGTTCAGGCACCCCTTAGTCCTCCAAGTCGCATACGTGCTTTTCAACATCCCAGAGAGGGCTTGTGGCGCAGGGTTACTCAATGCAATGTGTCTAATTCCTTGCCTGCTGCTTGCGTAAAAATAAATCATAGATTGAAGCAAGATGAAATCCTTGACAACTTCAATCTTTACTCCTTTTATTATGATGTTACCTACTGGCCCAGCTGTGAGGATTTTAATCTTCTTTACGTTGATATGTAATCCACACGAAAAGCTGTAATACTTGATCCTCAACAACAAGTGCTTCAAGTCTTTCTCATTTGCGACAAGCAAATGTGTGTCATCTGCATATCTCAGGTTGTTATAAGCCTTCCTTCAATCCTGACGGCACATTCTTCTTCATGTAATCCAGCTTCTCTGGTTATTTGCTCACATCCCTGATTGCATAAGTCTGGTTAGAGGATGCAACCCTGACACACATCTTTCCTGATTTTAAGCCATATTATTCCTTTGTTATGTTCACACAGCTGACTCGGATTCATGTACAAATTCCCCATAAGCACAAATAAGTGTCCTGAAATTCCCATTCTTCTCAGGATATCCATAGTTTGTGAGATAGACACAATTAAATGCCTTGGCACAGTCAGTAAGTCACAGGTAAATATATTTCTGGTATTCTCAGAGTTCAGCCAAGATCCAGCTGACATCAGAAATTATCTCCCTTGTTCCAAATTCTCTTCTGAACCCGACCTGAGCCTCTAGTAACTCCCTGTCAATGTCCTGCTGCAACCATTGTTGGATGATCATTAGCAAAAGGTGACATGCTTGTGACATCAGATATTCTTCTACAATTTGAGTGTTCTGTTGGATTCCATTTCTTTGCAATGGGTGCAATTATGAATCTCTTCCTGTCCGTTGGCCTAGTATCCATCCGTCTTCCAAAATTTCTAGCATAGAAGAGTAAGTGCTTCCAGTTTTTCTGTGTGCCTTTGATGCTCTAAGAATTTCAGGACCTCTTCTGACATCCACTTCGATCCTTTCATTCTTTCTTTTGTTTTGATGGCTTTTTGCCTTCTTTATGAATGATGTGCTTGAAGTCCTATCACAGTCCATCAAGTCTTCTTTAGTGTTTAATGCGACACATCTTGAAATATTCTTGGTATTCAGGTCGAATAAACTAAAGCTCATAATATGGTTCTTGTGGACTTGTTTTCATTTTCTTCAGCTTTGACCTGAATTTACATATGAGCAATTGATGGTCTGTTCCACAGTCAGCACCTGGTCTGATTTTAGTTGCTGATATTGATATTCTCCATCATGTCTTCCCACAGATGGACACAATTTGATTTCTGTGCATTTTATCTGGAGAAGTTCATTTTTGTGTTGGTAAAAAAGAGGTATTTTCTACAAACAAGCCATTGGTTTTGCAAAGTTCTCTCAGATAACCTTCAACTTCATTTCTATCACTAAGTCCATATTTTCCAATTACTGTTCCTTCCCCTTTGTTTCCAATTTTTCATACCAATTTTCAATAATTATAAATGCATATTGACTTCATGTTTCATCAATTTCTGACTGAAGACATTGGTAGATTTCTTCATTACTAACTTTAATGTTTAGCACATACGTTTGAATAACAGTTGTACTGACTGGATTTCCATTAAGATGGATAGATATAATTTTATCACAGATCCTATTGTACTTAACGGTAGACCTTACAATGTTCCTTTTGACAATGAATGTAACTCAATTCCTCTTGTGTATTTCTCAGCATAGAAAACTATATGATTTTCTGACTCAAAATAGCCAGTGTCAATTCATTTCATCTCACTAATGCTTAGGATATTGATCTTTATGCTTTCCATTTAATACTTGATGACTTCCAACTTTCCTAGTTTCTTACTTCGTACATTACAAGCTCTGATTACTGATTGATGTTTGCAGTTATTTTTTCTTACCTTCAGAAGGCAGCTCCTACCCTCCAACCTGAGGGACCCATCCTCTGGCATTATCTCTGATAATGTTCTATTCATTAGACCTTTAGTATAAAAAATGTTTATACATGAGGTTTTCATCAGCTATTTTTTCTGAAAGGACAGCTGATTCCTTCTTCATAATCTGTTCTTATTCTGGAAACGTCATTGAAACCTGTTCATTTTGAGTCACCCTGCTGGTGTCCGAAATACCAGTGACCTAATTGAAGCATCATAGAAACAAATGGGCAAACTGACAGAGAAGTCATCGTGGCCCCCCCGCACTGGCAACCATCAATTATTATGATGATGGTGTTTGGTTTATATATATTTACTGATTTCACATGAATGTGATCGCATAATATTTGTCTTTTGTGACTGACTTATTTCACTCAGCAAAATATGGCTCAAGTTCCATTCATGCTGTGGCATGCATTAGGATTTCATTTCTCTTTATGAGTAAGTAACATTAAGTAATATTATATATCAATAGATAGATAGATATAATATCCCTGGTGGCATAGTGTTTGTTAGTTGGGCTGCTGACCACAAGGTTATCAGTTCAAAGACACCCAAGGCTTTCTACCCCCAGAAATGAGGCTGTCTACCCCCAGAGATATGTACTGCCTCAGAAAACCTAAGGGACATTTCTACTCTGTTTTATAGGGTCACTAAGTCATGACTGACTCAATGCAAGTGAGTTTGGTTTGGGCTATACATGAAGGTTTGGGCTATATATATGAAGGTAAGGCTAAACATATTGCTAAAAATATAGAAACGTTTATTTAACAAAACTATTAATGTGCATAACAATTGCTTCTCCACATATCCTCCATCCAAATCTATTTCTTTCTGAAAGCAGCGTTTCCCTCACTAACTCTACCCTGCAAAATTTGCTGTTTTCCATGTATACCACACCAGGATATTATTTTTGGCAACCTCAAAGCACACAAATAGTATTCCTCTTCAATATTTGAATTTGGGAACCAAAGGATGTCTGAAGGGGCAAAATCAGCAACCTTGGGTCAATATATATGGTTTTTCAAGGAGATGCTTCTAGAGCAGCCCTTGGTCCGCTCAAGGACTAAACAGATGTATGCTCATGATGAAAACATAGGGCATAACTTTTCTGCCCTTTTTTTCATCATTGCAGTTTTTAATTTTCTTATATCGTTTCCTAACAGCCCCCTGGTTTATGTTCTTGGAGAAACTCTATCAAGACTACTCTTTTGGAATTCTCAAAAACAGTGGCCATAATCCTCTGAGCTGTTTTCTCCACCTTGAATTTGACTAACCAGCAGAGCCCTTTGGAAGGTGTTGTTTAGACTGGATCTTTTTCTGAAGGTCCCTTAATGAGATGAAGCAATAGTATTACTGAACGAGCTTGCCAGAAATCATCCACTAACCTCAGAGACATATTTAAACATGCTTTCCTTGGGATAAACCTTTCAGGTATGAATGGAACTCTGACAGCAATACTTTTTTACTTACTTATGTATTAAGAAGAAATTGTAAGAAAATGGATGATTGCATTGGTGAAAAACGTCCAGGAAGGTTGTGCCAAAGAATTTTGTTCCATCAAAATAATGCACCAGCTAATTTTTAAAGCATTTAAAAAATATGTCTCTGAGGTCAGTGGACTGTTTCAGGCAAGTTCATCTTTATTTAAGCTAGCAAGGGCTATCCTGCAAGAATTTCCTTGCAAAGACTTACTCCATTTACCTTACAGCCATAACTTTGCCCTTTTAGACATTTTGGGGGTTCCCAAAAGTCAATGTATATTTAAAAGGAACACAGTGTGCACCTCTTGATGTCAACCTGACATTCTGATGTGGTGTAAATTGAAAGTGCAGAATTCTTCAGGGAAGGGTTAGAGATAGACCTAGATGGAAGATGTTGTCAAGAAGCAATAATTACATATTTTAATAATTTTCTTTCTTAAAAGTTTGTATGATTTTGTAGCAATAATTTTTGTATGAAGATTCAAAAAGTTTATGGATAACAAGATCAGAAACCTTTTTGAAATCTCTGTGCCCTTATCCAATACATACCTACTAGAATTTTCTAGCCTCTGAATGTGGAGATCCAATCACCGCTTATTAAAGAAACTCTTTTTTCCCTCATTGAAAGGACTTTGCACTATTACAGAAAATAAATTGACCATAGATATTTAGCTTTATTTATTCACTCTCAGTTTTATTTCCTTAGTTTATACATCTATTGTTATAACAGGCAGGTTGCTTTGATTACTGTAGTTTAATAGTATGATTTAATAGTATGGTTATAGGATGAATGACTCTTCTTATGTTATTCTTCTTTGGGGGGATTGTTTTAGTTACTCATGCTCCCTTGCCTTTCCATAAATATAGGAGGGTTGATTTTTTTAATTTATAAAGGAAAAATATTGTAATTTTTATGGACATAGTGCTCAATTTATAGATTGTTAGGTAGCATTGACAGCTTAAACTGCATTATGTCTTCCAATCCATAAACATAGAATCTTCCGTTGTTTTGTGATTCTATTCCTTCCTTTTTCAACATGTACCAGAAAAATTAAATTTCGCACATTTTGTTACTGAAAGGAACTTAATTTTATCTTCAAAGGAAACCTAAAAATCACTCTTATATGGGATCATATATTTCAAGTCATTTTACCTCCAAACTTTGTAGAGCTGAGTACAAACTTTTTAGCATATGTAAATGCTGATGTCATTTTTTTCTAGACCCCATCCTCCAAACCCTCAAATCTCTCCTCTGCAGACTTTCACTACAGAGCTTGTCTCCTTTAAGGGTTACTGTTACTAGGTCACAGAAGGGAAGGGGCAGAGTATATTCATGGGCTCAGTAGCTCCTCCTGATGATCTTTAATTAAGTCAGATTCCTTGGCTTATATAGTCTATAAACATCTGCATTAAACCATAGATTATGTGACATTAGAGGGAAAATTAAGTGGTTTTGTATCAATCCAATTGGGTCAATTTAAAAATAGATTGCCTTGAAAAGAAAAGCTGAAGCAACGAAGGAAACTGAGAAATGAGAGAAGAGTTCGCCTTTCGACGGGAAAGGCGCAAAGGGGAAGGCAGTTCAAGTCAGCCAGACCAAGTGGGAATCTGTGGTGTTTCCATTTTGATCAATATTTAGTTTAGTCCCTGGATGAGCAATCATTGCATCAGCCCACGAGGGAAAGATAAATAGAAACAAGGAAGAAGAGGAATTTGACTGTAACTTATTTACTTGCTCTGTGCTCTCACCAGATTGAATGCAAATGAGTTGTAGCAAAGTGAACTAGGAGACAAAAGTCCTGAGTTTACAGAAAAGCACCTGTTTTTCAATAATTGGTGAATGCTCTCTTTTCTACTCCAGACCTAGTGCCGCTGCATATAAAATCTTTCCACTTTAAAATAAAAAGAGGTCTTAATATTCCCTGATGAAGCATTATATCCTGGGTTCTAGAAATACTTCCCTTCTATTTTCCAGTAAAGCCCATTTACATTGATTAATTAAAAGGAAGATGTTTTCTTTCGGCAATGAAAACAGTAGATTGACCCTTATTTAATGCCTTACTAATAAGAAATATTAGGCATGGGATACACATTAGGAAAACACCATTTCAGCAATAGGGCAAGACTTCTGGCCACATGCCTCTGTTGTGGCTAGCCTTGTAAGTTCCAACTACCTGGATAGGTACTGTTCCATGACGCAGGAAGACTTCTGAGCTCCTGGTGAGCCAGCAGCAATGCTAAGACTGTCCTACCATCCACCCTCTATGCTACCTCTTCATAGGTGATCCATTGAAATAGACATTAATTCATCTGAGAAGAAGAAAATGGAACACTGAAGCAATGTTAAGGCATTGCGAGTGAGAGAAACCATCAAATAGAAAGTTGCATAGAAAACATATGAGGGGAGAAATGAAACCTGAACAAGATTTTGCAGTATGCAAGAAGATGAACATCCTTGACTAACTTCCATAGTTCCAAAAATGTTCCCATACCATCTATGACAACCTGTTAGAACACAGGGAGGGTTAAAGTCTCTTCTCAAAGTAATCAAAGGAGCTACAATGGCCTTTTCATAAGAACTGGGCAGGTAAAAACAAAAGCAAGTATCTGGTCAGTAGGAATTCTTGGCACTGCAGATGGTTAAGCACTCAACTGCTAACAGAAACGTTGGTGACCCCAACCTACCCAGACGTACCTTGGAAAGCACATATGGCAACCTGCTTTCAAAAAATCACAGCCCTGGAAACCCTATGGAACATAGTTCTGCTCTGCACACTTGGGGTCACTGGGGGTCCAGATTGACTTCACGGCAAGTAACCATAACAGTCATGATAATTATATCAAGATGTACCTAGACATAATGAAAGGGAGCAAGGACACCACAGAAATATATCCCATTTATGAGGTCAGAGGCCAGGGGCCGCAGTATGCTGTTAGCATCTTTTCTCCACTCTTTTTGTCCTTAAGTGTTGTCAACTTGGCTCTGCCTTACAGTGACCTTAGCTCTACGGGTCCTTTGCCATCCTCCTGATTGTTCTTCTGTTTCAGCCCCTGAATAACCTTTATTGTTCAAAACCAAAGGAATAGTATGTTTTGTTTATTCTGATCCAGGTCAGATGCAAAGCCCAGACAAACCTATTCAAAAGGTATAATGGTCAATCAATCTGGGGTTAAAATAATAGCCTCTTCTCTCTCTTATACCAGTAAAGCCCACGGAGGCTCACAGTGGGGTCTGGTCTATTAAGTAAATGGTACAAGCAAAGAAGATGGAGAAAAGACTCTGAAACTTACTGTTCAGTTTAGAATAGCTAAGGCAAGTGGAAGAAATGATGAAGTACAGAAGATCCTTATGCTTCAGGGAAATTATTAATAAGATGTTCTATCATAAATCAAAAGGATTTTCACAGGGTGAGCTTGAGGCAGGTAAAAACACGGATTCAGGAATGGATTTGGGGCTTGCATTTGATCATAGCTCCAATCTTAAAACCATCAGTTCTTATGACATGGCCCACCTCCATGTTCACCCTCATGAAGGAAACACAGAAGATCCGGGTGCTATAGAAAGTGTCCAAGAAATCACATGATGCTTGGCTATAAGATAGAATCATGTCTGGGGTCTCCAAGGTTCCTTTCCAAACAAGCAGCCATCTAAGTGAGATGTCAACTAAGTCCACCTGGAAGAAACTTGCCAACATCTCTGACCTGAGGACGGTAAATTATGCAATCCCTATCCAAATGAGAGAATAGTATCAGAATTTAAACTGTGTGCTTCTGGCTTTCAGAAGGCTATGGATGAAAGTGGAAACCCGGAATACATTTGCAGGTTCTACGCAGGGAGTAAGTCTCCAGTGATTTCTCTGTAACCATTATTAAGGGAGGGGAGTAAACTAGTTACCAGACAGAAAGTATTGGAGAGATGATTATAATAGATTAAAATGGTAAATAGGACTTGAATGGTTAAAACCTTGTCCTTGATTTCCCCTCTGATACATTTTGGGCTTGATATGTTTTTAATATTTTCTGTGTTTTTTGTTTTCATATTTGGATTTATCTCTGTTGTATTTTGTCATTGTGGGTTGACTTCTTGAATCTTTGTTATATGATTTTCTATGTTTTTTGATATATGAAACCCAGAATAGATGAACCTATGAAGATAACAACTAGACTAAGTCTTTCTGGGGATGGGAGTGGGTTGGTAAGAAGGAGCTGATATCAAGGAGTTTAAGAAAGATGAAAATATTTTGAAATTGATTTTCATAGGAATTGTACACTGCTTTATAAAATTGAATGGTATGATGTCTGGATTAGCTTTCAATAAAATGGTTTATGGGAGGGGAATAAGATAATGGAAAATTTTCACACACACACATACACACAAATGATGATGTGAAAGAGCTATATAGAAAATTTCAAATGGCAGCTTGAGAAGCAAAGTAAAATAGTGTAAGGAAATGGAGGAAAACCTAGATATATAAGACCAAAAATAAAGAAATAGGTTAGCTTATCGTAAACTGAGATAATTGAGGAAAAAAACATTCAAGCCTTGAGTTACCATATTAAATGATTCAATGAGCAAAATATTGAATAATGCCGGCAGCATCCAAAGAAGATGGGAAAGAATACCCAGAGTCACTGTTCCAAAAAGAACTAGTTGATATTCAATTAATTCAAGGGGTAATATATGAGAAAGAATCAATAGTACTGAAGGATTCAGAAGTCCAAGCTGCACTGAAAACTCACTATCATGGAGCCAATGTTGACTCATTGTCCTCTGTGCATTTCCAAAACTATAACTGTTTATGGGAGTAGAAAACCCTGTATTTCTCTTGAGTAGTGACTGGTGGTTCTGAACTGCTGACCTTAGATCATAGCCCAACAGGGAACATCTCCACCACAAGGGCTCCTACTGTACTAAAAGCATTAGGCAAAAACAAGGCTCTGGAAATAATGGAAAACAAATTGACATGCTTCAACAAGCTATGAAGGACTTGAAGCACAAACCCTCTATGCCAGGAAATGTGGAAGACAGCTAAATGGCCAACGGACTGGAAGAGAATCATATTTTTACCCATTTCAAAGAAAGGTGACCCAAGAGAATACTCAAATAATAGAACAGTATCATTAATAGCACATTCCAATAAAATTTTGCAGAAAATCATCCAACAATATTTGCAGCAGTACATTGCTCGGGAGCTACCAGAGTTTCAGGCCAGATTCATAAGAGGCCATGGAGTAACGGTTATCACTTCTGATGTCAGATGGATCATGGCTGAAAGCAGAGAATATTGGAAAGATATTCACTTGTGTTTCATTGACTATGCATAGGCATTCAATTGTATGCATGTAAACAAAGTATGGTAGTCTTGGGAAGCATGGGGATTCCAGAGTACTTGATTGTGCTTTGCAGAACTTGTACATGGATCACAAAACAGTTGTATAAATAAAACAAGGGAATGCTGCATGTTTTAAAATAAGGAAAGGTGTGTGCCAGGGTTATATTCTCTCCCCATACTTTTTCAATTTGTACACAGAGCTAATAACCAGAAGCTGGATGATATGAAGAAGAATGTGGATGCATCAGGATTGGAGGAAGGTTTATTAACAACCTTTAATATGGAGATGACACAAACTTGCTTACAGAAAGTAAGGAGGACTTGAAGTACTTGCTAATGAATATCAAGGATTACAACCTTCAGTATGGATCACAAATCAATGTAAAGAAAATGAAAATCTTCACAACTGGACAAACAAGTAACATCATGATGGGCAAAGAATGGATTGGGGTTGTCAAAGATTTGGTATTGCTTGGATCTACAATCAATGTTCATGTAAGCAGCAGTCAAGAGATCTGATGGCATGTTGCTTTGGGTAAATCTGCTGATGTCCTCTTTAGAATGCTAGAAAGTAAGAACTTTACTTTGAAAATTAAGGTGCACTTGATGCAAACCAGGATATTATCAACCACCTCATAAGCATGTGAAAGGTGGACATTGAATATTGAAAGAACCATGAACTATCAAAAGAGCAAACAAATTTGTCTCAGAAGAAGTATAGACAGAATGCTTTGTAGAAGCAAGGATGGCAAGATCTCATCTCATGTACTTTAGACATGTTGTCAGGCAGACAGTCCCTGGAGAAGGGCATTCTGCTTGGTAAAATAGAGGGGCAGTGAACATTGGAAGGCTCTAGACAATACGGATGGACACAGTGGCTACCATGATGTGCTCCAACATCAGAACCGTTGTGAGGATGGCTCAGGACTGGGAAGGGTTTGTTTTGCTGTGCATAGGGTCACTGTGAGTCAGAATGGACTCGTTGGAGCCTAACAACAATAAGATGATGATCATTCGTCTCCTTTACATTCCATAATCATTCTTCTGTGGCAGGTATATAACATTACTATAAACTCTTTGTATATGTTTTTCCTTAAAATCATTCCTGTTGAAGTAGATTTTTTTTGTTTGTTACAGATTATGATCTATAAAAGGTAGATATTTTTGCTCTGAGAGGAGCCTGCTGCTTTCCCTGTAATCAACAAGTGATCCCTGTACTTGGAATCCTTGAATAGGATGAGTGTGTGGGGTGATACTTTTGTACTGAGTCACCTTGACTAAAAACACATCCCATAATAGCTAGTGGCTTAGTACCATATCCCTCCCCTCTTGCTTGAGTCCATGCCAACATTCCCAGGAACTTCTTAGCTAAGTATGTGCTTCATATAACACTTAGTCAACCCCATTTCTATATTTTTCCCTGAAAGAAAAGAGCTGGGCCCTTCTCCTGTAGCACAAGATGTGTGCACAGGTCAATTTCTGCATCTCCTGCTAGTGTGGGGA
The DNA here is from genome assembly GCF_000313985.2 of Echinops telfairi. Taxonomy (NCBI): domain Eukaryota; kingdom Metazoa; phylum Chordata; class Mammalia; order Afrosoricida; family Tenrecidae; genus Echinops; species Echinops telfairi. Next base: position 6,564,975 of record NW_022103897.1, on the reverse strand, counting down.
GTGGCCCACGTGCCTTGGGCACAACGTCAACCTTGAAGCTGAATTGTGAGGACGGCTCGGGACTGGGAAGGGTTTGGTTCTATTCTGCATAGGGTCACTTCTTGCTGCGGGTCAAGGGTTGTTCCTTCCAGTGCTTGTGTGGGAGTTGTACATTTGTGGATGACCTCAATCAATATCTGCAAACCATCTAGTTAATAGTCTCCATGTGATAGGGTTTTTCTCCTGGGGGGGCTACAAAGCCAGTAGGGATTTTGAGTTCCAATTTTCACAGATAAGAAAACCCAAATAACAGAAAAGTTCCAACAAACGGAAAGACAATCGTGGATCACAGTTTGAATGAGAGGCGTGAATTGCATCATAGTTTGTTTGGTGCCACTGATAAATGCCTCATGAGACATGGGCCAAGACCCCTGAGCTGTGTGATTTCTTCTTCTTCTTGTTCTTCTTCTTAATAAGATTATCATTGCCTAAAGTTATTCTGTTTTCTAACTTACCTTCCCTTTAAACAAAAATTAAATTAGTTGTGGTGGTTGTACAGCATTGTAAACATCATTAATGCGACTGATTATATCCTTAGAAATGATTAAAGTGGCAAATTTTAGGTGAAATGTACCTTACCAAAAAAAAAAATCAGGTTATCATAGTGAAATTTGTGAAAATCATTCATCTTGATGCAATCTTTATGCTCATGCAAATAAACTAATTGTAAAAGGAGCGCTTAAAATTTGATGCCTGCAAGATGGCAGTCAATTAGGTTTATTTATAGGAAAAGAAAAAAATGAATTAAGTAAATGATGACAATTAAAATCAATTCAGCTTATGTAGAGGACAAAGTAGGTAGCATCAGATCTGCTAATGTGATGGCAGGCCAAGTGGTCAGACTGTGAGGACAAACTCCAGCAAGTCACTGACACGAAGAATAAGTCTGGGCATCCTTCTTCACGATGAGCAGGCATAAGGAGCCTGGCTTTGCTCCATTCTGGTAGTGTGCTTGCATACACACTCATAGCCACTTGGGCACATTAGGTTGTCCCTGGGGGCAGAAGCTCATGCTTTGTCTCTCTGGTTGTTTCCTGCCAAATGGTCCTCCCTAGTCTGGTTGGTTGGCCACACAGCTCAATCCATTTAGCTTCCTTTCCTGGACTATTGCAAGCCAAGGCTCATGGGAGTCAATTATTAACGTTTCTTTCTTCCTGATAGAGTTGTTAGACCAATAAGCTGTGAGTTGCCGCTGTACGATTCTTGGGGAATATTTGAATTCAAAGACAAAAATTCCCTTCCTAGAGAAAGAGACATTACCTCAAGAGAAACACTTGAATTGCCTAATTAAAGTATCTGATTCCCTAGAAGTGGTGAAAGAAGACAGCGCACTCTAGATGCCTCAGAGAATCTTATCATCTAAATCCATTGCTTGCTTTGCTTCTTTTGCTCCAGGCCCATTCCCTTTTTAAGTATTCTGGCTACTCCTTTTTGTTTCTTCACTTTGAGGCTAGAAGCTTCTGCTCTTTACTGCTTCATTTTATGTGGAAGCACAGTACCTATTTGTGAAATTAAAATATCTCTTATGATCTTCAGACTCCTCTCTTCTGTTTAAAGATGACTTAGAGCTTAATAATTTGGAATCCTTAAATTACTAGACCACACACTTATCCCAGGATTTGGACTTACAGATGGGAGGAATTGAACATATTTACAGCAAGGAGCACACTGAATTATGGAATCCCTTACACAGAGCAGTACTTGGTTCATTGACTGACCTTATTATTTGTACTTATGTTGCCTCAGTTTAACTTGTCTAGCTGTATGTGTGAGCTTTGTACATCATTCTGAAATTTTAATTAATGCCTGAGCATTATACCTGGGTACTTAACAAAACAGATAAAATAACTTTGTCCAGTGAAGCACTTCTTACGGCTTTGAATGATAAATTCAATATTTTTTTCAAAAAGAAATGTCCTGCCAGTTAGCCCTAATTAAGCAAAATGAGTTGTCTGATAAATTCAATCTTCTTAATGACAACCAGATGTCCACCAAAGACACTTGGGATTTTTTTTCTTTTTTGAATAATTACTATTACTATTTTTTTTAAAAAACAACTTTTTAATTAAGTATTTCACATTTAGATGATCTGTTCCCTAATATAACTAAGATTGCAGGGTTTTTTGGTTGTTTTTATTTTTAAGGAATAAATAGAAGATCCATTATAGGCTTGAATGATGTAGACTGTAACAAACAAAAACAGTAGATTTTGCACTGATGAGCACTATTTTGGTAGAGACTGTTTAAATGAAATACAAAGTATTGTATGAACCTAGTCACATTCAACGGAGCCGTGGTGATGTGGGGGTTACTCTTTGGGCTGCTAACTGTAAGTTCTGCAGTTGAAACCAACAGCCACCCCCCCAAGGGAGAAAGATGAAGCTTTCTATGCTAGTAAAGATTTGCAATCTTAGAAACACAGTTCTACCCTGTCCTGTAGGGTTGCTGGCATCAGAATTGACTTGATGGCTTGAGTTTTGTTCACATTCAGTCTTACTTTGTATGCAATGGGTATTGTTTCAAAGAATTATGCAGTATATATATTCGAATGGATATGTTAGTTAATTGGCAGTATCCATTTACAGTGCTTATATTGTGGTAATGATTTTTACATTATAGAAGGCTAAGTAGTAGATATAGAGATAGAGATACAAAGTCAGGAACTTTTATTAAACAAAACCACCAAAATGTAAAGCTACTATTTCTCACTAGATCCTCCATTTAGGTCCACACACTTCTGGAGGTGATATTTCCATCTCTCTAATCCTTCCCTGGAGGTGCCCTGGTAGTGTAGTGACTTACAAGTTGGAGTGCTGAGGTAGTTAGTTTATTGTGCCAACCTGGCCGATAAACAAATGTGGGGTTAATTGAAGGGTGGAGGAATAAATGGCTCAGTGAGCCTCGCCTTTCTAGTTCTCAGGTCTCTTGCTTCCTGATGGTCGGACCAGGATGCAGCTGCCTTAGCCAGTTCCCTGCTTTAGCTGGCAAGGCTCTTCCTGCAAGACATCCCTGAGGAGAAGCCACATGGACCTACCCCGAAGCAGTCATGTGTGCTGAAGCACCTGCGTAGAGACCTCTGCCAGTACTGAGATGCTTACACATTCGCTGACTTGGATTTCCTCCTGCAGTTGGCATCATTGCATCTGTTTTGTGAGATGGAGGAGGACTTTGTGGATTGGTGTTGGACATACGGGTTAATGTTGGACTTGTGGGCTTGGGCGGCACTGGGTTGGGATATTGTCTTGATGTGCACTTACCCTTTATATAAAACTCTCTCTTATACCTGATTTCTGTGGATTTGTTTCTCTAAAGTACAAGACTAACACAAATGCTAACCACAAGTTCAGCAGTTTGAAACCACCAGCCACTCCAATCAAGAAAGATTGAGTTCCTCAAGGAACTCAGGCCTATTCCCTTTCAAAGTCCTTTGGCTTTATGAAACATAATCGTTAATGGATAATGGGAAAGCTCGGGACTGTAGGGTGGATGAAGTAATATTGCCCAAAGAAATTCTCATAGGCAATCCCTTCCTACCCTCAAAGGATGAGGCTGGTGTTTTGTCCTCACGGGGTAAGGGTGCGGGGGTGGGGAATCCTGAGATCATTTTTCCTTGGCTTTTCTTACCAATGGGATTTTCAATTTCCTTAAAACTTCTTCCCAATAATCCGCCCCCCACTATCATTCTGTGTCCTTCAAGAAAATCTAACCTGATTGCCTCTATGGAATCCTCCCGAACAGTTGCTATAAGCTTCTTAGCTGAACTCTCTGGTTTTGAAGTCACCTGGCCCAGCGGATGCCCTTGGGAATCATTGATTTAGATGGGCCTGAATTTTGAGGGCATCCAAATAAGGCTAATGCCAAAAGACCTAGTCTGCAGCCACCTGCTAATTACCGAAATGTATTTGAACCTTTTTTGGGGGGATTAAACCCACACATGTAAAACAATGAAAATCTAGTAGCAATTCGTTGTATTTTAAATGTGGACATTTAGCTTAAGTGCCAAGAATGCTGAGTTCCACAGCATCTTAGGATTTCATGGAAATAATGCCGGCATTGTAAAGGGATTTATCAATGTGCATTGATTTCCTGTGGCATGAATGGTTTAATGAAGGGTTTTGAATTTCTCTTACTCTGAACTATTCTAAAACCTGGCCAATCCCTTTACTAAACACTGAAAGAGTGGTATAAACTTCCTTATATTCATTGACCCTTTTTCTTGCTTGTGTTGGGAAGACATATTGAGAAAGTTTGTCAAACATTATGATTTATGTCTTTATATAAAAGCTCCATATCCTTAGGATCATTCATTGTGGTGGTGGAAAATACCGTGCATCCTTTAAGAGTGAGTCTCCTCTTGTTTGGATTCAATTGGACTTGTGATGATTCAGATAGATAGAAGATAGATAGATAGATGACAGATAGATAGAAGATAGATAGATAGATGACAGATAGATAGATAGATAGACAGACAGACAGATAGAGGCTCGCATCTGGAAGGATTATTTCCTTACTCTCCAGATTTGCAGAGTACTCTACTAATTCTCTAAGAATCCTTGGGTAGTAAATATGAGTCATATATGTCTCTGTTAGAGGAGAGATTGTTGTTTTGAGTTCACCCGGAGGCATTGCGGAAGAGATAACTAACAAAAGGAAAGCATTGTTGCAAAACATTTCATTATGTTAATAAGAACCATCAATCAAACAATGTAAATATAATTAGAATGCTGTTAACAATATTAAGTGCATCAGCGTACCACATGTAGAATTGCGTGTATTTGTGCACTTTGCTCATATTCCAGAGACTAGAATGGGATACTTGTTTTTTTCAAGGTTGGATACACTTGATGGTTATTGTTTTCACCTTCTCTTTCTCCAAAATGGTGCAAATGTTTAACACTCTCAGCTGCTAAATAAAAGACTGATGGTTGACATCCACCCAAAGACACCTCCAAAGAAAGGCCTGGTTCACCTTCACTACTCATCCTTCTGTTTGTTGCACTATGGAGCTTACATGTTACTGGGATGCTGATATTTCTAAAACACCAGTAGGGTTACCTATGGCGCACAGGTTTCTGTGGTATTTCCAGCCTAAGATAGACAAAGAAGAAAGGCCAAGTGATCTACTTCCAAAAAAAGAGTCCATGGAACCCATGAGATCATAAGAGAATGTTGTTCAATGTAGTGCTATGGTCATGGACATGACGCAGGACTGGGCAGTGTTTAGTTCAGTCATTCACCAGATCACTATAAATTGGAGTCAAATGGTCACTATAAGTTGATAACTACCAACAACAATAGGAGTTAACTTAGTTGGGGCTCCAGATCCCACTGGTAGCATATTCTGTGTCCACAAATCTCCCTTCTGCCTTACTCAGTCTCCTCTGAGTGAAGAATCTAATCAGAGTTGAACCTGGCACACAGTAAATGCTTAAGACTGAAAATCAAAACCAAATTCACAGCCAGAGAGTCAACTCTGACTCGCATTGATGCAATTTGATAGAATATAACTATCCCGGTTGATTTCAGAGACTATAAATCTTTATGGCAGTTGAAAGCCTCATCTTTTCCCCAAGGAGTGGCTAGTGATTTTGAAAGAAAGTCCTTGTGCTTATCAGTCGAACGCATAACCCATTACACTAAGGGCCTGATCTCATAGTTCACCAAAATCACCAAGACTCCCTTCATAACTTTCTCCTAGCCAGCTTTTTGCTGTTCCTTGTACTGATTACCTTCTCAGGCAAGCTCTTTCCACATTTTGTCCTCAACAACTCTGGAGTTATTAAGTGCCATCCAGTCAGTTCCAACTTATAATATAGATAGATAGGTAGGTAGGTAGATGATAGATATATAGATGATAGATAGATAGATAGATAGATAGATAGATAGATAGATAGATAGACAGATAGATACACAGACACACAAAACTGCCAGCCCTGCATCATCCCCAAGTGTGTTGTCATGTTTAAACCATTGTTCTAGCCACTGCACCAATCCATCTAAGGGAAGGTTTTTTTCATTGCTCCTCCGCTTTACGAAGCCTGATGTCCTTTTCCAAGCACTGTTCTCTCCTGAAAACATGCCAATGCAGAGAAGAAAAAGCCTCACCATTCTCCCTTCCAAGGAGAATTCTGGTTGAACTTCTCAGACAGATGTGTTTGTTCTACTGGCTGCCCATAGTACTTGCAACATTCTCTTGCAGCATTTTAATTCGAATAAGTATGTTCTTCTTTGCTCTTCCTTATTCATTGTCTATATGAAGTGATAGGAAATACCACAGCTGACTCAGGTAAACCTTAGTCCTCAAACTGACTTCCTGCTCTTCAGGACTTTAAAGAAATCTTGTGCAGCAGATTTTCCAAAAACAATACATTGTTTGATATCTAGACTGTTGCTTCCTTGAGCATTGATTGTGAATCCAAGCAATATAAAACTCTTGACAACTTCAATACATTCTGTGTTTATTATGAAGTTGTCTTACCATCCCTTTCCTAAAGACCAGTCTGGCTGTCCTTCTTCCAAGATGGATTTATTTGCTCATCTGGATGCCCGTGATACTTTCAATATTCTTTACCAGCATCAAAGATACTTATTCATTGTCAACATGATCTCTCGTGCCTATTGGGAGTAAGGACTGCAGCTGGGCTGCTATGGAGTTTCTTTTCTTCAGTTACAGAGTGTGAGGATATAAGGGGATGAAAGTTGGCTACTGGATTTAGCCATATGTACAGAGGATCAATTCCAAATGCTAGCAGACCACAAGAAAGTAGACAGATTTCCCTTAAAAACAGAAAGAGGGCTATAAAAATTTCTGAGTGTGCTTCTAATTCAATTAAGCCTCCCCAACCCCCACCCTTTTCTGCCCAGACTGTTTCCCACATGCCCCACCAGCACTTGGCACCGCACTAACAATGCCTCCTGGATGTACAACTGTCTCTGCAGGGGGAAAGGACAGCTGCTTAATAGCCACTGTGCACAGAATGACAGAAGGTAAAGAATAAGCCTGGGTTCAGCTTGGGAAGCCCTGCGTAGATGCCTGTCAAGAGAGAAACCAGAATGGAATTTTACAAAGGTTATTATGATACTCCACATCCATAATCTGTCAGGAAATGTCTTGGGGTTTGACCTATAAATAGCTAAAAACTTAGAGCTTCCTAGCTAAAGCTTGTGGGAATTAATAGCATCCCTATTTGATGTGGGTGGGATTTAGCTTTAAAGTTTCTTTTTTACACTCTGGGTAATTCACGAGACTCAAAGCAACCAAGATAACACTGCTAATATTCATGCCTTAAGCAAGGGGTTGAATTCACTTTAATGGATTGAATTGCCTTCTCCAGAAAGATGGGTTGAAGTTTTAATCCCTGGTACCTATTACAAGGGCCTTGTTTGAAAATGGCCTCATTTAAAGATATTATCGGTTAACAAGAGATCATATTAGAGTGGGGTGAATCCTGATTCCATTTGAGTCTTGTCCTTTCAAAGAGGATAACAGATATGGACATAAGGGGTAGACAATGGAAAAATGGAGTGGCCAAGAAGAGGCAGTTACAAAGTCAAAGAATGTCAAAGATTGCCTGGAGCCGCTAGAAGCTAGGAGAAAGTTATGGAACCATTTCATTTTCTCTTTCTCAGAACTTCAGAAAGAATTCACAGTTATGCTCAAGTTTCTGTTCCTGAAAGCACTCACTTTGTGGTGTTTTGTTCTGCTTGCCTGGGACACAGATATTTGCAGAATGCTTTCTGGCTCTCTGATTGGATAGAGAGTAGGACGGTACATCTCTGGTCCCTTGTGGTGAAACTTTGACCAGTGTTCTGGGGGCAGAATTGGCATGTTCCACTAGGAGACAGAGGATTTTAAAGGCAAATGGTGGCAGATGGTAGATACCGCTTTTCTTTCATGACTCTTCAAGTGAGCTGCTGCAGAGCAAGGCCCCAGCTGACTCTTGGTGGACCTACCAGGGGAGTGAAAAATTAACCTTGTGGTTTTAAGCCACAGAGATTGTGTAATATGAGCCCTCAGTAAAATGATTTAAAAAAAGAATTATACATACAATTTAAACTAAAATGTAGATCTTTAAAGGTTTATGTAAGCAAAAACATTTTTTTTACTTGTTTATGATTCACGCAAGTGCCTCTTGATCCATGTGCAAATTTTGCATGAGCACAATCAAATGTTCTGGAATTCCTGTTCTTATCAAAGTTTTCTATAGTTTGTTATGATCCACGGAGTTGAAAGCCTTTCCATAGTCAATATAAAAGCAAACAAACAAACAAAATTTGATACTAAAGCACAACCCAGTCTAGGGATATTAGTACACCAATCCAGTCAGTATTCTCTAGCCTGGTTCAGACATAACAATCAAAGGATCATCTCTCAGCAGGTGGCTGGGTCAGAAGGCAGGAAGAATTCTGTTATTAAAAAGTCCACAGGAGTAAATCCCATGTGTTTGGCTAAATATAAGGTAAATATGCTTTTGTTCTTCTCCAATAAAAAGGTGGCCTTAATTAAAGGTAATACATAGGTTTCCAGTTATGCTGATATGAAGTCTTATTAACTTTTCCAGTATAATTTTTTACTTTTGGGGCTGGTTTTGTAAGTTATATCACTATCACCTTATGCTTAGATTGCTACAGTTGCTACCTATTTTGTGTCTATGCCCTCCAATGTTTCTCTTTTCACATAGATCTTTTTGTTGTTGTTGTTATTAATCACAACCTCAGACCTGAACAGTTAACTCCTCTGCTTCAAGCTAGAGTGGAGCCCCTCATTGCCCTGTAACTTGATATAAGATGTGTAAAGAATAAGGTAGAGTTCTACTTTTTTGAGCAACTACATATTGTTCCTCAAAATTGTAGTCTACTACAGAGCCTAACTTTGCTCCAAAACCTTAAAAATCTGCACTACAATTTTCCTAGTGCAGACACCATCCTCGTTTATCAGTGAAGTCCCCCCACCTTTTATTTTCAATCTACATAAAATAAAGCCAATTCCTAAGCCTTCTCCCCCATGCAGTTGTGTTGTAGAATATTACTGTTTCACTGTGGCACCTACCTCCAGTGGGGAAGTGTTTCCCAATCCGGTGGTACCCCATTAAGGGGAAGACACTTGGGAAAACTGTGCAGCACAGTGAAACGGAATGATCACACTTTGCTAGGATAGACATCAGGAGATTTAATTCCCCAGAGCCCCGAAGGCCTCTGCTAATAAAGAGCAGCTTGGCTAAGGTGGTTTTGTCTCGAGAAGCAGGACTGGGAGGATTATTGGAATTTAAATTTCATGCACTTGGTAACTGTGGTTTAAAGTGGCAGCCCTAACTCCATAAAATGGAGTTTATTTTTTTTCAAAAAAGAGGAAAGAACTAGAAAGTAATGATCATACATATATAGGTATAAATATAGATATGTATATATGTAAATATAGAAAGATAGGTGTATGAGTGTATGTGTATATATATATATATATGTAAATAAAATCAGGAAACAGATGGATTTGGGCCTCTAAGTAAATCTTACTTCAGTACCAGAACAAGAATGGCTTGTTCTAATAATGTGGCAATGTTTGATACTTTCCTTACCGATATGATGGCTGAAGACAAAGTGGGTGCATAAGCAAATGTGGCAAAGAAAGTTGATGGTGCCCAACTATTAAAGAAATAGCTTCTGGAATCTTAAAAACTTGTAGTTAAACAAGCGGCCATCTAGCAGGGAAGCAACAAAGCCCACATTGAAGAAGCACACCGGCCTGTGTGATCGTAAGGTGGCAATGGCGGTAGGGACCAAAAGTTCAAAAAACAAGCAATTAAATTGACATGAAGAAGTGCAGGAAAAGCAGAGACCCCAAACCCACCTGTACAATAATTGGACAGTCCCTCATAGGAAGGCCATACTAGAGAGAAGATATATCCAAGGGGCAGTACAGCACTGATGAAACACAACTATCCTTTAGTTCTTTAATATTTCCTCCCCTTACTATTATGGTCCCAGTTTTACCTCATTAATCTTGTGAGACCTGTGTATATTCATTTATATAATCAAGATTGTTTGATGCATGAAATCCAAGATAGATAAACCCATTAGAAATAGTAATGGAAGCAACGATTCCCTGGGGGTATGGAAAGAGATGGGGGGAAGGGAGGGAAGAGGGAACTGATAGCAAAGATGACTACTTAATCCCACTAAAGGGAAACAAATAACAGAATTGTATTGGAATGGATACCATAGATGGTGTAAGGTATGGCACATAGTAATAATTATTACGTATTTATAATGTAGGAATAAGGGTTCCTGGGGGACACAGTGGGGTAGGGAAGGGGTATAAGGGAGCCTATATAAAAAATTTCAAGAACAAAGAAAATATTTTGAAAATGATGGTGGCAGTAATTATACAATTATGCTTGACCTAATTGAACTATGGATTGTTATAATATCTGTAAGAGCTCTCGATAAAATTTTTGTTTAATTGGAGTTCTTTCTGACTTGAGTACTTCCTGACCATTAACCACCAGCAGGTTGATGAGGGAGGTGGAGTGTTTACACACTAATAGTCACGTGTGGCTGGTTGCCGACAGTGCCTGCTTTCTTCTGCACTATTTCAGACTTGGCATGTGGGTGGTAAAACTCCCTCTGCTGGCAAGATATGGTACTTGCTCAAAAACAAATAAAAGTTCCAGAGACCTTACAGCAGAGGTCCCCAAACTTTTAAAACAGGGGGCCAGTTCACTGTCCCTCAGACCCGTTGGCGGGCCGGACTATAGTTTTTAAAAAAATTATGAACAAATTCCTATGCACACTTCACATATTTTGAAGTAAAAAAACAAAGTGGGAACAAATACAGAATTTAAAATGAAGAACAAGTAAATTTAAATCAACAAACTTACCAGTATTTCAATGGGAAATATGGGCCTGCTTTTTGCTAAGGAGATGGTCAATGGCCGGTTCCATATTTGTCACTGCTAGTCATAATAAGCGATGCAAGTGTGCATCAGTTAGTCTAGATCTGGTTGGAGATTTCAGATGTTTCATTCTGGAAAAAGTCTGTTCACAGACATAAGTGCTGCCAAAGATGGTTGCCATTTTGAGTGAATGGTTCCTGAGATTAGGATATGTCTCAAAGGGGAGAGATGCATAGAAATTAGGAAGGCTGCTTGACTTGAATGCGTCTTTCAGAGAGCCACAATTCTGCAGTTCAGCCAGTTCCGTTTGGTAAATTGTATCCACATTTTCAATGTCAATAGAAAATGGGTTACGGAAAAAGCTGTATGTCCTGTTCATGAAGATGAAGCTCTTTAAATCTAAACTGGAACTCATTTTGCAACTCTTCCAGTGAATCCACACATGTTTTGTGGGAACGCAACCAATGGTATTTCTGCTAACAGATTTTTGAGTTGTGGGGAGATGGCAGAAATTTTCCTCCTTCACTTGTTTGATGAGGAAGCCTAATTTTACTTCAAATGCTTTCACATGTGATTGCGTATCACAGATGAGCTTCCCCTTTCCTTGAAGTTGCACATTGAAACTGTTGAGTAGCTCTGCTACATCTGTCAGAAAGGCAAGGTGCCATTTCCATTCTGCGTCATTGAGCTCTGGTACTGCTTTGTTTTCTGAAAGCAGAAAAGCTGTAATCTGTGGAAGTAAGTCACAGAAATGTTTCAAAACTGTCCCTCGACTCAGCCAACAGACTTCTGTGTGGTACAGAACATCTTCATAGGCAACATTTAGCTCAGACAGAATTCCCGAAATTGTCTGTGGTTTAGTGCATTAGCTCTAATGAAGTTAACACAAGATACCACAATTTTCGTAACAGAGTCCTCCTTCAGTGATTTATTACACAGCGCTTGTTGGTGGATGAGGCAGTGTATGGCTATTGGATGAGAATGGTTGTTTGTCCATCTCTTGGTTAATGAGAGCAATTACTCCTTTCTTAGACCCCACCATGCTAGGAGCACCATCAGTTGTCACACTTGCTTGTTTAGCCCAGTCCAGCTCCAAACCATTCACAGTTTGGCAAACCTTTTCATAGATATCCTCTCCTGTAGTTGTTCCTTTGATGCTTTGCAGTGCAGTAAGCAGTAAGCTCTTCTGTGACTTTGAAATAGTCATTCGTCCCACGAATAAAAAGTAGAAATTGTGCAAAATCACGAACATCATTACTTTCGTCGATTGCCAAGGAAAAATAGGAAAGTGTTTTTGCGGAGTTTTGCAAATGCTGATGCAAATTGTCTCCCATTTCTTCAATCCTTTGTGTAACTGTAGGTCCTGAAAGACTCACTGTACTAAATAAAATGGCCTTCTCTGGACACATCTCTTTGGCAACAGAAAGAAGGCATTCTTTAACAAATTCTCCCTCCACAAATGGTCTGCCAGTACACGGTATTAGCTTGGCAACTTGTTAACCTGCTCCTGGTAATGAAATATTTAGCTGCTTCTGCTTCACAAAAGTATTTTACTGACTTTACAACGTATTTTTCAGTTTTAATGTTTTATCTTTTCTCACTTTCCCGAACAATCATATTTATCTTTATGTTGAGTTTGATAGTGTTGACGCAAATTGTATTCTTTGAACACAGACATTATATTCTGGCATATCAAACACACAGCTCTTTCCTTGTACTGCATGAAAAAGTAATCATAAGTCCACTGTCCTTTGAATATCCTACACTCTGAGTCAATTTTTATCTTTCTTGATATCGTTGTTTCCTAGGGATTCCAAATTGCTACTAGTAAAATGCCAATATATGTATATACAGTGCTACAAAAACAATATACCAGCAATAACTTTGCCCACACAGAGACATATAGATTACACAGCCCATTAATGCAATCTGATCAGTGTCCATCAATGCAGCCTTGCCGGTCCAAATCATTTCAGCCTCACCATTGGCCATATTGGTGAAACTCTGCTTTTACCTCAGGCTCACACTGGTGCGGTGCGGGAACCAGCATTATTACAGAGATGGTTCCTCCACCACCTTTCTAGTTCACACTACCCTGTGTGAACTGCACTGCGATCTGTGAACTCACACAGGAATCTGATCACATGGGTGAGAAGGCCCAGGCAATCAGATTCCACCACAGGAAAAAAGAAGGCACGTATGCTTCTATTCTTCTGAATCTAATGGGAGTTCAGCCATACTAACATATGTATGAAACCACCCCCAACCAACTAACCAACTTAAAAATAAAACAAACCTCTGGACTTAAGAAAAAAAAAGGCCCCCTTAACTGCAAAAAAAGACCCTACTAACTGCAAAAAAAACAGACCTCCTAACGTAACTTAAAAAAAAAATCCTAACTTATTCTTACCCGGTCCTCAGGCGGCAGCAGGCTCTGCACATGGAAGCTTGTGACTCAGCAGATCACACCTGTGACTGAGAGGAGGAGTTGAGAGACAGAGAGAAGGAGGGGAATGCTGCACACATTCCATACATGTGCACTGCTGCCTGGGATGACTCAGCTGCTAAGCAGGACAGGCAGCAGCGGCAAAAACACCCAGTGGGCAGATAGTTTGAGGACTCCTGCCTTATACGACAGTATAGAATTGCCACTGTGGGTTTCTGATACTGTGACTCTTTACAGGAGTAGAAAGTTTTGTCTTTCTCCTTGGATTTGCTGGAGGGTAGAAATTAGCCAGCGAGAGCCATGAGAGAGCAGGATGAAAAAGAAGAAATTGGCCGAAACTATACTTTTCAGAGTAGAGATAACTGTGTTTCAGAGTTTTTGATGGTTAATTTTTCAGAAGTAGATCTCCAGACCTTTCATCCAAATTTCCCCTGGGTAGATTTCCACTTCCAAGCTTCAATGAGCAGCTGAGAAAGTTAATTATTTGCACCACCAAGGTACTCCAGTCAGACACTTACTGATCCTTGTTTGCTTTTAGAAAAATGCAAATGAAGGGGCAAGTACTTTGAACTTGCTTTTGTTGGAGATCAGAGCAAAAGTCAGGGATTCCAATGCCAAGGTGTCCCTTTCTACTCCCTGGTCCTTGGTGTGGCCATAAGATGTGGTTCCTTTGCTCGGATTCCAATGTCAGCCTGCACTGAGCCCCATCAAAAAGATTAGGGGACTCTTGGATTTGGAGGAGAGGGGATGATGTGTGCATTCTTACTGCTGAAGTGATTCAAATTTTGTCAAAGCTTTGGGTGTGGTCTAGATGGCAACTTCTCCCGTGGAAGTCTTCCCGTATTCCTCTTATGGAAGGTGTTTATCTTCCCGAGTCTTCACACAGCACACAACAAGTATTTCTGCTAAATCCTCCTCTCAAAATCTGCTTCAGTGGCAGTTCAAACCTTGGAAGTCAGCGTTTTCCTGGTACACCTAAATCCTGGATGTAGCAATCAGCAATACAGAGTATAGCAAGTCTTTTATAACTAATACTAGGAAAAGTAACTATATACAAATGAACCAGGTGTCATCTATGATATGCTTCAAACTCTTTAGTGTTGTTTTCATTTACCTGTATGCATATGCAATTTCTCAGGCACAGGAGTTATAGGTAGAGAAAAAGCAAATGCACCAGAAATTGTTCATAACTCTGAGTTGGCTCTCAAGAGTGTGTTGCACATATGAACGCCATCCATTAAGTGAGTCAAGGTGAAAACTATTGAAACTGCTGTGCTGGAATGTGAGCTCCTTGAGAGAGAGTGCTCAGATCCACTGGTCTGTGTGGTTCCCTTGTGTGTAGGATAGTGCTATGCGCTTCATACCAAATGGGGAGTAAAGTAAAGAGACTGAAGAAAAGTGAAAGACCAAGGTAAACAAAATATATCAAGGTGGGTATGGGACCGACGTGGAAAGGAAACTCATAGCTTCTTGTTGAAGTTTGAGTCGGTTATTTGTGTGACACTATGTAGCAGTCATCAAACCTTACTGGGAAAAAATAACATACATGCATTGTTCATATGTCTAAGGTCAGCTGGGGTTTGGATAGGTGATTCTACATGTGTCTGGAGGCAACTGGCTGTCAGCTATTCTATCTGCCCTTGGTTGGCGATCACCAGCATATCTTAGACCTACTCTCATTGTCTTTCAATAGGTGGACCTTGTTGTGTTCTTGTGGCAAGGACAAAAGTCCAAGGGTCCAAGGGAAGTCAAGTAACTACATATAAGGGCCTTTGAAGGTGCAGTCTCAAACCACTACTTCAAGGCTCCAATCAGAAGAAACCATATCACTCCATTCATATTTCACTGGTCTACTCAACTCAAATGATTAGAGTTAGCATCCTGCCTTCCTGATAATGAACCAGGAAGGAGATTGGGAACATTTGGTAAAACATACTACCATACAAAGGTATTTTCTTAAAAATACATAAATAAATAAAATCTGAAGACCCTCTCTAGCTTTCAGATTCTCTGAACAGTGCTTTTCTACTTACAATCAAACAAGAAAAGCACCATTTTCTTTCAACAGGCCAAGCAACTCACAAGACTAGTTCCCAGTCAAAAGATGGAGAAACAGACTTTTTTTTTTTTTAGTGAGAGAATGCAAATCCATGTGATTAGAGGTTGGCACATGGTAGCGATGAACAGGGGTCCTTCTTATATGTAATCATAGGATCAGGCAGGATCTTATTCCCAAGGGAGACTTTGACACCAGAATTGGGGCTTCTTTGTGTAATTAAGTTTCATCAGTTTCAAAAGTTCTAGGGTTGGAGTTTTCCTCCTGGGGCTACAAACACTCTACAAAAATTTTATCAGACAGAAACCGAAGACAACTTTTTGGAAAAAAACAGGCAGACTTTGGATATGCAAAGGGTTTTAGCAAGCTGAATGGTGCTGGGACAGAGACATAGTTCCTTTTCCCAAGTTGGGGCCCCTGTGCATGAGGGTTCCTAGGAGCCTCTGGCAAAGGACCCTCACCAAGTTCTGTTGCCGTTCCTGCTCCATTATTCCTCTTCAGGGCTTTGAGTAGGATTCTGAGAAATAAATCAGGACAGAGAAGATAGTCCTCCCTGCAGCTCTCAGGTAGCAAACATGTCTAGCAGTGGAAATGCTCCTGATTGCTCTCCATTTATTTCTGCAGCTACCACCTTCCGCTTTCACTCGTTGTAAAGTTTAAAACAGCATCAATTTTTAAGGACTTGAAAGTGCTTTTCTATTTAAAATCAAACAAGACAAGCATGATTTTCATTCTGGGACTGTGCTTTGCTCCTTTAAGTATGCTGAATATATAGACACCCACTGAAAAATAATAATAATAAAAAAGCTAAGTGATGGAAATGAGTAATTGCTTGGCAGCGAGTCTGCGGGGAGAGGGCTGACACCGTGCAATGCACGTTTCATGAATAATGAAAGGAGTCTCGGAGCTGTGCAATCACTGCCTATTGGGTCAGAAATTTCACATTAGTGGATTCATCAGAGCAGATCGGTGTCATAAAGACACTCTTTCCTGGGGTAAACACACCTTTTCCTTCACTGAACTGTCATCCCTTAGTTGTACGGTAGACTGTCTAGGAGATGTGGGGCGGCAGTGGAGGGGGTTGGGACATAGCTGGAGTATCTTATATCCATATCATTCTACCTGTATATTTGGATTTAAAAAAAGAAACTTTTAGCAGAGATAAGCTAGGACGATGACTGTTAGCAAGTAGTGTAACAGAGCTTTCAAGAATTGTAATCAACAGGCATAAACTTGTAATCCTATGAGATTGTGCTTAAAAGTCAGTAAAATTCAGAGAATTTGAAAGCTGGAGAGAGAGGCTTCATATTTTTTGTCCTAATAATACCTTAGCATGGGAATCAGTCCTTCTTTCCACCCAGTGTTCCTGTTCTGCTTCCTGATTCCTGGTAGTGTATTACTTCCTGACCTCCCAGAGTGAAGCAGAGTTATGTGGTGAGAGTTGGCTGGTGAAAGGTGAGCAGGCGTGATGCTGTCCCTTCTGGCTTGAATTTTAAGATCAAGCTTGCAATTGGATCCTGAGGTCTCCGTTTTCGTCTCCCACTGCACTGGGCAACACTGCATGGTGGCATCTCCATCATCCTATTTCTAGACAGAGAATACAGATCAGTGTCCCCAGGTGACTCCAAATGGATATGTAACCTGAGTGAGAAATGTGCCCTGTGGTTTTAAAGCTACAGCATACCTGAGCCAATCCAGATGGATAAAATACATAGGTCCTCTGTTGTTTCTGCTTAAAGGATCCTGTCTGACAAGCAGTTATGAGAATGATGGTTGAGAACCAGACCTACTTGGTTTGAAAGATATTTTGAAGTGACTATAAAACCAAACCAAACAACAAACTCACTGCCATTGAGTCAAGTATGATTCATAGTGACCCTATAGGGCCTGGTAGCCTTTGTTGGTTTCTGACTATAAGTTTTTATGGGAATAGAAAGCCTTATCTTTCTCCCACATAGTGAGTGGCTGGTGGCTTTGAACTGCTGACTTTGTAGTGAACAGCCCAATATGCAATGCACAATGCCGCCGTTACTTCCAACTGACGATGGGCCTATATAAAATGTAACTATAAAACTATTACAATAATTAAAGAAGATCATTCACTTAAGATGTTTACTATGATGTTTAGAAGCTCTTGGATAGCGCAAACACTAGGTGGTCAACTACTACCCAAAAGACTTGAAGTGCAAACACACCCAGATGGATCTCAGAAGACAGGTTTGGTTATCTGCTTCTGAAAGATCACAACCTTGAAAACCCTATGGGACAGTTCTACCCTGCACACGTGGGGTTGCCATGGTTGAACTGACTCAACGGCACCTGAGAACAATAGAGCTGTGGCTGCATAGAGTAGGTTTCCATAGCAAGAGAAAAGCAGAAACACATTTACAAATACACTGGTTAGGACTTCAGCATATGTTCTTTGGGACACAATTCAATCCACAGTAGACACATAGCTCCTTAGTGGAGGGGGTGGGCTAACAGGAAGGCCCCATGTGACAATTTATCATCCAAGAACAATACAAACCCTGGGTTGTTCTGGGCAAACCCAAACATGTGATAACATTCATTTGGATTGCTTTTTCTGATTCTATGTCAAATGTCATTTTCCTTCACACAAGAAGCCTTCATCCTAGTGGAAGAAACTCTTCATCACTTCTTCCTAGTCACTAGAGAAGGAAAGAAGAAACCAACAACATTGTTTTCCTTTTTGACATTCTTCACAAACTATTTTATTCCTTTCTCTCCCTGTTTCTTGGAGTTATTTGCTTATCACTTACAATTTTAACAATTTACTTCAGTAATGGACATGCTTAGAGCAATAATGGCTACTGGCAATCCTAATGAGTCTATATTTGAAAGAAAAAAAATTACTGCTGCCTGGCAGAGCCTAGAGGCAAGGTTTACTGGAAACTGGGTACCTTTAGATGATAAGACACAGAAAACCATGGTTGAAACATTTCTGCAGACACACAGACTTGAATCCATACTCAGAAAGGTTTCTAAAGGTGCCCAGCACTCTTCTTTTCTGCACCCAGAAGATTTAAAAATAAATAAATAAACATACTTTGAAGTTAATGGAAATTAACAGGAGGCTCAGAAAATACAATCAGATATTCTCTGCAAGTTCTAATCTAGGATCAAAAACAGACCAAGTAAGAAGGAAGGTAAAAGGAAACAGAGAAATGATCTAAGAAGCAAAGCTATGGATAGAAGTATAAGCATGGGTATGTCCATATGTAAATACATTAATCCACAAAAATACCTATGTATATATATTTATACACAAATACACTGAGTTAGTGGATGGACTTCTGCTCATACCCTCCCTCAATACGAGAACACTTTGTTCTAGCAAATTGGCAATCTGTGATGCTCACCCTCCCGGCACAATTACTGAAGACAAAATGGCTGCATAAGCAAATGTGTTGAAGAAGGGGAAGGTGCCTGGCTATTAAAAAATACAGCATCTGGGGTCTTAAAAGCTTGAAGTGAAACAAGTGGCCATCCAGCAGAGAAACAACAAGCCCACATGGAAGAAGCACTCCAGCCTGTGTGATCATGAGGTGTCATGGGGACCAGGTAACAGGCACCAGAAGACCCTTAACAAACAAAACCATATGGTTTAGAATGAGGGAGATTGGAGCAAAGACCCAAAGTTTATCTGTAGACGATGGAACATCCCTCACAGAGGGATCACAAGTAAGGGATGAGTCAACTAGGGCACAGTAAAACACCAATGAAACATACAGTATTCCTCTGGTTCCTTGGGGCATTCTCACCCCCCACTACCCTGACCCCAGTGATGCCTCTAACTTTGGACTACACCGGAGCATGGGAGCATGTCTACAGGTGTAGATAAGAGATAATTGCTCAGGACACAACAACCCAGGAGCAGGAATGGGAATTAGTGATACCAGATGGGTAGGGAGTAGGTGGGGGAAAAGAGGGAACTGATCATAATGATCGACACACAACTACACACACCCCTCCAAGGTGGAGTAAATGGAAACCATGGGGGAAGGGAGACAGTGGTCAGTATGAGATATGAAAATAATTTGTAATCTATCAAGGACTCACAAGGGGTGGAGAGAGGGGAGCCAGGGGCTTAAGTGGAGAGCAAATGTTTTGAGAATAATGAGGGCAATGAATGTACAAATGTGCTTTATTGATGTATCTATGGATTGTGATAAGAGTTGTATGAGCCCCTAATAAAACGATTTAAAAAAAAGAAATAAAAAACATAACAAGAAAAAAAGAAATATCTACAAAAAAAAGAAAGCAATTGTATAGAAAAGAATAGTGGCAGCATACATACAAATATGCCTGATACAATTGGTAGGGATTGCAATAATTCTATCTTGCAAGACTGGCTAGACCAGAGGAGGTACACTGGTACAGATAGGAACTGAAAATACAGGGAATCCAGGACGGATGAGTCCTATAGGACCAGTGGTGTGAGTGGCAAAACAGGGAGGGTAGAGGGAGAATGGGTAGGAAAGAGGGAACCGATTACATGGAACTGTGTGTGACCTCCTCCCTGGGGGACAGACAACCGAAAAGTGGGTGAAGGGAGACGTCGGACAGGGCAAGATATGACAAAATACCCATTTATACACTATCAAGGGCTCATGAGGGAGGGGGGAGTAGGGCGGGAGGGGAAACATGAGGACCTAATGTCGGGGGTTTAAGTGGAGAGAAAATATTTTGAGAAACGATGTACAAATGTGCTTTACACAATTGATGTGTGTATGGATTGGGATAACAGTTGTATGAGCCCCTAATAAAATGTTAAAAAAAAAAAAAAGAATTGTAAGAAGCCTCCATGAAATGAACAAACACCAGCCAAGTAGAAGATGAAAGTCTCGTGAAGACTTCAGGTGCCTGCAGATCACTTCTGCTCCCGAACCAGGCTCCAACTCCATTTGCCTCACATATGGATGGGCTGCCTGGCTCTTCTAACCAATCGTCCTCTTGTATCCCTTTTTGAAGGAGTACGTGGATGGCTCAAACATTAAGTGTTGGGCTACTTAAAGGTTTGTGGTTCAAATCCACACAAAGGAGGCTTGGGAAAATGTTCATGCTGTTAGGTGCCCCAGAGTTG
Source organism: Echinops telfairi (assembly GCF_000313985.2). Taxonomy (NCBI): domain Eukaryota; kingdom Metazoa; phylum Chordata; class Mammalia; order Afrosoricida; family Tenrecidae; genus Echinops; species Echinops telfairi. The sequence continues at coordinate 6,544,441 of NW_022103897.1, read as the reverse complement.
CTTCTCACCCACCGTGACCCCACATCTAATAGGAAGAACACTGCCCAGGCCTGCGCCATCCTCACAATCGTCCTCCTGTTTGAGCCAATTGTTGCAGCCACTGTGTCAATCCATCTTTGGGGGGGGATGTCTCAGCTTTTTTGTTGCCCTTCTACTTTACCAAGCATGAAAAGAGTCCAAAGTATGTAATATGAAGTCTTGCCAAATTGTCCTCTAAGGAGCTTTCTGGCTATATTTCTTCCAAGACATTCCTTACTTTCAACACTCTAAAGCGGTCTTGTGCAGTGGATTCAGCCAATGCAATGATCTCTTAACTGCTGCTTCCATGCATATTGATTGTGGATTCAAGTTTCCTCATGGGTGGTATTTCTCACTTTCTAGGTCTGCCTATTATTTAGCAGTCTAGGGAGATGTACAGCCAGATGGTACTTGGAATCAAGGAGAGCAAGAATTAGCTTAGTGTACTTGCTGTTGTTGGGTACCAAAGCACCGCACAGTCCTGTGCCATATTCACATCTGCCCCTTTGTCTGAGCCCATTGATGTAGTCAGTGTGTCAATCCATTTCGTCAAGGGCCTTCCTCTTTTTGGTCACCCTTCCACTTTACCCAACATGATGTCCTCCAGGGATTGGTCTCTCCTGACAATATGTCCAAAGTCTGTAAGACAAAGTCTACCCAGCACTCTGACCTGATCTCACTTCTTCCAATACAGATAGACCTGTCCTTTTTGCACTCGCAATATTCGTCTTCAGCACCACTATTCAAATGCATCTATTTTTTTACCATATTCCTTATTCAACGTCCAACTTTCATATGCATAAAAGACAATGGAGAATAACTTGGCTTGGGTCAGAGAACCTTACTCCTCAAAGTAACATCCTTGCTCTTCAATATGCTGAAGAGTTCTTGTGCAGCATGTATACCTAATTCAATATGCCTTTTGACTGCTGCTTCTATGAGCATTGACTTTGGATCCAAGCAAAACAAAATCCTTGGCAACTTCAACTTTTTCTCCATTTATCTCCATTTACCTATTGATCCAGTTTGAGGATTTTGGTCTTCCTTACATTGAGTTGTAGTCCATACTGAAGGCTGCAATCCTTGAACATCATCAGCAAGTGCTTCGTTTCCTATTCACGTTCAGCAAGCAGGGTTGTGTCACCTGCATACCGTAGGTTGCTAATAAGCCTTCCTCCAATCTTGATGCCATACTATTCTTCATATAATCTAGCTTCTCTGTTGTTTTTTTCAGCATACAGATTGAACATGGTGGTGAGAGGATACAACGCTGACACACAACATCCCTGATTTTAAACCATACAGTAGTCCCTTGTTCTGTTTGGACAACTGCCACTTGATGGATGTACAAGTTCCAAATGAGTACAATGAAGTGTTCTGGGATTCCCATTCCTCTCAAGGTTATCCATGGTTTAATACCTTTGCATATTGTACACTAATGACAGAAGATGGGTGAGCTGTGAGAGGACATCAAGACCATCATTCAGAAAGAAAGCCAAAGGTCATGGAAAAAACAGAAAAGATCGAATGGGAGAAAGGATGAAGTCAAGGAGATGAATTGAAAATTTCAATAGGCAGCTCTAGAAGATAAAGCTGAATATTATTAAAAAATGTGCAAAGACCGAGAATTTGTAAACCACAGAGGAAGAACATGCTTAGTGTATCTGAAACTGAAAGAACTCAAGAAAATTTCAAAGCTTGAATTATAATTTAGAAAGATTATATAGGCAAACTATTGAATGATGCTGGAATGGAATCATCAAGAAAAGATATGAAGACTACACATCACTGTACCAAAAAGAACTACTTTCCAGTTCACCCTTTTGGGAAGCAGCATATGAGCAAGAACAAATGATGCTGAAGGAAAAAAAAAAAGTTCAAACTACACTGAATGCACTGGCCTAAAACAAAGCTCCAGGAATTGATGGAATGCCCATAGAAGTATTTCAGCAAGCTGAAAAAGGACTGGAAGTACTTGCTAATCTATACCAGGAAATTTGGAAGACAGCTACTTGGCCAACTGATGAGAAGAGGTCCATATTTGTACCCATTCCAAAGAAAGGTGACCCAACAGAATGCTCAAATTATAGAACAACATCATTGATATTGCATGCCAGTAAAATTTTGCTTAAGGCCACCCAACAATGATTGCAACAGTACAATGACAGGCAACTTCCAGACATTCAGACTGGATTCGGAAGGATGTGGAACAAGGGATATCATTGCTGATGTCAGATATATTTGGTTCAAAGCAGAGGATACCAGAAAGATGTTTACTTATGTTTCATGTTCTTAGGATATGTTATCAGGAGAGATCATTCCCTGGAAAAAGGACACAACACTTGAGAAAGCAGAGGGTAAGCAAAAAAGAGGAAGACCCACAATGACATGGATTGGTACAATGGCTTCAACAATGGGCTCAAGTATCACAATTGTTGTGAGGATGGCACAGGACCCAGCAGTGTTTCCTTATGTGGTACAAAAGTTACCTGTGAGTTGCAACTAACTGCATGGCACCTAACAACATCAAAACAATATTGTTTAACTAAGAAATATGATGGCATTGTGAGTGAGGTGCTGAGCTGCTAACCCCCAGCTCAGTGGTTCTGACACACCACACACTCTTGAGGGAGAAAGATGAATTGTTTATTCCCATAAAAGTGTGTTCTCTGTAAAATCCTGCATAGTTGCTCTAGGTTAGAATCCACTAGATGGGAGTGGTTTTAGTTTGGGTTTTTTGGTTCAGCTGTATGATGGTCTCAAAGACTTGGCTCAGTTATAAACTTAAAGGATGTCTAAGGGTCATGGCCTCAGGGGTTCCATCAGTCTCTTTTAGACTTGTAAGTCTGTTTTTTTTTTATGTGAATTTCCATTTTGTTCTCCATTTTCTCTCCTTCTGTTCTGGACCTTCTATTGTGATGCCAGTCAGAGGTGTCCATATTTTTAGCGGGGTACCATCTAGAGCACTGTGGGTTGCAACCCTTTTGGGGAGTCGAATGATCCTTTCACAGGGGTTGATTGATTCATAACAGTAGCAAAATTGCAGTTATGAAGTAGCAACGAAGATCATTTTATGGTTGGTGGGGCATCACAACATAAGGAACTGTATGAAAGGGTCGTAGCATTAGGAAGGTTGAGTTATTCTGGTCCCTGTCTCATGAAAGCTGTGGTTCATATGTTTCATTTGTCCTTTGGATAAATTTTTCCTTGAGTGTTTGGATTTCTTTATACTTCTTTACTCTGGACCAGAAGAAACCAATAGTCGTATCCTAAGTGATTGCTTGCTATATTTTTAACAGACTTCACACATATTGGGAAGCACTTCAGTTACTAAAGTCCCAACAGCCAGGTTGTCCAGGTGGACTTCAGGATATCTTCCATTTGTCCATGTAGATTCAGCCTCCTACTTTCTCTACCCTGTGCACAGGAAACTGACCTTTATGGGCCACATAGTCAGTCTTCTTGCCTAAAGTTCAATTAGAGTTGGCGAACAGTCTCTAGTAGGTAGAGTTCATCTTGTGATCTTCATTGTGAAGGTTAGGGGGTTATGTCAGGTAGACATGCCTGGGTAAGTGTTGGGGCTGAGTTCAACCTATCAATTGTAGTGCAGCCTTCTTGGTGTCATAAGCCTTTTTATATAAGAGAAAGAGTGAGAGAGACCCAATAGGGTTAAATTCACTTTGGCCCTTCACCTTCTGCCAGAGCTGGACTTTGCCTCTGGTTCTTCCATCTCCTATTGTGTTGCCTACTGATTCCAGAAGCCATTGGTAGATTCTCAATGGTGAATTCCTTTGGGCTACTTCAGAACTCTGCACCCACCAGCCTGTGCTCTCTGCTGTCTCATTTGTTATACTACTTTTTGTTCACCAGCTTCCATGTGTCAGGAGAAGCCTGACTTGAACCAGACTAAACTAACCTACTTCTCCAACTGTGTAAGCCATTTCTTGTCATAAATTTCTTTCTATATACAACATTTACAAGTGTCACTTTTTGCTTCTCTAGCAAACCCAAGCTCTCTGAGAAGGCTGTCTGACTTCAAGGCTATTCCACACTGATGCTATATGGAGTGTAAATAGCCAGTGGGAGAGAAAAGATACAGGAGAGTTTAAGTACCCAAGGAGTAAGGGGAACAGATGTGGCCTATTTCCTCCTTGGAAATCTACAAACAGAGCGCTGAGGACTCTGCCACGTACAACGATGATGGGGGACATATCGGGCCAGCCCCGGGCATCAAACTTGTCTCCTCAAAACATCATGTTGGTCCTTTTACTATCACTTGCCCAGTTCTCTCCTGAGAGGCAAGCTCAGCTCAAGCATGGTCCCCACCCCCAACCACCACTGCCTGCTAAGTCTGGGGGGAAAAAAACAACCCAATCTCCCAGTCTCCCATTTTAATCCTGGCAATCAGCTCCTGCATGCTTCCCTGCTCTTCCCTCCCTGCTAGTATGGAGCACAGTGCAGCCTAAAATTCCCAGCTCTGATGGAGAGTTCTGAATTATTCATCAGCCCCATGATGGCAGGTGATGAGATCTTTTCCCGATATGTCCCTGTCAGTAGGTGTTTATTAATCTGTTTCACCAGCCACCCAGCTCTGACTGCGGGCGCAGAAGAACCCCAAGCGCCTGCCTGACATGTATCAGCAGAGACAGCACTTTAAAGACTCCTTTTGCCTGGGAGGTCATCTGAAGGTTATTAGGAACAAATTATTTCTTCATTTCCGCTGACTGAGTAGATAGCCTTAATGATCTGTCACCTAGCAATAGCCTGCCTGTTCAAACATAAAGAATGGCAGGCTGATGGGCTTATAACTAGAATCAGTTCATTTTAGCTATTCTCTTGTCAAGCATGTTTCCAAGATACATATAGTATTTACATATTCATGAGCCTCTGCTGACACTGATGCCGTGAGGAGGCCTGTCTGATAATGTGATACAAGTTTGTACTGTGTCCTCAGGCACTTAAAGTCTATTAAGTGAATAAAGTCTACCCAAGGCCACTCTTCTTGGAGGAGTTCATTTTAAACACAGGGCATGCTAGCACATTCCATGTTCTCCTCTTCCCCTGTCCTCCTTCCCTTTGCAGCACAACACCATCCACCAGAATGTACCGACCCTATTTCTTATTGAAAGACAACTCCAGCTTAATGAAAGCTCAGAGGCCATGGGGCTTTCCCTTTCTCCCTGCCCAAGAAATAGATCTGTGAGCTGTTTGCTAGACATTCCTTTAAGCTTTGTGTAGGTAACTCAAATTACATTGTGTAAAACAAAGTGAAGCTACAGCTGGCTTTGCAAATTTTGGACTTTGACAGCGTTTTCCTGCCTCCCTGGGCTACCTGTAGCTAATTATTAATTCATACCTTTGACTTCAGGACAGCCTATGGTCTTGTCTCAATCTATCTAGTTGAAGATAGTGCCCCAGGCATAAGTCTTGGCATAGAACTAAATAATCTAGGAAGACTTGAAATTTGTCATTTGGGAGGGATTCCTATCTCCCATCCAATCTCCCATTTCCTACCTTCACTTAACAGACCCCCCCTGTTTCTCCTGTGATACTTAGAAGGAAAGATGTAATTAGCGTATCAGTTACTATACCTATTTGGACATCTCTCCATATTTGTTAATTTAGTGGCCTATGGGTTTTGTTAGGGAGAAAGACGAGGCTTTCTACTCCCATAAACAGTTACAGCCTCAGAAACCCATGGGGGCAGGTCTACCCTGTCCTACAGGGTCTCTGTGAGTCAGAATCACCACAATGACAGTCCTTTGTGCTTTCTATTTGTTTTTGTTTTTAGCGGGTGGAGTGGGAGTTCTATTATGAAACTCTGGGTGTCCTAGGATAGAAGCTTTGTGTCACTGTGTAAGGTCAGCAGTTCAATTCCACTAGTCAGCAGGAGAAAAATGATACTGTCTACTCCCTTATAGATTTGCATTCTTGAAAAACACTATAACACTATATAGGATTTCTATGAGTCAGAACTGATGCAATGGCTGTAGAATATATATGTGTGTGTGTATGCATACATACATATATTTCTCTTCTCTCCTTCCAGAATATACGAGCCTAGCAGCTTGAATCATCCCATTTAATCTGAGGCTCACATTCCAAACTGATGGAAAGTTAGGTGCCCAAAGAAAGCAAATTGCTTTTTAAAGTACCAGAGAGGTTTCCTTGAGCGCATAAAACTTAATTACTCACTCACAGAGAATGGCAAGGGCTAGAAAAATACCACCCCATAAGGGAGCTACTTTGGAAATTTTCAGCAAGCCACTTACCTCCTTAAGAGTCAGTTTTTCTGCATGTGAAATGGGGATAATCACTGGGGTCTTTTATCCTTCTCCCTAAGTCATTATGAGGATTAATGAGGTAATAAGTTAGTGAGTGCATTGTGAATCCCTTTAGATGTTGGAATTAAAATAGACTCACCACATGATGGTTTGACAGGTAAATAACGATTCCATCAAGCTAATGATGTGCCTTTCATTTGAAAATATTGAAGAGCACTTTGACTGTCTTTCAGAGGAGTTGTAGCTGTTTCTCCTATGACGATGGACTTCACTTTGCAGAAGAACCATAATATGAAATGAATGAAAGCCAACGGTAACGTAGGGTGATTGCTCTGGGTGAAGAGAGTGGGATATCGGGAATCCTACATTCTAGCTTTCTCTGTTAACGAGTATGAAAGGGTCCCAGGAAGGAAATTTTGAACATCTAGACCTTCAGTGTCCCCTGTAAAAGTCACTAACTTTAATTGTTGATCTAAAAGTAAATTTAAATTAAAATGAAGTAAAAGAAAAATGCAGTTCTTGACTTACTCTAAACATATTGCAAGTGTTCAAGTGATTATTAGACTATACAGACATGAATATAGCGCATACCCATCATTTCAGAGAGTTATATTGGACAGCACAGGTCTAGATGAGTCACAAACTTAAGTATACATAAGAATAACTCAAGGAGCTTTATGAAGTTCTCACTTGAGAGACCTACCCTCGGAAATTCTGATTCAATGAGTCTCTAAGAAGTCATTGGAATCTGAATGTTTAATAAATCCCCCAGATAATTCTGTTGTAAATGTTTGGTGAGAAAAATCTGGGCTAAATTAGTACTCTTCATCTTGTGGTTTACAGATCAGCAACATCACCTTGGTGCTTGATTGAAAGGCCAATTGGAGAATGTAAGGCAGGGTTTAGAACTCTCCAGGTGATTTGCCTGTATACTAAACTTTGAGAACCTCCAGTGTATTAGACTGGGTTGACTAGAGAAACAAGTCCATTGACACTCATATATGTGTTAGAGATAACTTTATATCAAGATTTAATTATGCATCAATGAAACATCCAGCCCAGTCTAGATAAGAGTCCATAAGTTCAATATGAGTCCATAAGTCCAATATTAACCATGAATTCCTCTTCAGACTCATGCAGCAAATGCAAGGATGCCAAATCCAGGAAGATCACAGGACGGTGAGTGGAAAGTTTTGTGAATCTAGTTACAGTGGAAGTATCTCCAGGAATGAATAGGAGAGAGAGAGTATGTCCTGCCTCCAGAGAGGAAGAAATTCCCAGAATTCTCATGAGAAGGCCACGCCCACAAAAAGGGATCACCAGACTGTGTGACCTGATTGATAGGCTAGAATCCACCCATCATTCTTTTATTAAGTTGACATGAAATTGTGCAACCACCACATCAAGCTTAGACTGAAGGATCCTTGATGGAATTACCTGGTAAACATTAGATAGCTAACCAGAGGATCTGTGGTTCAAACCCACTTCCTTTCGGTGTGAGAAAGATGAGACAATCAGTTGCCATAAAGATTTACAACCTCACTATGAGTTAGAATGAAATAAATCATAATGGGTAGTCTAAAATTAGATGCAGTTGTGGCTGAAAAAGGACTGAGGTTTAGATATTAATATTTACAATCTAAAAGTAAAATACACAGATTTAGGTATACTTACGTAGAATCCACTGTATAAAAGGATAAAAAGTATTGCTACAAAATCAATTTTCTTCATATATTAGCTAAAATATTTCTTTAAAGAGATGGCTCCCATCATCTACCATTTTTATAACCAATGACAGTCACACAGAGAGGGGAATATGCATACTTTATCTTTTCTCTTTATTTACTAGTTTTCAAAATAATAATTGGTTCACACAGCTAGGGAGATCCTGACTGTCCTGGGGCCTTACACGGGCCTGTGTGAACACCCAGCCCCTGCTGTAGGGCTACATACAGCACAAGGCAGGTATACTAGTGAACTCCAGCACTCAGTACCATGGTGGGAACTGATGCCTGGCCATTGGTGCGATCCTGCCTGCGAGAATAATCCCACCCTGCATCTTTGGAACCCTACATCAAGCGGGTACACCACCCACTACCTCGAGGAAAAGTTGGAACTCCTCAGATGATCAAGTCTGCATTAGCTCCTTACTTACCACTCTATTTCTTCTTTTTTATTCTCTTGCCCTTTTATCTTTCCCACCACAGTTGGTCTCAACAAGCTCGGGTATGTGTTGTTTTTTTTCTCTCTTTATTTTTTCTTTTTCCCTCTCCCTCCACCCCCCTTTTCCCTCTCTACTCTTCTCTCCCTCTCTTTCCTATCATATGCCATTACAGACCTCCAGGTCACTACCCTCCACCTAGGGAAAATCAACCCAAATAGCAGGGGGAACTGCAGCCTGCCCTCTGTGGGAGTGCTGGACACCACAGCAGGCAGCTGTGACAGCCATCTACAGCATGCTGCACTTCTGAGGAAACCTCTGTCAGACCTCTAAGGTGATCTTGCCACTAGGGCAATTCCACCCAGCACCACTGAGTCCCTGCATTTAAAGGGCACACCAACCTGTCATTGTGGAACAGCGTTTAAAACCCTCTGGCCCCACATTCAGGCAATCAGGCCTCAGCAATCTCTTTATTCTTTATTTCTTCCTTCTGTCATTCTTCCGTATTTACCATCACAGCCAATCTTAGTGAACACAGTTGAGTTTTTCCCCCTTCTTTCTCTTTCTCCCTTTTCTTTCTTCTCTCTTTCTTTGTTCGTTCTCTTCTCTCTCTGCTTTTATGATTCTCTCCTCTCCCTCTCTTTCCATCCACATGCCAGACCCCTATCTTCTGCCCAAGGCAACCCAGCAGGGAGAGCTACAGCCTCCCCTGCTAAGACAGTGCTTCACACAGCACCAGACAGTGCTTCACACAGCATGGCACGGGTTCAGCTATCTGTATTGTTTAAATTTTCTCTCCTTTGCTTTCTTTTTGTTCTTCTTTCAAGTTTTCTTCTTTTCTCCTCTTCTTCCATCTCTCCTCTCTTTCCTGCCACAGTCTTGGCAGATTCAGTTCTCCTTTATTATTTCCTTTTTTTTTTTTTTTTTACTGTTTTCACTTTTGTTTACTCTGTGCATTTTAGTTGTGTGTGTGTGAGTGGGTGTTGGTTTGCTTGGCATTGTTGCTCCTGTCCTTGTTTACTTCTTTCTCTCTTTTCCTCTCCTTTCACTCTCTTTCCTTTCACAAGCAACTAGTGGCCTCCAGGCCACTCCCCTTTGCCTAGGGCAACTCTGAAGCCCAAACTGGGGGAGCTGCCACCCGCATTTGTGGGCCTTACACGCAGCTGGGGAATCACACCGGTGCTCTTCCATACACCAAACAGCAGGGGTCCTTCTTCAAACAGTGGGGGGAACCCCAGTCTAAACCCTGAGGTGTTACAAGTGCTTGGGGGAAATTCCTGCTCACCCCTTGTGGGGCTCCATGTAACTGTGGGAACAGCCACGCAACCTCCAAGGCAAACTCTCTGTCTAAAGTAATTCCCCTGCCAGCTACAGAGCACTAAACCAAGGAGACTACACCCACACACCCTCATCGGCACTCCAGTTGCAGAGGGAAATACCACAGGCCACCCGAGGTGGTCCAAGCACTGTGAGGCCCACTTAGAGATCATCCAGTGAAGTAATGCCCTCATGGGCCCACAACAACCTGACCAGCGTTACATGAGAGGACTACCCAACTCACTTTCGAAATAACAGAATTCTGGATGGCTAGGGTAAGAGTGAAACCACAGGAAGATACAGGGATTGCTTTACCCCTCAGTACAGCTACCAGCATGTAGTTCGTGGAAGCATTCATACGAGTCCCCCAAGAGAGAGCTCAGTGCTCTTTAACTCTGGAAGATGGTTCCAGGCTACTCTAAAACAACTTTTAAACAGCAGTCCGTTCTAAAAGCCTCAACGAGAAAGCAGGAGAAACAGAAGACAATGCCAGAAGAAGTCATGAACCTAACGATGTGCATAGAAGAAGCAGATATTGACCTGGCACAGAAAGAAATTTTCAGAATGCTGCTTGGAATCACACATGACATGAGGGAAGCAATACAGAACAAGGATGAAATGATTGGGGAGATAAAGGCAATGCACCAAAGAGATTCAATAACAAAATCAAGTGGCAAATTGGCAGGCTTTGCCAACAGAATTAAGAAGGCAGAGAATAACACCAGTGACCTAGAGGATAACCAAGAAGACCTCAGAAAATTGGAAAAGCAGTCAAAAAAGACAATCAGAGAAGCTGAAGAAAACTTGAGAGCCATGTATGATGCTATGAATAGGAACAATGTTAGAATAATAGGACTACTGGAACAAGGGAAAACAAAAAAAATGAACAGCGAAGATAGCGAGGGAATTCTTAGAGGAAAACTTCCCCAGCTTGATAAATGAAAATCAGGCAACCATTCAGGAGGCTGAAAGAACAGCAGCCAGACTGAATCCCAAGAAGTCACCAAGACACATAATTATCAAATTATCCAACAATTAGGAAAAGGAGAAGATCATAAAAGCAGCCAGGGAAAAGCAAACACTCACATATAAAGGTATCCCCAAAAGAGTATGTTCAGACCTATTAGCGGAAACGATGAAGAATAGGGAATGGAATAACATATTACAAAAATTGAAGGAAAACAACGCAAACCCAAGAATACCCTACCTCGCAAAATTATCTATTAAGATAGAGGGAGAAGAAAGAGTCTTCCCAGAAAAGACAACCTCAAAGAATACATAAAAAAACCTCAAAGAATACAAAAGATCCTTGCTGATCTAGTATGGGCAGAAAATCAGCACTCACTGAGGGCAAATAAGAGACCATCACACAGAACAACTGCACCCATAGGGTGACAAAGAGAAAACAACCCCCAGGATAGCATTGGCTCAATAGTGGAAAGAATTCAAACATAAACCACACACACAACACAAGCAGATAATTTAGGTAGGTAGGGAAACACTCAAAACAAAAGGTACATGTGACGTCACAGATTACACAGATGGCTGTAATAACACTGAATATCAATGTCATGAACTTGGGCATTAAAAGGCATTAACAGACTG
>NW_022103897.1:6530929-6531996 GCF_000313985.2 Echinops telfairi | reverse complement strand
CGATGATGAAACATACAACTGTCCTCTAGTTCTTAAATGCTTCCTCCCCCCGACTATCATGATCCCAATTCTACTTTACAAATCTGGCTAGACCAAAGGATGTACATTGGTACAAATAGGAACTGGAAACACAGGGAATCCAGCACAGATGATCCCTTCAGGATCAGTGGTGGGAGTGGCGATATCTGGAGGGTTGAGGGAAGGTGGGCTAGAAAAGGGGTATCAATTACAAGGATCTACATATAACTTCCTCTCTGGGCGATGGACAACAGAAAAGTGGGTGAAGGGACACATTGGACAGTGTAAGATATAGCAAAATAATTATAATTTATAAATTATAAAGGGTTCATCAGGGAGAGGGGACTAGGGAGGGAGGGGGGAAAATGAGAAGCTGATATTAAGGGCTCAAGTAGAAAGCAAATGTTTTGAGAAGATGATGGCAGCATATGTACAAATGTGCTTGACACAATGGATGGATGTGTGGATTGTGCTAAGAGCTGTACGAGCCCCCAATAAAATTATTATAAAAAACCCAAAAAAACAATTTCCAATTCCCAATCTTCTCTGGAACTCCAAAATAAATTTGTCCCTATGTATTTTCCTATTCTAGATATATCATATAAATCAGAAAATCACCTGGGTGGCCCTGTTTTAAGATTTGCTGTACTTTCCTTTCTGGGACTGCTGTTTAGCGAGGATAGCATGTCTTCCTTTTGTTTACTTACTAGTTGATAATGAACAATTTCACGTTTTTTCACCATGTCATAGATTCTGCTTCTGGGTATGACTAATATCTGTCTCTTTCTTAATATTATAGAACTTTTTTAGAGAATCAAGACTACCCAGAAAGCAAGGAAATAACTGGCTTACCTGTGCTTACTTACTAATCTGTAGTGAAAAATTCATGTTTTTCAATACAGATGTTGTGAAATTCATATGAAAATATTCACTATAAATTAACAAGTAAGCATACATAGGCCCAGACTTACCTTGCTCATTGAATAATCAATCTTATTTATAAGCACTGAATCTGATTTTTTTAAACCTGTTTTGAGTCTCACTTTTTT
>NW_022103897.1:6527299-6530451 GCF_000313985.2 Echinops telfairi | reverse complement strand
ATCCATTTTGAATGAAGTTCCATACAGAGTGCCAGGTCTGGTTCCAATTTCGTTCTTTAGCAGGTGGAGAGCCTAGAGTCCCTGCTGTGTTGCTTGAAGAAACCAATCTTTCTCTGTTCGATGGACTTAACACCTTTGTTGAAAATCATTTAGGTGTGCACTCTAAAGTATGTTCCACTCATCTATGTATCTATTATTATATCAATGCCAGGGTCTTTTTGATTAGTGACCCTGTCTTCCTTGCTTCCTTCTTCCCTTCCCTTCCCCCTTCCTTCCTACCTTTCTCCTTCCTTCCTTTTTCATCCTTCTTAGATTTTTCCTTCTTTCTTCCCTTCCTCTCCTTCTTTCCTTGTGTTATTTCACTATGAACTCACCAGTGAAACATAGCTACTGTAGTTATTACCTTTACTAACGCCCAGATAATTCCATCTAATCCCAGTGGGGATACATTTATGTTGATTTCCATGCCCTTTAGATGCAAACTTAGTAGCCTTTAGTCAGTTCTTTCTCATCTGGTATAACGGCATATTCTCAACTTATTTTGAATATGATTTTTGCCCACAATCTTGAGAACAGTGATTTCTCTCTTAAACTTTTTTCTTTGTAGTGAAAAATATTATTTGGAATAAAAATATGGAAGTGTTTCTTGTCATTGAATTGGTTGATATTTCTCAGTCTTTCAGAAGGCAGAGTGAGAAAGTACATTATTTTAAGGTAAAATACATTATGAATCTATACTTATATTTTAAATTTCAGCTCAACATTACATTTTTGGGGCATGCTGCTGCTGTGTTTCTCTTTTTTGAACTTATATATACTGTAAATTATTGCCTTTCTCCCCTAACAATCCCACCACATTCAACTGATGTTCTCAAATGGCCTAAATACATTTTTCAGTGGATAACTGCTGGTGATATTTAAGTTGCTGTTCTTAGGTCTGTCAACACTCTATATGCTTCTATCCACTTCCTTCCACCCACACGTTGGCCCCATGCTTGTGTTATAATTATGTTGGTTTTGTTATCTCACTTACTAATATTAGGGACCAGTAAGATGCTTTTCCACTAGTTTTGTTTCAGATGTAAGACCGGATTTTTCTTTTGCTATCCTAGGTCTTCTTTTTTTAATATGAGATTGCTTGGTGATTTTTTAAAAAGTGGTGTCATCTTCCTCTTGAAGTACAATTTGATATTATCCTATGAAAGATAAATTGGATTGACAACATATTTTTGGCAGAATTTTTGTGACTGGTCTGAAAAGGTGTTACTGTAAGAAAAGGTAGAACTAAATTACTCCAGGTGGGAGTTAAGGTGCTGACTGAAAGAGTCACAGCCTGGGGCCTCTCGTGTTTTTGAATGATGTGACCTTTTCTACAGCCTTGTAACTTAGCTGAAATAATTGTATTCAATATGGTTTAGCAAAATTCCATTTTAAAAATGTGTATTTCCCAAAAAAAGGAAATCAATGGTGATGCCGTGAAACATTTTTAAAAACAAAGGCAATTCTCAACAGTTGAAAGGCAAAATAGCAGAAAAATTTAGAGTACAGGAAGACCTAAGAACATTTATCTGTGAAAAATAGCCAATTATTAAAATATTACATTAAAATAGGGAATTACATATCCTCCAAGGGTCCAGTTATGAAGACCATGTGCAATTTAGAAGTTCAGTATTTGAAAATTGATTATAAAATTATAGCAAATATTCTAGAAACTGTTAAAATGGACTTAATTAAGTGAATGCTATAAATAATGCTAGCCTGTGGTATTAACTCAGATACTTTAATTTTTATAGTTTAAAAAAAGTAAATTTAGTATTACTTTGTAATAGCCTTGAAAACTTGCATTATTTACCACCTACCATCTTCTGCTGCAAAATATTTTTATAAAATCAAGATATTAGCACTTAAAATATACAATGGAGGAGTTTTTAGGATATTCAAAAGGTTATGCAATCACTACTATCTAATCCCTGAAATTTTCATCACCCACAAAATAAATCCTCTTTCTATTAGCAGATAGTCTCCATTTCTCTGGATCTTCATACCTTTTCTATGGCTGTTAGTTGGTACCTAATTCATGACCACCTCATGCATAACAAGATAAAGTCATGTGATCCATCATCGTTTTTATTTTGTTTTTTTCTTTTTCACCCAGCATGGCCCTGACCCTATTAAGCCCCACACAGGAGATAGCATATAGAGCTGTATCAGTTCTTTGGAACCTCAGTTTCCTCTCATGTGAAATTGATGCAACCATAGCTTATACCAATTGAGTGGAAGGGAATGGCTCAATCAATGGTGCTACTGTTCTGGGTAATCCAGCATGGTGTGATTAGTGTCTATTTCTTACACACTCCTTTTTATATTTTTAGTGTTCTTGAATTAAACTGTCTATGCTACTATCTATGTATATTCTTGATTTAAACTATTCTACCATCTATCTACGTGTTACTATGTACTTAGAATTTTTTAGGGTAGCCCTTTATCTGATATATCATTAACAAAAATTGCTTCCCAGTAAGTGGGTTCTCTTTTTAAATTGTTCATGAAGTCTTTTGATGCACACAAATGTCTTATTCTTAGGAGGCTCCAATCCTCTACTTTGTCTTCTGTTGTAGGAGTGTTTCTAATTTTGTTTGATAATGTTGGATAATACCCTGTAACAGGCTTCATAAATCTGTCCTTATTTTTTCATTGGTGATCTTTATGATTCTTTGGATTTAATCTATCTTGAGTTAGTTTTTTTATGTGATAAATGGTAAGTGTCCTGTTTTATTCTTCTGAAAATGCAATTCAATTTTATCAGCATTATTGGTTGAAGAGACTATAAACTTGCTCATTTGATGTGTTTTGACCTTTTATTAAAAATCAGTCATTTGTTCGTCTATGAAACACTGGTGCTTAGTGAGTTATGCATTGGGCTATTAATCACAGATCTGAAGTTCAAGCCCACCAGCCACTTCAAGGGAGCAAGATAAGGTTTTCTGATCACCTAAATATTTGTAGCCCTGAACCCCCACAGGTACAATTCTCCCTTGTCCTACAGAGTTGCTATAAGTAAGAATTGACTTGAATCAATTAGTTTGGTTTTCAAAGATAGATGCATTATTTTATTTCTAAATTCTCTATTCTGTTTCATTGGTCTACATGTC
>NW_022103897.1:6508151-6527013 GCF_000313985.2 Echinops telfairi | reverse complement strand
CCCAAGAAAACCCCATAGCATTGTGAATGAGGGGGAGTGTGGAGTGGGGATACAGGGCCCATCTGCACAATATCCATTTTCCCAATGCATGTGGCACATACTCTAGACCACAAAACAAGCGTTAATAAATTTTAAAACATTGAGATATTACAAACCATCTTATAACCTCCCAATGTGATAAAATTAGAAATCAATAATAGGAAGATCAAACAAAGATAATCTAATTCATGGAAATAGAACAACACAATGATTAAAAACTACAGAGTACCTGAGGAAATAGGAAGTGTATTTTAAAAACTCAAAACAAACAAGAATGAAAATACAACACACCAAAACCCTTGCGACACAGCAAAAGCAGTACTCAGCGGGAAATTTATAGCAATGAGTGCACATAACCTAAAAGAATAAGGAACCCAAATCAATATTTTAACTTAATGACTTCAACTATTAACACAAGAACAGCGAAATAAACACTTAACCACTAAAAGAAAAAAATAGAGCAAAAATAAGTTAATAAGAAAACAGAAAAACATTAGAAAAAATTCCTTAAGACAAGAAGTTAGTTCTTTGAACTGATTAGTATAATTAAAAACCAAAGAATAATAAAGAAAAAATGCAAATATCATAAATAAGAAAGGGACAAAGTCTGGAGAATAAATTTTAAAAAACTAGTTACATATTATATTCTAGAACAAAATTGAACTCATAGGACAAATGAACAAATTTCTAGAAAACAAATGAATACGAATTATTATAGAAAACTTCCAGAGACCTACAACACAAGAAGGAATATATCAGATCAGCAGGAGTCCCCCAAAAACAAAATGTATAGGACTCAGGGAATTCTGCTAAGCATTCAGAGAAGACACTGAAGAAAAAAAGAATACATATAACCCAATCTATCTTTTGGTATATGCAGAGTATTTTGCCAAGCAGTAGCACAATATACATTTTTAAAATTCTACACAATCTATCTCAGAATATAGAAAAGGATAGCAAAGTCCTGAACTTATTTTGTGAAGTCAGTACTACTCTGATCCAAAACCAGGCAAAGACAGTAACAGAATAAAAAATGGCAGATCAATATTCCTTATAAATATAAACACAAAAATGTTTAGCAAAATCCTAACCAAAATAATTCAACAAAGCATTTTAAAAACTACATCATTATTAAGTAGGATTTGTACCAGATATGAAAGAATAGCTCAATATTAGAAAAAAACCAATGTAGTCCAGCATATACATAAAACACAAAAGAGTATGGTCATACCAGCAGAAAAGGCATTTGACAAATCCAACATCCATTTTTGATAAAAAAAAAACTTTCAATATACCATAATAGCAATAGGAGAGAAATTCTTCAACATAATAAATGCCATAATGTCATATTTGCAAAACTGATAGCCAGCAAGTCGCTCAATGGAAAGAAACTGAAATATTCTCTCAACAAAAAGGGTCCAGGCAAGTATGCCCTTTACTATCACTCATATTTAATATAGTACTGGAAGTCTTAGCAAGATTTATTATTCAACTAAAATAAATCAAAGGCAACCAGATTGGCAAAGAAGAAATACAATTCTCTCTGAGTGCAGTTGATAAAATTCTATATGTACAAAACCCCAAAGACTTGGCATGAAAATTTCTAGGACTAATTGAAAATTTTGGCATTGTGGCAGACTGCAAAATCAACATTAAAAGAGTCAACATATTTCCTGTATACTAAGCTCTCTGAAAAGGAAATTAAGAAAACAATATCTCAGCTGGGGTCAGTTTTTCATGACTTGGGGAGAGAGAGAAGGTAAGTTAATTCTTGCCATAAAAAAATGTAATAAGGTCACCCCAATCCAACAGATACTCCCACCAGAGTGATAAGGAAAGCTTACCAGAAACCAGAGTCAAGATCAGGGAAAGGGGGCATGTATGTCTCTGAGAAGGCAATTGCATTACTGGTGGTAGGAAAATAGGAAGGAGTCATTTCTTCTTTTTCATCATTTTATTGGGAGCTATTACATATATAAAGGCAATACATTATTCAATTTGATCAAGCATAATTGTACAATGATTGCCACCATCATTTTCAAAGCATCTTCTTTCTCCTTGAACTATTTGATATCAACTCTCCTTTATCTCCTCCCTCCACCACCCTACCCCCCAAAACCTTTATTCTTATATTATAAATAGTTATTATTATATATTTTGCCATATCTTACAACATGCACACTATCCGTTCCCTTACAATTATGTTATTTGTTACCCTGGAGAGGGGGCCTACAGTCATCTTTCATATCGGTACCCCCTCCCCACCCTTCTTGTATCCCCAGGGAATCATTCATTCCATTACTATTTCTCATGAGTTTATTTATGTTAGATTTCATGCATTGAACGATCTTCATTAGACAAGTAAATATTTGCAGACCTAACAAGTTTAATGAGATAAAACTGAGACCATAACAGTAAGAGGAGGAAATATTAAAGAACTAAAGAATAGTTATGTGTTTAATCAGTGCTATACTGCACCCTGGATATCTCTTCCCTTCTATATGGACCTTCTGTGAAGGACTGTCCAGTTATCTTACAGGTGAGTTTTGCATCTCCACTTTGTCTACACTTCTCACTTCAATTTGATTGCTTGTTTTGAACTTTGATACCTATTCCCATCAAAACCTCATGATCACACAAACTGGTGTGCTTCATCCATGTGGGTTTTGTTGCTTCTCTGCTAGATGGCTGCTTGTTTAACTACAAGTCTTTATGACCCCAGATGCTATATCTTTTGATAGCCGAGTACCATCAGATTTTTTCACCACATTTTCTTATGCACTCATTTTGTCTTCAGTGATCATGTTGATATGGTGAGTATTATACATTGCAATCTTATTAGAACAGACCCTCTTGTACTGAGGTAAGATTTAAGTAGAGGACCAAAGTCCGCAAACTTTCTTATTTTGTAGATATATATTAGTCTCTCTATATATATACATATTAATGCGCCTATCTTTATATATTTACATATATACATATCTCTACTTATAACTATATATGTGGTTATTACTTTTTCTTTTTTTCCTCCTGCTCCACTCTGATGTTTACCTAACATTCACCACTCATGTATTCCTCTTGGATACATTTCAATTGATCATACACAATCCAGAATGTTACACCATTCTCCCTATCAATTTTATATCCCTTGCTATTCTGCTGTCCCTGTCATTATTGGCTCCTCCCTCCCTTCTCCACATATCTTACTCTCCCATGCCCCCACCCCCACAAACCTTCAGTCCTGATGCTGTCTTCTTGGGATTGCTTATTATGCCTGTTTTATATAGATAAACACCAAAAGCGAAAAGAAAAAGAGAGAGAGAGAGAAAGCATGCAAGTAGTTCCGAGTCTAGCTATTGTCCTGACCCAGAGCTGAGGAGTATCCCTCTGTTGTACTCTGCTGGAAGACCTTGTCATATCCCCATTTCTATTAGGGATTCCTTTCCCAAGACCTGCTTACCTAACATCGCTTATACCCTTTTGGTCCTCACGTTCATGTCCAACGGCTGAACCTTCTACAAGACCCTTTTGCTGTTCTTACATTCAAGGATGGATCAGTCTAGAGCCCCACCCCCACTTAACAATATTTTTGTGGAACCCAAGGGGAGAATATGCCAAGTAATAAGTTCCTAATTTTACACTTTTGACCTAGTTTCTATGCAGCCCTTGGTGACCCTATCCATGTGCTATAGGCTACTGGGACTTTAGACTCTGTTCTTTCAAGGAGCACAACATTCTTCATAAATCCACACCAGAAGCATGCCATGTGGATACCCCACTAACTAGGCTTAACCTCAAACTCACCTATAGCCTTTGGATGAAGACTGAAACTCCCTAGTGTCAAAAAGAAGCAGATTATTCCTAGCCAAGGACATAGAACTGGAGGAGATTGGCTTTGATTTGATTCTCTTGCCTTGAAGGTGCTCAATGAATGGTGGCCCAGAACTACTATATACTTACTATTTTAATGTATCCTTGCTTTATTATGACATGTATTAATCTGGTAGGCATGGCTCTGCTGCTGTGAATGAATATTATTGGAAGATTTGCCCTCTCACCAGCCCCCATTTTTTGTGTGAATAGAGTCCAGTCATTTAAGACTTTAATCTGTACAAGTCAACAAAGCATGGATCCCCATTCGTAGCTGGCCTATAAGTACTTTCCTTTTCTTAAGTGTGTTAATTCTATTCCATTACCTAAACTAATGACACTATCAATGCATAGCACATACACATTGAGCTGCTAACCTCAAGCCCAGCAGACAGACCATTATGAAAACTTCTGGGGGAAGGATTAGGCTTTGCACTCCTTTGAAAAGTTCTGTGCTCAGACACTGACAGGGACAGTTCTGCCCTGTCCTACAGGGTCTCTGTGAGTCAGCATTGACTTCATGGTGGTAGAAGTGGTGTCCCAGGGGAATGACTGATAATATTCTCTAACAAAAGATGACAATCATGTCTGTAAAGTGAACCAGAGAAATATATAAACTGTAGATGAATGAATGGATTTGGGGCTTGCACTTAATTCTAGTTCCAACCTAAGAATAATTAGTTCTTATGACATGGCCCTGCTTGATAGCAGCCTCCAAGAAGAGATCACTGAGAATATGGCTGATATAGAAAAGTGTGGTGAAGAAACTAGATGGTGCCTGACTATGAGAAGGAATAGTGTCTAGGGTCATAAAGGCTTGTTTTCAAACAAGCAGCCATCTACATGATGCTTCATCAAAGTCCACATGGTAAAAACACATTAGCCTGTGTGATCTAGGGACTGTAAATAATATAATCTAAATCGATAGGAGGGAATGGTATCAGAGCTTAAATTGTAAACCTGGTTTGCAGTAGCCTATGAATGGCAGTGGAAGCCCCAAATCCATTTGTAGGATCCACACATGGATTAAGCCTGTAGTCATCCCCTCTGATTCTAGTTGAGGGATTTTAATAGACCTATAATGAGACAGAGAGCATTGTAAAATCGATTATAGAAGACATAGTTAGATCTAAAGGTAATATCTTATCATTTGATCTCCCCTTTGAATTATTTTAAAGCTGTTTCAGTGAAAACAATAGTAATTAAAAAAATAATAAAGGGAAATAAAGGGAATTAAGTCCCTGGCGAATTTCTTCTGACCATGGGGCAAGGTTGTGAATAACCTTGCTAACACATTTTTGCAAATGTAGTCATGTTAACATTTAGCACCTATTATTTGATTTTCCTTATGATCCATTTAACATTGTTCTAGTTTTTAATATTCTTGCTTTCTTTTTGATTGAGGTTTTTGTTTTTTTATTTGATATTTTGGTAGTTTGTGCCTTTAATGAGTTTCTGCATATGAAATCCAGAATAGGCAAATCTATAAAGACAGTAACTAGATTAATTGTTCCTTGGAGTTTTTGCATTGAGAGTTGTGAGGAATGGGGAGCATTAGCTATTAAGCAATGTGTACTAGAATGAAGGAAATGTTCTGTAACTGATTGTGATGATGATTGTACAACTCTTCTTGAATTGTATGATATATGAATTAAAAGCCAGTAAAACAGCTGGGGGGTAAAATAAAACAATATCATTTACTGTAACCACTCATAAGCTGAAAAGCTCAGGAATAAATTTATCTAGAAAAAAAGCGCACCCATTTCCAATCTATATGCTGAGCAAATAATCGAAGAACCTGTATTACACGAAGCAGAATGTGGCATCAAAATTGGAGGAAGGCCTATTAGCAATCTGCGATGATGCAAATTTGCTTGCTGAAAGGGAGGAGGGCTGGAAGTGTTTGTTACAGATCAAGGATTGCAGCTTTCAGTGTGGATTACAATGGAATGTAAAGAAGACCAAAATCCTCACAACAGGTCTGGTAAGGAGCATAACGATAAATGGAGTAAATGTTGAAGTTATCTCACTTGTATCCACAATCAATGCTCATGGAAGCAGAAGTAAGAGATCAAAAGACAAGTTGTATTGGAGAAATCTGCTGTATAAGATCTCCTGAGAGTTGAAAAACAAGGAAGTTACCATGAGGACTAAGGTATGCCTGACTCAAGCTATGGTATTTTCAGTTGCCTCATATTCATGTGAAAGTTTGACCTTGAATAAGGAAAACCGAAGAAGAGTCAATGCACTTGAATTGTGGTGCTGCAGAAGAATATTGAAAGAACCATGGACTTCTAAAACAATCAAATATGTCTTGGAAGAAATATGGCCAGAGTGCTCCTTCTATGCAAGGATAGCAAGATTTCATCTTACATACTTTGAACATGTCAGCAGAAGGATAGCAAACTTGGTAAATTGGAAGGGCAGTGAAAACCAGGATAGGCCTAATGAGAAGGATGGACACAGTGGCTGCCACAATGGGCCGAAGCACAGGAAAAGTTGAGAGGAGGGCTCGGATTGTGCAATATTTAATTCTGTTGTGTATAGGGTGGCTATGAGTCCAGACCAGCTCAACAGCATCTAACAGTAACAACAGCAACAGAGGTGGGGGGAGACTTGAACAAATAAAACTCAAAAATATTACTATAAACAACTAAATTAAATGTACATAAGTGGGAAAATATTTCATATCCATGGACAGGAAGACAATATTGTGAAAATGTCAATACTACCTAAAGCAATCTATGTGTATAATGCATTTTCACTCCAGATCCCAGCATCATTCTTCAAAGAAATGGGGAAGATACTTTATATGGAAAGGAAATAAACCTGAACTTTGTCAAGCCCCAGGTCCAAGGTTGCCTTCTGTGGTTGCCTGCAGTGATTACCAGGGAATGTGTGCCAATGACTGACAGCTACTTGTCAAGACAAAACAGGGAAGATGAGAACAATTGTCAGAAAACCACAGCCTGTTCTACCTTTAGGCATCTTTTCCCCAAAGCAGGGCTGGGGATCCGTGTTTTAATTTGAACTGAATGTCAGATCTGGGCCAAGTGTCCAATTCCAGAGTCTAGCCACCAATGAAGGGGCATGTGGGCATTTGTCTCCTCCAGGTCTGGGGCTATGTGGTCGCTGGTGTATTTCCGTTTCCCTTGCACTGTCGTTCTTGTCCCCGACCCTCAGCATGTGTTAATCTTCCTACATTTGTATGTGGCGCCAGGTATGCTACCACCCTTTGTAAGACTCTATTGGGTCCTAGATTTCTCTCAGTTCATTTGGTAGGTGTGGGGAGTAGCCCACCTCATTCTCTCCTAGTTGGGCCCACTGAAAGCTACTCTGCACTGTGGTAGAGGCTGTTTGATGGGTTGCTGGCCTACTGAGAATGCCCTGTTTTTCCCAGTCCCTTAGGATAAATTTAATCCTTTCATTTTCCCAGTCGGTGTTTGGCCCATTTGTCTCTTCTACTTGAAAGTTTCAGAACATCAGGATTTTGCTTCTTTCCAATTTACTTCAGATCTTTCCTGCAGAGTGTGCATGAAGAGTTTCTAACTAAGCTACCATCTTTTTTCTGAAGACCTTATCCATCGGGTTTTTATTGACTGATTTTCAAAAGTTTCCAGGAAGTAGAGCTTTCAAAAGTAGAGCTCCTGGTCTTTCTTCCTGGCAACCACTAATCTACTTTCTCAGTGGATGTACCTATTCTGAACCTTTCAAGTAAATCCCCATACCTGTGCTCTGTAATTTTTTTTTCCTATGAGGGTTTTTAGCTATGTTTTAAATTTATTTTTATCATAGGTTGTGAGGTATTTCCTCACAAGTGGAATTAATATGCACATATCTACTCTGACTTAATGAGCACAGTGATTTTGCCATATCAGTTTGCCTTTTGTCCTTTGACTCCGTAACAGCGAATATTCATTTCCCGTTTCTTGTTTAGCACTCTTTTCTAGTCCTGTGCTGGTGGTGCTATTGAGTAAGCTTTGCACTGCTAACTTCAAGAGTGGGAGTTCAAACCTTTCTGCTGCTCCACATGAGAAAGTTCTCACAGAAAGATTCATAGCCTTGGAGTCCCTATGAATTAGAATAGGCACAATGGAAGTGGGCTTAGTTTCTGTTTGGTTCTTTTAGTTTTTAATTGCTTGTATTAGAGCCTGGTTGAAAAATCAGTGATTGGTCATATGAAGGATACATCAAAAGTTCTCATCAGTAAGGTACATGTAAAAGCTTTTCCTGGAGCTTTTAATGCCTCTGCTATTCATTTCACTGATCCATTTATCCTTCCATTACAAAATGATTGAGTCCCTTTTATACACTATGTACTAAGTGCTAGGGAGACAGAAATGCTTTCCAGTCACCAGTTACACTCTAGAGGAGAAGCCCTACCAGAAAACAGGCAATTAGAATAGCATGCAATGAGTTTGGAAACTGGGCGTAACCTGAAGGATTTTGGAATGATTTGAAGGGCACTTAACTCAGTTTTCAACCACTCTGTCAGTTTGTTTTACTGTGTTGGTTTATTTTTTACTGTGATACTTGAAGATATACCACAAGGTTTTCAAAAACCAGCAAGGTCACTCATGATAAACAAGTTTCAGTGGGGTTTCCAAACTAAGAAAAGATTAGAAAGAAGAAATAGATAGTTGAATTCTGAGGGATTAGCCACTGAAAACTGTGTCAATAGCAGTGGAACATTGTCTGCTTTAGTCCTGGAGGATGAACCCCTCAGCTTGGAAGGCACTCAAAACGCAAATGGGGAAGAGCTGCCTCCTCAAAGCAGAGTCAACCTTAATGACATGGATTGAACAAAGCTTTCTGGATCTTAATTAGCTGATGGGGCACAGCTTAAAATAAAAAGGAAGAGCATTTCAAATATTCATTAATAATCGTAATATGGAGTGTACCAAGAATGAATCTATAGATATTGGAAGTTGTAAAAGCTAAACGGAAGGCATAAAGATTAATATACCAGACATTCATGAATTAAAATGAACTAGAATTGGCCTTTGTGAATCAGAAAACCATAGACTGTACTATACCATGAATGAAAATATCAAAAGTAATGGTGTGACTTTAATCATCAAAAATAACATTCCAAGGCCCATCTTGAAGTACAATGCTGTCTGTAATAGGATAATAACTACACTTGTGGTAATGACTTTTTAAAAATAAGAATTAATACCAAATTAGTCCCCAAAAGATGGATATTGAAAAAGTCCAGAAAGTCCAACTCTTGCAAGATAATAGTCAACTCTATCTTTCCCTCACTTCATCCTTGAGTGTATTTCCTCATATCTCTGCCCTCTGGGAATCACTACAGTATCAAAGAACTCATGGAAGTTTGAGGAAATGTCTCACTCTATGGTGGGTGCAGTTCTGTCCAAAGTCTGAAGGTCAAGTCAGAAGGGAGGCCAGAAGATATACTCCATTCTTGATCCTTACCAGTGATGACAACGATGACAAGTTAATACAACCATTATTCAAATTTTCCAACAATTACTAAAGATAATGATGAAGAACTTAAAAAAGAAGCTACCAAATTCTTCAATTTGAAATTGATTAAATATTCAATCAGAATACATTGATAAATACTGGTAATTGGAATGAAATAGTTTGAAACCAAGATCAGTAATTGGAAAATATGGCATAGCTGATAGAAGTAAAGCTGTTGATTCAATGGTCAAATTTTGCAATGCTAATGACTTCTTCATTGAATATACTTTTCCCCCCAACAACTACGTACATGGATCTTGCAAGAGGGAATACACAGGAACAAAACTGACATTGGTGGAAAGAGATGATGCAGAAGCTCAATATCATGAGCCCAAAGAATACCAAGGGAGACTGTGGACCAGACAATCAATTACTCATATGCGAGTTCAGGTTGAAGGTGAAGAAAATTAAACAAGTCCATGAGAGCCTAAATAGGTCCTAGGGTGTATGTCACCTATAATTAGAGTCCATTTCAAAAGTAGATTTGAAGCATTGAACACCATTGACCTAAGACCTGACAAGTTGTGGGGTGACATCACGAAAATCAAAAGAAAGATTTAAGAAAAAATGACCAGGATCTCAGAAGAGATTCTGAAACTTGCTCTTGAATATAGACTATAGAAAGCAAATGGAAGAAATAATAAGGAATGGAACAGGAAATTTCAAAGACAGCTCAAGAAGAAATGTGAAAAAAAACTTGTGGTAAGAAAACCAAAGAGAAAGGACATATTCAGCGCATCACAAGCTGAAAAACCTGTGAGAAAAAACTCAAGCCTTGAGTATGAAAGAATTCTCTGGGCAAAAATAATGAATGATGTAGGAAGCATCAAAAGAAGTTGAAAGAAATATACAGAGTCACTATACAAAATTAACTGGTTAACATTCAACCATTTCAGGAGGTGTCCTGTGTCCAGTGCTTTTGAGTCAGCAACAACCCACAGAAACATTTTGTACAAAGAAAAAAAAAATACTGTCCTGTCCTGCACCATTTTCACAATTGTTGTTAAGCTTCATTCCATTGCTGCAACTCAAGTTAATCCATGTTGCCAGAGGCATTAGTGAAAAGCAAGGTTCTGGGGAATTGATGGATTACCAATTGAAATGTTTCAACAAGCTGATGAAGCACTGGATTCACTCATTCATCTATGCCAAGAAGTCGAGAAGACAGCTTGCTGGCCAACGGCCTGGAATGTGTCCCTATTTGTGACCATTACAAAGAAAGGTGACCCAAGAGAATGCACCCACTATTAAAATATCCTAAGTATCAAACAAGAGTAAAATTTTGCTGGAGATAATTCAAAAATGGTTATAGCAGTACACTGACAAAGAGCTGCCAGAAATTCAAGCTGATTCAGAAGAGGACATGGAATGATGAATATAGTTGTTAACATCAGATAGATCTTGCCTGAAGGCAGAGAAACCAGAAAGATGTTTATTTGTGTTTTATTGATTATGCAAATGCATTTTATTGCGTAGATCATAAACTATAAATAACATTCTAAATAACTAGAATTCCAGAACACTTAATTTTACTCATGTGGAACCTGTACATAGATAGTGTCTCAAACAGAACTAAGGAACATGTGTAAAGTCAAGAAAGATGTGCATCAAGGTTGTGTTCTTTCATCATAACATTTTCTAGCTGTATATTCAGCAAATAAATGGAGAACCTGGATTACATCATTAACAATGCAGCACAAAGATGGGAGGCAAGCTCACTGACAACTTGTAAAATGCAGGTGACATCACCCTGCTTTGCTGAAATGGAAGGAGACTTGAAGCACTTACTGATGAAGATCAAAGACCAGCTTTCCATGTGGATTCCACCTCAGTGTAAAGGAAATAAAAATCCTTATCACTAGACCAGTCATCAATATCATGATATCACAATATCATGTGTGATGCTTTCAAAAATTTCATTTCACCTGGAACCACAATCAACATTCATAGAAATAGCAGTTAAAGAACCAAAGGATATATTGCATTGGGTAAAGCTGCTGCATAGTGTCTCTTTAAAGTATTGACAAACAAGGATGTCACTTTGAGGACTAAAATGTGCCTGACCCAAGTCAAGATATTTTCAGTTGTCTCGTATATATTTGAAAGCTGAATAATGACTCAAGAAAACCAAAAAAGAATTGATGTTTTTGAATTTTATTATTGGTGAAGAATGTTGAGTTTACCATGGACTGCCAGAAGAATGAACAAATCTATCTTGGACTAAGAATTTTCAAAATATCACTTAATAAGGACAATGATGAGACTACATCTCATATAACTTATCAGAAGGTACAAGTCCACGGAGAGGGACATTGTGTTGGTAAAGATGAGGGTCATTGGAAAAGAGGAATTCCTTAGTGAGATGAATGGATACAGTGGCTACAACAATGGGGTAATACCTAGCAATGTTTGTGAGATTGGCAAAGGACCAGTCAGCGTTTCTTCTGTTGTACATCAGGTTTCTGTGAGCTGTAACTGACTCAATGGCAATATATAACAGCAACTACAGTGTAACAAATGTCTATGCCTTGCCCATATCCTATTTTGCCTAATCTGGGAAGGGTTTTTTACACATCTTTCCAAGTAACAGAAAATTAGGAATCCAAGCTACTTACATCTTATAGGTACACTATTTGGAATCATGCATGTAGATCACCACGTGTGGGAGACAGCCAGTCTCATGGTATTCGTGCCCTTGTATGATGTATTTCTTGAGTTTTCACTAGACCTAGAGATTGTATTTTAAAGAAATTAATATGAGAAAAGAGATGTCACTTCTGAAGTTAGGTTAGAAAGGACAATGACTTCAATACTGCTCATCCTGTTCGCTCCCTCTCTTGGAGCCTTTGCTTCTCCAGCAGGAAGATACCATGCTGTGAGTAGCCCTATGATGACATGACAAAGAACATGTATCCAGTAAAGTGCCAGTGAGGCCCTGAGCCCTCCCAATGGCCATAGAGGTGATCTCAGACCTCCAGGGAACCTTTAGTGACCCTTAAGAGGACATAGCTCCATTGGGACTTTGAATATAGCCTTATGAGAGAATGATCTAGAGGCACCAAAGCTAAGTAAGCTAGCCTTGGACTGCTGTGCCACAGAAACACTAAGATTATTTTGTTGTTATTTAAAAGAACAGAAATTTATTCTCTAAGAGTTCTGGAGATCAAAAGTTTGAAATCAAGGTTAAGGCCAGGCAGATTATTTCCTAGCGCTCTAAAGGAAATTTTGTTACATGCTTATTTCCTTAATTCTGTGGTTTCTGGCCATCCTTGGTGATGGCTTGTAGATCCATCACTTCAGTTTCTGTCTCTGTCATCACATGGACTTCTCCCTGCAGGTGTCTCTATTTGCTTTTCTTCTTATGAAGACACCAATCATTGGATTTTGGACTTAACTTCAATATAATATAGACTACTAAAAGAATGAATAAATCTTTCTTAGAAGAAGTACAAGGTAAAAGTAAGCCATTGGGTTTAATAGTAATTCTTACCACCAGGAGATAACTAATACTTAATAGCAAGAGAAGGGTAAATTTTAAGGTGAAGCAGGATGTTTCTAACATTCAGGCCTAGAAGTGGCTTACAAATAGTTTTGTTTACATCTACTGGGTTTGGTAAAATCACCCTGCTCTGACCTAATTGCAAGAAAGGAACATAGAGGGATTTGAATAAAAGCAAGTGGATAGTTGATGTTATGTTTAAGTTAAAGGTTTCGTGGGGATTGCTCAATGTAATTGTATCTTTTAAATATAATTAGGCCATGTGGTCAGTCATAAATTACTTAAATGGGAATTTATTGATGAGCCTAATAATTCATTGCATTTCTTTTTGCACTTATAAAGAATGAAGTAGCATCAATCAGTTGCTGCTGATCCATTCACTCTAGTACATGTCAATTGCCCAATTAAAAGCAAAAACACAGCATTTAGAAAAATGAGACATGCTTATCAATTGCACAGAATGTATGAAAGCCTTTATTTACAGTCAGGGTTCAGACTATCCTTTATTGCATGATGAAATAAGATGAATCACCTAGATACGGCTCTAGAATACATAGAAACCACACCAGTCTTCCTCTACCCTACCTTTCCAGAAATTCAGGAGGAAAAAAGAGACCTGAAACAATTAAAATGTTCTGTATAAGAAGACTGGTATGAAACAACTTTCAGAAATAGAAGTGCAATGTTAACATCTCACTTTAGTTAAAATATAAACCACAGGCTTGATCCTAAGTATTTTAATGTAATATTTTAACTCACATTAAAAAGTTGGTCAAGAATTTCTGTCCCTTAACTCTCTTGGGACACTTCAGACTTTGCCTTTGTTACCTCATTACTGGAAGAAGTATAGACTCATTTACAATAACTTACTCTATTATTGATTTTTAGAGAGATAACATTTTAGATAAGAAAAAGAGAAAACCAGACTTCCCCCACGCTGTGTGTAGACAATGAGTCCCTCAGAATGTGTCTGAGGAGCAGTTCCGCTCGCTGGTAGAGTTGTAGCATGTATTAGCCATTTCTGCCAAATAATGGCAGATTGAAGGTGAATGAGCTTAAAGATGGGTGACTATTTGAAAAATAGGAAATATTATTAATTTTTTACAATGCTCAGACTTAGGAGGATTTTGATCTCTATTAATTTTTTTATCAAATTGCTGTAGAAGCTAAATATGTTTGGGTCTATGGGAAATAAATGCTTCTTTTCCCAGGTTCCCTCTTGTTTTCCCCCCCCAGAAGACCCAAAAGATGACCTGCAGTGAGTATTCATAAAAATCGTTTGACGGTATAAACTTTTTAGCTTTATCAGTGACTTGAGTACATATCAGCAGATAATAAATTAAATAGAAAACTGAAGCAATTATGGAGGTAATACAAGTTATAAACCCAATATTTTACTGTGATATTGTGGTGATATTTTGCCTCAAATACCAGATGATTGCTGGTCTTCCACATTTTAGAATTTGTGAATCTTTAGTTAGGAATTCACATGATATGAAAACTCAGTTGATTTAAATCTACGTCATAATAGAGTTGATTTAAATCTACATCATAATAACCCCCCCACCCTCTGGAAGATTCCTTTAGTGAATTTATATCAGATTCTAAGAGTTCCCTTTATCCAGTTTTTTCATTTCTTTGGTGATATGCATGATGTTTGGGTTTTTTTTTAATCATTTTATTGGGGGTTCGTACAACTCTTATCACACAATCCATACATCCATCCATTGTATCAAGCACATTTGTATATTTGTTGTCATCATCATTCTCAAAACATCTTATTTCTACTTGAGCCCTTGGTATCAGCTCCTCATTTTTCCACTCCCACCCTGCTCCACCCCCCTTCATGAATTATTGATAGTTCATAAATTATTATTTTGTCATATCTTACACTGTCCAACATCTCCCTCCACCCAATTTTCTGGTGTCTGTCCACCAGGGAGAGGTCTATGTGTAGATCCTTGTGATCAGCTCCCCCTTTCTACCTCATTTTCCCTGCCCCCTCCCAATATCACCACTCTCACCACTGGTCTCGAGGGGTTTATCTGTCCTGGATTCCCTGTATCTCCAGTTCCTATCTGTACCAGTGTACATCCTCTGGTCTAGCCGGATTAATAAGGTAGAATTGGGATAATAATAGTGGGGAAGTGGGGGGAAAACATTAAAGGACTAGAGGAAAGTTGTATGTTTCATATACTGCACCCTGACTGACTCATCTCCTCCTTGTAACCCATCTGTAAGGGAATGTCCAGGTGCATGATGTTTTTAAAATAATTATATTGTTATGGATTGAATTGTGTGTCCTTGAAAAGATGTGTCAACTTGGTTGGAGCATGATTACCAGTGGTTTGGCAGTTGTATAATGATATCCATGATGTGAAAAATCAACAAGAGTATTAAGGGTGTCATTAGCTTTAACCCTATCTCAATTTTGATTGCATGCAAATTTAATTTCCCTGACATGTAATAACTTTTATCTTACATGTGATTAAAGAAGAGAGAATCAACAAGCCAAGATCAGAGTGATCTACTACCATCAAGAAAGAAGATCTGGAGGCAGAGTATCCTTTTGACCTGGGCCCCTGGAATTAAATTGCTAGATTCAAGGAATGATTGATCCCAAGACATATGGAGATCTCTAAGGGATTCTCAGCCTACAGATGATGGAAGGAGGCAAGGGCCTTTACCCAGAGCCTGTGGAGAGAGGACAACTTCTCTTAGATGCAAAACTCTGAATCATCCCAGTGTCCCTCTAGGAGAGGGATTGTCCACTTTTGGAAATGCTGGTTTAGGCCAACCAAATGCAAACAAAATTAATAGGTGTAACATCTGAAGAATAGCTTTTAAGAGGGATATGGATCCCTCCCTCATAATAGGAAAAATGCAAGTTAAATCTACATTGAGATACCCTTTTTTTAACCTATCAGAATATCTCCAACACACTCTATATCCTAAGAAACTAGCCAGTCTCATACCTAAGTAGCAGGGATGAAATTTGATGAGAATTTTGAAAATATATAGCAATATGTATATATTTTTGGTAGAATATTGGGTGTTGGAATCATGGATTTTGTATTTCACATACTCTTGCATTTCATTACTGTATTTGACAGTTAGCATGCTCCTTAGAAGCAAGGATGATGAGACTTGAACATGTTATCAGGACAGAGCAGTCCCTTGACAAGGACATCCTGCTTGGTAACTTAGAAGGTCAGTAAAAAGGAAGACCCTCAATGAGATAGCAATATCGGATTGACTCAGAGTTCAACAAAAAAATCAATGAGAATGAGGAAAGGATCTAGAAAGACACATAGATCTATGGAAATTATTAGATAAAGAAAGTGGCATTTCATGCCAGTGGGAAAAAAACTGTTCCATATTTTGCTTTTTATATGGATTCCCTGCGTGATGCTAACAGTTAACACTTAGTGCATACCTGAAAGGGTAGTAACTCTAAAGCACCCAGTGCACCTGAAGAAAGGCCTGACAATCTACTTCAACAAACCCAGCACTGAAAGACCTTGGTGCACAGCTCTGTCTTGGCAAACACAGAGTTGCTATGGAGTAGAAAGGAAAAGGAGGGGGGGAAATCAGAATCTTATGTCATACTCTACATGACAATCAATTTGTGGTGGGATAATGCTCTTAATTTGCAAAGTGAAATCATTGGGAAATATATTTCAAAGACTATCTTGATGATCAAAAAATAGAAAATAGTTCCTAAACAACACATGTGACTCAGGGACTTTGATGGCAAAACTGAGAGAATATAAAATAATTTAAAATTTCTCTGGGTAAAAAAGTCAAAGTAAACTATAAGAAGAAGAGATAGGGGTATGAGATGAGCAACAAATTGGTATCTAGGAAAAAAAGTTTAAAAATTAGTGAGAAGAGGACAAACAACATGGAAAGTCAAAAAGGAAGAAACGTTTGTGAAATAACCGTGTGAAAATATGCTCAACTTCAATAAAAATCAAGAAAAGACAAACTAAAACATCCATTAGATTCTATTTCACACAAGTAAGATTGGCAAAAAACAAATTAAAGTTGCATAATATTAACGTTGGAGAAGATGTGATAATTCTGTAACGTTCATAATGTGCTGTAGGGTATGTTAAACCACAATGGGGGGTGATTTGACATTATCTACTACAATGAATCTATATAATATGTCCCAGTAATTTCCCATCTACATATATATCCAAGCGAGATTCTTTATCCACTGGACCGTAATAGGTGTCATCAAGTCAGTTCCAAATGAAATGCTGCCTGTGCCCTCCTGATGACATTCCAAATCTCTCCATCCTCCTTTCTAAGGAGCATTCTGGCTGTACTTCATCCAACATAGATTTGTTCTTTCTGAAAGTTCATGATACTTTCAATGTTCTTCACCAACACCGTAATTCAGATGCACCAAGCATTCTCTAGTGTTCCTTATTTATTTTTCAGCTTCCACATGCGTATGAGGAACAGAGAAAAGAAAACACACTGAGACAAAGCAGAGGAGAATGCTGAAACTATGAGACTGTGAGCTGGAGTAGCAGGCAGGCTCTCTGGTACACAAATGGGGCAGAGGCTGTCGATGTGCCTGAGAGACTGAGGAGTAAAAACCGAGAGACTTGGCTGCTGGTTGAAGAGAGGTATTACTATGAACCAATCATTGCACCCTTATTGGTTACTATGGTAGTTACACAGTCTGTTGTCAATTTGAGACTTAAGAGTGAAGGGGTGGTGTCTAGCCTGTCAATTAGGTGCCGCTTAATGACCTCATTTGGAGACGCTAAGGATATAAATAGCTCACTGAAGGAGGGACACACGTGCAGTCCCTAAGATACATGCTTGCTGAGAAAACACATGGAGCTATGCTAGATCCCTGTAACTGAAGGAGCTATGTGGAGATCTCTGCCAGCATTGAGATGCCTCTACCGCCATTGCATCCACAAGACTTTCCACCCACTGGCCTGTGATCTTCCTGCATTTGACTTCATTGCATGTGTTTTGTGAGTCTGAAGAGGAATTTATAGATTGGTATTGGACCTATGGGCTAATATTGGACTTATGGATTTTATCTGGACTGGGCTGGGTTGCTTTCTCCACATTTAATTCCTCTTGTATACAAAGCTCTTTCTCATACACATATGACTGTCTCTGGATGTGTTGCTCTAGTCAACCCAGACTAATACATTTACTGATCATGACTTTGTAGTAACCTGTTAACTTTCCTAAGAAACCCCCATAATTATGAGTTTTGTCCATGAGTCTGTGTGGCCTTGCAATGAATTATCAAATGCAGCAGAATAAATGGTTGGTGTCAGAATAGGATAAGGAAAGATGGAGAGTAGAAGCATGTCTAACCTCTGCCTTGTGGAAATTGGTCTTGGGCTCCCTTATGTAAACAGATGCACTCAGATGTGTCCCTCATGTTCTTTTCTCAGTTCCTTAAAAATAAATATATAGATCTATAAATAAAAGAAAACAATGGAGTTTGGGAAAACATTTCATATTTCTATATTTTCTTTTAAAATTAATTAAGTAATTAATGTTAAATCATCTTATTGGGGGCTCATATAACTCTCATCACAAAACAACCATCCATCCATACATACATAAAGCACATTTGTACATTTGTTGCCATCATCATTCTCAAAACATTTTCTTCCTACTTGAGCCCTTGGTAATAGTTCCTCATTTTCCCCCTCCTTTCCCCAACCTCCCTCTCCCACAAACCCTTGATAATTTATAAATCATTATTTTGTCACATCTTACACTGTCCAATGTCTCCCTTCACCCACTTTTCTGTTGTCCCTCCCCCAGGGAGAGGATTATATGGAAATCCTTTCTACCCCATCTTCCCCTTACCCTCCTGGTATTGCTACTCTCATGACTGGTCCTGAGGGGTTTATTTGTCCTGGATTCCCTGTGTTTCCAGCTTTATCTGTACCAGTGTACATCCTCTGGTCTAGC
>NW_022103897.1:6505311-6506536 GCF_000313985.2 Echinops telfairi | reverse complement strand
ATATTGAGTTTTATACTCAAATTTAATAGTTATTGGAAAACTACAAAGTTGAAGAAAATTTTAAAAGTGGATGATAGTCTCATATTCTAAACTCTGTGTTAAAACTATGGCACTACATTTAAAACTCACAAAATCCAGGACTATAAATGTCCCTGCTTAAAAAAAAAGCCATGTGACTTGTAAGTGTCTTACAGATTTGAAATTATTTTATTTACAGAGTTAAAATACAACTTGCCAATGTGCCATAGCAAGTGTTTATTTACAATGGGCTGCTTTTTATGTGTACACTCTATTTGTCAGTATGACATAAAACACAGGAAACCCACTACTGCCATTGAGTCGATTCTGATTCACAGCATCCCTGTTGAACAGAATCGAACTGGCCCATGGAGTCTCTAAGGCTGTAGTCTTTATAGAAGCAGATTGCCACATTTTCTAGCACAAAAGAATTGGTGGGCTCAAACTTTTGGGTTAGCAGCTGAGCACTTAGTCTGTGCCATTCATTAGTGTTCACCACCACACATGAGGTGCACAAGCCACAAGTGAATAGAACAACAAATTATTGTGAAGCGAATCCCATATAATGATAAAAAGAAAAAACATGCCATTCTTCCCCTTATGTCTTTACCAGATTATAATACTCCCTACCCCCCGCTTCTCCCTGGTTTTAATAGTATTCACGGTCTTCCTTTTTTTCCCTTTACTATAGTTTTGTTTATGCATTTCTAAGCACTGTGGTTTCATTCATTACTTTTGAACTAGCTATAGATTTAATAAGGGTTAACATACTCTGTTGTATGTAGCTGGTATGTGCATTTCCATTACTTGGCAGTATTTTGTAGTATGAATACTTTCCAGTACTCATTCTTTTGTTGATGGACATTTAGGTTGTTCCTAGTGTGACACTATAACGAACAGCTTTGCTAGGAACATTTTTATACTTGTGCCCTGATGCCCATAAACATGCATTTGTGTAGGGAATGTACCTCCTCTCTCTCAAGCTTTCGCTATCTACCTTGCTTGTGGCAAATTGCCTTTTTAGCTACTTCCACACCAATAGTGCAAGCCTCTGCCTCTCGTCTGTCAGCTAGCTTCATATTTCTTCCAGAATGCAACTTCTGGTTTCTAATGTTACTTATTTCTAGTGACTTTTATCCCTCCTTACTCTCTTAGCCAATTAACAAACATCCTGCCTGTGGAAGCTGAAGACCTCTAAGTGCCACTC
>NW_022103897.1:6502680-6504302 GCF_000313985.2 Echinops telfairi | reverse complement strand
TTTTTTTTATTCTTCTGGAAGTTCATAGTAATTCTTCTACAGCACCATATGATTCAAATGCATCAGTTCTTCTCTGACGTTGTTGTTCATATGAATATGAGATACTTGTAAATACCATGGTGAGTAAACAGTAAGGGGCCCATATATGACCTCCTCTGACTACTGGAAGGAGAAGGGGAATTCAACTCCTCAACTGCCCAAGGCCTACTGCTTCCACCCTCAGTTCTTCTTCATCATATTCTGATACTAACTGTTCCTCCCATGATGCTCTTCTTTCTTGCTGGGCACCATAATCTGTTACAACTGCCACATAGAACTCACGGTATAGAATCACAATTAAAGGAGTATATTTGTGACATTAAGTTATCACAAGTCTGGATCAGTAAAGAGCAAAGATAGTCATTGGTCCACCTCAACATATCGCCTCAGCCAGGAGCTTAGTCTCTCTCTAGTCCTCAGCCACTCAGTCTAGTGGTCTTCTAGTCTCTGGCTCCATGGGTGAGGAAGTCAGCCCACTGTATCAACCAGTGCTCTGGACCTGACTCTTTTGCTCTGCTCCTTCGTCTTCATGCAACAACCTTTGGTGGCTTTGCTCGTGACCTTTGTCACTTCAGACAGAGGTCTTGAATGTCCTCCACTGGTGACTCTTTTTCCTTAATGGTTTTGAGATTTCTCTCTATTCCTTCTTCTAAGATGGTACATCTTTATAGTCAATGGAATATTTGCAGAGTCCCACCCAATCACTTTGGGGGAGATATAAGGAAATGGATAGATGAGCCATATAAAGAAATCCCACATCACTACGAAGGTTTCTGTCAGGCTTACCTTACTGCTCAAAATGATGTTTTGCTCTTCCACACTTTAAAGAGGTCATTGCTGTGGTTTACCCAAAGCAATATGCCAGCTCATTTCTTTCCTGTTGCTTCCATGAGCATTGATTATAGATCCAAGCAACGTTAAATCCTTGACAAATTCAATCTTTTCTCTTTTTATCATGATGCAGTTTCTTGGTCCAGTTGTGAGGATTTTTGTTTTCTTTACATCGACGTGTATTTCATACTGAAGGTGGTGGGCTTTGATCCTCATCAGAAAGTGTTTGAAGTCCATTACTACCTCTTTAAATTCAAATGGTCAAGGATATTCTATAGGGTGCAAAAGGTTAGGTGCTTCACTACTATCTAAAAGGTTGGTGGCCTGGGACTCACCCAGAGTTATATTTTGGGAGATAGACCTGTTACATCTTTGAAAACATTTCCATGAATCTGACTTGACCTCAATGTATGAAAAATTTTCCTTTATTGAGAGGTAAAAAGTAGCATTAATGAAGCCAGGTAAACTTGTGACAGTAGAGGAAGGGATTCCAGACAGGGTTTTTAATGAAGAAGGAATGTGCCTTGGTGAGGACAGTATGTTTGCAAGGATAAAGCAAGAAACTTTGTCAAGCAACTCCTTCAAGTCTCCTCTTCCTCCTGACTAATCTCAAATTCAAACCATCAGAGCACCTAAATAGCATGCCATGCAACTGCTCTAGGACTGCACTGGACTAAGATGAGGGAAATGGATGCAGGGCGAAGCCACTAATAATATTAGCTCAAGAGTATAACAGAGCACCCACTGTACTC
>NW_022103897.1:6500071-6501316 GCF_000313985.2 Echinops telfairi | reverse complement strand
CAGGTGCTATTCTTTCTAATAGCTGGGGACCATCTGCTTCTTCACCATACTTTGCACCCATATCTTCAGAGGTCTCTACATGAGGGCAAACAGGGCCATTTCAAAATAATTAATTGTTCTTAGATGGGGGCTAAAATTATGTGTAATTTCCAAATTCACGTAAATAATTTCTTTAATAATTTTAACAGATTTTGGAGAAAAACATCATTGAGAAATTGAGAAACTGAAACCCAGTTAGGTGAAGCCAATACGCAATGCTCTCAGGGACTAGTAATGCAGTTAGGATTTAGATGTAAGTCTAAGGGCCATGTTGTTTCTACTTCACTAAATTTATCCCCACAGAAAAAGTAGGTGTCACAGACTAGGATAGGCAATATGGAAGCACACTCATTATCTAGAACTAATCGAGGTGAATTGGAGTGATTTCTTCAGGAAAGATGAGGTGAGATTTGTTTTGTCAACTCCCAGCAAAGTGTGGTGTTTGTTTTTCTCTATTGCACCAATTTATACAAGCTCTTCCAGTGACATTTTTCTAGTATTTTTACACTTGTTCCGTAAATTTCTGGCTTAAGAAGGCAGACTGACTAACTTCATGTATCTTTTCTATCTTTCAAAATATCAATAAAATAAAAGTAAAGTAATAAACATTGTGTAAATAAAAAATAATAGAGGAGAAATTAGATTTCATCAAATTCCTGGGAGATGTTCCAAAAAGTGAAAATTAGAGCCTACCATACACATAATTGTAGAAAAATCTCAAAGAGTACAGCAGCTGACCTTCCTTAGCAGAACTGTGAGGAGGCTTCTAACAAATTTGTCAGTATGACTGGGAATAAGAGAAAGATTAATATAAAACCACTGAGAATACTTAATGGTAAGCCTTCATACAGAAAGGTGGACAGTAGGCACTTAAACTTCAGACCAAGTGAACCTGAAATTTGTTGTTATTATTCTTTTAAATAAATTAAGATAATAAATTATCTCTGATGATTTAGAAGTCTAAATCAGTCTGGATACATGTGCTCCAGAAAATAAATTAATTAATGAAAGAAACAAAGATAGAAATCCTCCATTTTCTACCTTTTGCAGAGCCCACCCTCTTCATTTGCCGTAACGCTAACTCTGAGAGTTAATGAATCTCGCTCAGGTGCCTTGGCCTCCTGGTAAGTCTTCCTATCTGCGATTACAAGGCAAACCACAAAAGGCGTGCGGCAGAGCAACTGTGGGAGCAGAGGAGGGAGCTCC
>NW_022103897.1:6496933-6498369 GCF_000313985.2 Echinops telfairi | reverse complement strand
ATAATAATTTATGAATTATGAAGGGTTCATGAGGGAGGGAGGAGGAGGGAGGGAGCAGGAAAATTGAGGAGCCAATATTAAGGGCTCAAGTAGAAGGCAAAAGTTTTGATAATGATGATGGCAACAAATGTACAAATGTGCTTGACACAATGGATGTATGTATGGATTGTGATAACCATTGTACGAGCCCCAAATAAAATGATTTAAAAAAATAATAATAAGTAAGAAAGTGTTAGAAAAAATATATTTCATGTCAAAGAGACATAGGATTAGTCTGAATGAGTTGCCAAACAATAAAATAAATTATGAGTATTGTACTTATACCAAAGAATGAAAGAACTATCAATGAATTAATATTGATATAAATAAATATTTAAATCAATATAAAGCTCAAAAATAAATAGGGAAGAAGGAAATAATCCTTTTTAGGGAAGAATTCTAATTAATAAATATAGGGGGTATGAAGAAATTGGAAAAATTCAAGTAGAACCACAGTAAAAATTACAGGACACAAATCCACTGATGAATGTCAAAATCAATGCATATTCTCAAAGTAACCTGCTACTTAGCTGTCATCAAGTGGATTCTAATTCATGGTATTTGAACCCACGCAGTAGAATTATTTTCCAGAGAATTTTCAATGGCTAATCTTTCAAAAGCAGGTTATCAGGCCTTTTTTCTAACATGAATCTTGGTGGGCTCAAACCTCTGACCTTTCGGTTAACTGTTGAGTATATTTACAATTCGTTAGCATTTGCCATGTACTCCTTTCCTTGAAGATGTTTATCGATTGCTAGGGTGGTTTTAGTGTACCTCTACAATTTAGTTGTTACTAATCTGTCCGAGGGTAAAGCTTCGTTCTTATACACTAAGTAATTTTGAAAAACAAATCTGTTTTTATTCGGGGGGGCGAGGGTACCCCCTCATATTTTGAGTAAAAGGAATTAACCCCAGAAACTTTAAAACATTGTTAAAAGCAGTTTCTTTTACTGGACCAGGAATAGCTGTGTCCAGATATGAAGATTAAAGACTTCGTTTATTGTCATTTCATGTGCAAAAAATTGATTTTAAAGCAAAATAAAAATCACAAAATTGTATTATTTGTTGAAAGGAGTTGTAGGAGGGATTTTAAAGTGAAAACAAAGTAAAGTGACAAAAAACCTTTTATAAATCCACATTCCCCACAGTTCACTGAAATAGGTATTAGCCTTACATCAAACTATCACAAACTGAAATGCATTTTGGATATCCTTGAAGAGTTAAAAAAAAAATTACAAGACAGAAATCTATGTAATGTCCTCTAACTGGTGACCTGGGTGAGCCCTGGTCACTCAGTGGAGGCCTTTCATTGCTGAACCTGGCACTGTGGTGCCAGCTTGCCTCTTGTATCTATCCCAAATGCCACAATAGTCTGGCACAATTTTGCCTTCATAAAA
>NW_022103897.1:6495170-6496295 GCF_000313985.2 Echinops telfairi | reverse complement strand
TTATATATTTTTTACCCTTAAATAAAGAAAATAAAATAAATGTCAGCAGTAAGAAAAATGAAAGTAGGTCAGTCTATAGAACCATTAGATCAAAAGCAGTTAGCACCAAACATACCTTTCCCAAGTGGGAAGTGATAAATCAACATGTAAATGAAAATCATTTGAAGAGTTATAGTGGTTCCTCTATTAGCCCTGACAATTAGCAGGAGGGCATTAAATTATTCTGGTGTCTACATCTTACAGAAGGAACAAAGTGAAAATGCTGGCAATGTTCTTAAAAGGGAAGATTCATTCCAGCATAGGGCTGGAATTGGATGGGACTCATATTTCTAAGAAAGTGAAGAGAAGAAAGTACAGTGAAGGGTACTCCCTGCTGAGAACATAAAGCAAGATTTGATTTTGGGATTGTGTGTGTGTGTGTGTGTGTGTGTGTGTGTGTGATTGTTGTTATTTCTCAATCAATTGTAACTGTGGGCCCAGTACTCAAGATCAAGATATGATACAAATTTCATACTGAATGATCATATATAGTTGACTCCCTATTGAAGCCATACTGGTTATACTTATTCTGATTCAAGTATCCTACTACTTCTGGATGAAAAAGTATATATACTTTATGTAGCCCATTAAGTGGCTAAAGTTAATGTACCCTTCCTTGACCTACAGAGTTTGACAAATCAATAATCTTTGTTAAACTTCAGCTACTAAGGAAATATGAATAACTAAATACTTGTGGAATGTGTCTGTTAATGAAAAGTTTCTGAGGTTCATAAGATGTTTTCAGAATAAGATATAATTTCCAGAGGTCCTTCTGAAAGATTTTGAAGGATAAATATTGGATAATTCAGTGCATGACAAGTATTAAATATGTAAACAGAAGAGTCTATAGGAGGGATAATAATACTGAGTAGGTATGCATACCTAAGAATAACTAATTATTTTAGATCAAATAATCAAAATAGCAACATTTTTCCCCAAAGACCTAGTTTAGAAAGGTTGAAGAAGAAGGAATGGGAACAGATGCCTCTGAAAGACAATGGGATCAGAGACATTTAATTGCCAAGACTACAGTCAATATGTTAAACAAAATGTGTATGAATTGTGGAGTAGAAAACTGATCTGCTT
>NW_022103897.1:6492294-6493718 GCF_000313985.2 Echinops telfairi | reverse complement strand
CATTTTTCCTGACCAGGAAACACAATTTCACAGTTGCATGCTGTTCTTCTAAATTAGCCATCACCAGAAAACAAGGTTCAAGTGAAACTGTTTTTATGAAAATTTCACTGTGACCAGAGAGGGTCTTCCCAGGTGATGCCACTGGATGAACTAACTCAGAAGAAGTTGCTCAATTCTCATATAGTGGGGGAAAATGTGTACTCTGAAAGCCCCACCCAATGGAGCTTTTTTCAGATTTTTGGGGGTACCCCCTTGTAGTTATGAAAATCCTTTAATAGTCAGATCATGGTATGTACAAAGTATGAATCTAGGAAAATTGGACGTGGCCAAAAATGAAGTGGAACCCATAAAGACTGATATAAGCCTAACTTAAAAATATATAAATAGACACCCATAAAAAAAGATATACAATGGCAAGAAAGCATATGAAAAGGTATTCTAGGTCAGTGATTCTCAACCCGTGGGTCACAACCCCTTTGTGGGTTGAACAACTCTTTCACAAGGATCACCCAATTCATAACAGTAGCAAAACTAGAGTTATGAAGTAGCAACAAAAATAATTTTATTGTTGTGAAGTCACAACATGAGGAATTATTAAAGGGTCGCGGCATTAGGAAGGTTGAGAACCACTGATGGTTATACTATTCCACTACCAGTGAAGATGATTCTAGTGAACCTACATGGTTTCAGAAATTGTAATTATTTATAGAAACAGACAGCCTCATCTTTCTCCTATAGAGTGGATGATGGGTTTCAACTGCCAACCTTAAAGTTGATAGCCAATAACTTAAGGAATTACAAGTTAAACAAAATGAGGTACCACTACACATCTATTTAGATGACTAAAATCTAAAACATGGCAGCATCAAATACTGGCTAGGTTTTGGGGCAACAGGAATTTTTTTTATTTGTTAGTAAGAAACATAAAGAAAGGTGCAATTCATCCTGGCCCACCAAGTCGTGAGGATGATATCCCCGCTCAGAGCAGCCAATTCACAGAGAAGAACATATGGATGGCCCCAATATGAGACATGACATCCCTCACTGACCCATAACCCTACAGGGGATAACACTGGAGACATAGTGTGGGAATTGCGCCTGATCTGATCCCACCACACCGAGGCAAAACACTAAGGGCGTGCAACAGAAAGCAAGGGGAACACAGCAAAGACATCCCCAGGGAATACCAAAAATAGACTTTGGGGCCAGGGCTTGGCACCCCATCAGACTCGACCAGAAAACACTCCTAAAGGCCAACAAATAGTCATTGAACTAACTACAAGCTTTTCTTTTTTGTTGTTATGTTGTGTTTTGGTTTTGTTTTGTTTTTGTCATTGGCTTTTTGTTGTTGTTCTGTTTTCTTTTGTTGCTTGGTATTGCTCTGTCTTGTTTTTGTGTATGTTATTATCTCAGCAGGTCTGTCT
>NW_022103897.1:6487392-6491721 GCF_000313985.2 Echinops telfairi | reverse complement strand
AAACAAGCGGCCATCTAGCTCAGAAGCAACAAAGCCCACATGGAAGAAGCACACCAGCCTGTGCAATCACAAGGTGCCAAAGGGATCAGTTACCAGGCATCAAAGAGCAAAAAATCTTACCATAGTGAATAAGGGGGAGTGCAGAATGGGGACCCCAAGCTCATCTGTAGGCAACTGGACATCACTTTATGGAAGGGTTGTGGGGAGGAGAGGAGCCAGTCAGGATGCAGTATAGCACCGATGAAACATACAAATTTCCTCTAGTTCCTAAATGCTTCTCCCCCCGCCCTCCCACTATCATGATCCCAATTCTACCTTATAAATCTGGCTAGACCAGAGGGGATGCTGATACAGATAGGAACTTGAAACACAGGGAATCCATGGTGGATGACCCCTTCAGGACTAGTGGTGAGAGTGGTGATACCTGGACTGTGGAGGGAAGGTGGGGTAAAAAGGGGGAACCGATTACAAGGATCTACTTATAACCTCTTCCTCGGGGGACGGACAATAGAAAAGTGGGTGAAGGGACATGTCAGACAGTATAATATATGACAAAATAATAATTTGTAAATTATCAAAGGTTCATGAGAGAGATGGGAATGGGTAGGGAGGGGGAAAATGAGGAGCTGATGCCAGGGGCTTAAGTGGAGAGCAAACGTTTCAAGAATGATGAGGGTAACGAATGTACACATGTGTTTACACAATTGATTTATGTATGGATTGTGATAAGAGTTGTATGAGCCCCCAGTAAAATGATTAAACATATTAATAATAAAAAAGAAAGGTGCAATCACTTGGGAAGATAATTGACAGTATCAAACTAAAGCTAAAATATTCTTACCATATGATCCAGCAATCAATTGTGTTTGTTGAGATGAAATTATGTCAGTACAAAAGCCTGAACACAGATATTTAGGCAGCTTTATTCTTAATTGTCAAAATTTGAAAGCAACCAAAATGTCCTTCAATAGTAAATATATTAACAAACTATGGTACATCTATATAAAATAATGTTATTCAGTAATAAAAAAGAAGTAGCTAATCATGCTATAAAATTATTTGTAGGAATATTAAATGCATATCGGGAAGTGAAGTAAGCCAATCTTAAAACAAGCAAATTGTATACTATCTGATTCCATCTCTATGGCATGCTCTGGGAGAAGCTATAGATTCATTCAACTCTCTCCTATAGGGTTGATGTGAGTCAGAATCAATTTGATGGTAGCGGGTTCGTGGTGTATAAGACATTCTAAAGAAGGGAAAAATTATAGAGACAGTGAAAGATCAATAGTGTCCAGGGTCTTGAGTGATAGGAAAGAGAAATGGATGAATAGCTGGGGCACTGGGGATATTTTAGGGCAGTGAAACTCTTCTGAATCATGTTGGATTCATGGCATCATGCATTTTTCAAATTCTACACAACTGTATAACACAGAGTGAAACTTCATAGAATTTGGCTAATAATTACATCTTAATATTGGTTCATCAATGATAACAGATATACAACACCAATGGAAGTTGCTGATAATAGGGCAATTTGCTGGTTGTGGAAAGATGAGGAATATTTGAAA
Organism: Echinops telfairi; assembly: GCF_000313985.2. Classification (NCBI taxonomy): domain Eukaryota; kingdom Metazoa; phylum Chordata; class Mammalia; order Afrosoricida; family Tenrecidae; genus Echinops; species Echinops telfairi. Next base: position 6,490,150 of record NW_022103897.1, on the reverse strand, counting down.
CTACTTTCTACACAGTTTTCTTATGGAAAATAAAACAGCTATCTAAAAAAATCTCTGAAACTATTAAATTAACATAATGTCCTCATCACTTTGTTAATGGAGAATTTGGGCATATGGACTACTCTATGAACATTAATGATCATCTGCATTAGCAAGCCTGTCTGCTTTCGCTCACTGCCTTCTCCGCACCCCACTGCCACCTGGACTATTATTAATTGCTATAGTTAACAGAAAAGTGATGTCCTGAGTCAGGTTCTGGGATGCAAAGATATGAACCACCCTATGATAATAAATGAGAAGAAAAACCTTTACTTAAAGAGCCTACTTTATAAATAAGTCCTTGTCCAAAGAAGGTATGACTATGTTGAGGGATGGCCCAGTGAGATGACTCTCCACTCAGAGCTTTCTTTTGAACTTGGGGGACACCTCACTAACCTTCCTCAATATGTTGCAGGATAAGACCATAGTTGAGTAGAAGCAGCCCTGAATTTCCAAGGTGTAAATATTTAAGGAACTAAAATGTCTTGTCTTTGCTGATGGTGGGTTCAGCAGCTAAATTTGCAGTTAGCAGAGTCTCATTTGTGCTCTTGGGATTATTATTTAAATAGTCTAAACTTTGTGCCACTCTTTAAGGCAAAGGCAATACTAAACTTGCATCCTGCCACATACCTGTCCATCCAAACTAAGGTGCCTACCATGCAAAAAAAGGATATAAATGAAGCCCAGTTTTTCATTTGAATTATTTCATCACAAACTCTTCAACGACAATCCAAATCCTCTTGACTTTTCCAAAACTGTCCTTTCTTTGATCAACTTTTGAAATGCAGTTGAACCTGTTATACTCCATATGTATGCTAAACAGTTCATGGGAAAGTGGCAGACCTGAGCCGAGGAACAGGAGCAGCAGGGAAGGGGAGATGTGGACATTCCCCCAAACCACAACTCTTCCCTGCCCAGCTCCTGCTCCCTAATGTTTTGCCACCCGCTGTTGTTATATAATATAACAGAATATAAAAATATAAAGACAGAGCTTTTTCTCTCTCATGGCAGTGATAATAGTTTTACATTAAAATGAAAAAATACTATTTTCACAGTGAAATCTACACTTTATCATTGTTTTAATTAATATAAAATTCATTATTCATCCTCCTTCCATGCTTCCCACCCTCCAAGTTATTTTCTCTTTCTACAGAGGCTTCACTAGAGATAGCTAAATATGAGAAATAAAATCTCTCTTTAACAAAATAAATTAAAATTTTAAGTCCATAAAAAGAACAGTTGCAGTCAAGTCAAATTTGAACCCTGGAAGCACTATGTGTATTAGAGCAGAACTGTGATTTCTAGGGTTTTTACTGGATAACTTTTTTGGAGGGTGGGGAGTACGTATATCACCAGACCTTTCTTCTGAGGCACATCTGTGTACACTCTAACCCCAATAAATCAGCTAACAGTTAAATGTTTGTACCAACATTAAATATAGAAATTCAGAATAATTAAATAACACATTAGATTTATTATTTTAGGAAACGTTTACAATTTGCTGTATCCTAGGGAATATATATTAAAAAAAAAACCACCCTGACGTGCAGGTTTAATATGCTGTAAGTACTGACACATGCAAAGCATTATTTGTTAGCCTCTACCATCATTCTCAATGGAAAGAGCTTTAAACAATCCCCTTGAGAACAGGAGTGAGACAAGTAAGCCATCAACACCAATCTTATTCAATATTGTCTGGAAACTGCAGCCAGAGCAATAAGTCAAGAATGAGAAATATGATTCTGGCAGTGCAGTACCTGATATTGTCAGTGAATATCATTGTAAGTTTTGCCTCACCACCAAATCCCATTGTTTGTGCAAAATAGCATCCAGTCACGTAAAGATTTATTTTACACAAGTGAATAATTTAGGTATTGTGATATGTAGTTACCATATACTTGTTCAATCTCTCTCTCTCATAGTATTTTAAAATTAGTACCATGGACTAATCAGTGGCATTATAAACAGAAGGTCCTTATGCTCCAGTGAGATGATCTGAAAGTTTCTCTATCATAAATTTATAAGGATGCCGCTAAGGTGCACCAGAGGCATATTAAAACATAGATTCAGGAATGGATTTGGGGCTCACACATAATCTTAGCTCCAATCAAAGAACAATTCGTTCTTAGGAAATAGCCCTGCTTGATACCTTCCTGAAGGAAACAGAAAATATGGGTGCTACAGCAAAGTCTGGTGAAGAAATGCGATGGTGCCTGGCTATCAGATTGAACAGCAGCTGGGGTCTGAAAGGTTGTTTCAAACAAGCAGTCATATAAGTGAGAAGTCAACTAAGCCCACATGGAAGATGACATATCAACACCCCTGGTCCAAGGGCTGAAAATTATATAATCCAATCCAAAGGGCAAAATAGTATCAGAGCTTAAGTTCTGAGATTCTGGTGTACAGAAGGTTATGGATGACAGTGGAAACCCAAAAATACCTTTTCAGGATCTACCCAGAGAATAAGCCTCTGATGACTTCCCTCTACCCATACATCTGACTTGAACTTGATATACCTTCTGACACACTTTTGACTTGATCTGGTGTGGTAGTTAGTTTCTTGTCAAATTGAAGTGTAGGGGTGGAGTCTAGCCTGTCAATCTGGTCAAAGCCTGATGGTGTCTCCTTGTGGGTGTGATCTCTTTATAAGAGGGGTTCTGGGAACCTCCCCCATCCTCTCTCTCTGCCTTCACTTTCCTTTTGAGGAGCCACACAGAGA
>NW_022103897.1:6449768-6485882 GCF_000313985.2 Echinops telfairi | reverse complement strand
TAAGTACTTGTATTTACCAAAAAGCTTTCCAAAAGAGTAAAAAGAGAAGAGAAACTACAGACTGGGTAAAACATATTTTGATATAATATATCTGACAAGGTGTAATCTCTAAAATATATAGAAACTTCAATGTTTTAATAGCAAAAAGACAAACAATCAAATCAATTAATGGGCAAAGAAAAAACACATTACTGAAAAATATATTTAGATGACTAAAAAGCTATAAGAGGTGGTTGTGATATTGGGTTGACTTAATTCATAGTGACCTTCATGTGCAATATTAATCCTTAGAGATAAAAACTTAGAAACTATCTTACCCCTGCAAAAATAGCACTGACAAAACAATACTAAACAAGCAAACAGAAAAAATGCTGGTGAGGTTTTGGGAAAGACTGGAACTCTTACACATTGCTGGTGGGATTATAAAATGATGCAATTATTACAAATAAGGTAGTTATATTTTCTCAGAAATATCGTAAGATGCAGCAATCCCAAGTTTAAACCTATATCCTTGAGAAATAAGAGCAATAGCATGAATAGATATACACATACGCATGTTTATTATAGCATTATTCACAATAGTAAAAATGTGGGAACAACCAGGTATCATCCAGCTACCATTGAGCAGATAACTAAATGTGGCACATATATAAAATAAGTTCGGCACAATGATAAAAACTAATAATGAGTGAGCTAAACATTTTATAATGTGGAAGAATCTGGAGCATGCTACGCTGAAGGACAAGTATCTCATAATACCACTTTTATAAAAATCCAAGAATAGGTTTATACACAGAGAGAAATATTCTTTGATTAGGAATGAGATTACATCAGCAAGGAACTTCCAGAAATTCAAGCCAGATTCAAAGTGGACAAGGGATGTTATATCATTGCTGACATCAGATCAGATAGATCTTGGTTGAAAGCCGAGAATGTCAGAAAGATGTTTATATGTGTTTTATTGACTATGTAAAGGCATTCAACTCTATGGATTGCATGATAAAGAATAGGAATTCCAGATCATTCAAGTGTACTCATGCAGCAGAACCTATGCCAAAAGGCAGTCCTTGGAGCAGAGTAAGAAATAGCAATGAAAACTGGGAAGACAGCGTGCAAATGAGGAAAGTGCTGACACATTGTGCGGGTGGCCGAGAGTAATCAATGTCGTGGAGTAGCTTGCAAATGAATTGTGAATGGAAAACCAATTTATTGTATAAACATTCATTTAAAGCACAAAAACAGCTCAGGAAATTTGCTACCCTGTTTCCCCGAAAGTAAGACATCCCCCCAAAATTAAACCTACTTACAGTTTTGCCTCTTGCTGAACTATAAGGCATCCCCCGAAAATAAGACCTCCCACAAAATAAGGCCCCCTGAAGCTACCTTAACTCTGGACTCTGGACTGTAGCGGCAGGCGCTGCCACACAGCTCACTGTTGGCTGCAGCGCAGCTAGAGCAGAGCTGAAGTGCGAGGTCTCTTTTAATAAAACAATAAACAATAAATGTGTACCATATTCTTCTTCATGGAAAAATAAGACATCCCCTGAAAAAGACCTAGCGCATATTTGGGAGCAAAAATTAATATAAGACGCTGTCTTATTTTCGGGGAAACAAGGTAGGTCTCAGAGAGATTGTCTTCTAATCACTAATCTCAGCATTCATGTGGATAAAGATTGCTCTTGTTTTGGGCCCTTTAGTCTGCCATCAAATTCAAGATTAAACGAATCAAGGAGTTTAGGAATTTCCACTTGGTACTTCCCCCTGAAAGTCATGTCTGCTTCTATCCCTCTATGTGTCACACATTATGTGCCAACTTCTTAAAATGACAGGCCACGTCTCAATTGGACATTAGGTCGACTTCTACGTATGTGGGATGGAGGAAGGGGGGACAACTGGCAGCAGCTGGAAGACCAATGAGAAGACAAAGAAGATGAAGGCAGGCATGCTCTTGCTCCACTGTGACCACCGGAACCAAATACTTTGAGGATCAACAAATGAATTTCGCCCTTGGGGCTGTGAAATGTCAGTTTGCATTTATAAGTTGGAAATATGAATATATTTACGTTCCAAGGCTGTTTTACTAACTGGGCTACATGTAGAATCGGTCCTGTCACTGTAGTGATTCTCACCCTTCCTCTCCATTAGATAGCCCAATTTTGCAACCAGTCAAAATTGTTTTTCAGCACATCTTGCAACACAAGTCACCCTCTGAAACCTTTTCATAAGCTCCAATTTGGCAAAATACAAAGCTTGTCCTAATTTCTGAATTTCAGAATGCTAAAAAGTAAGGAATCCATACCGAAGGCATCAAGTTCAGTTCAGTTGCTGTCGCATGCACCTAAATAATCAATGTGCTCTCCAGTCCGGCTTGCTAGGCTTAATTTCATGGATTATTTATTGGGATGTGATGAGGGAAAATATGTTTTTGTATAAAAGCACAGTGTGAAAGAAGATGGGAAAAATTGAAATGTTCACCACAGTAATGATGCTTTGAAGGCAGTTTTTAGAATGTCATATATGTGAACATCATTTTTATTCGTGTCAGTATGAAAAGAACTTAAAATAATGATTCTTGGCTAAATTTCCCAAAGACATCCCATTAAACAGAGAAGGGACATGAGTGAAGAATTCAATAATGATATGGTCAATTAAAAAAATTCATTTTTCAATGCAAATCAATTCTTTTTCTTTCCTTATATCCCTACTATGTTCTGAGGGAGAGAATGCTTATAATCTGAATGACTTTAAAGTTTATTATAAAGTACCCACTCTATTGATACTGTCTTTATTTTACAGAGCTTGAAGCTCTTTGAGAGGGTCAAACTGGGTGTCGTAATGTATAATTAAAGGAATCCTGATGGTGCTGTAGATTAGGCATTGGGCTACTAACTGCAAGGCTGAAGGGTCAAGCCTATCAGTAGCTCCAAGACAGATAAAAGAGGTTGTTTTCCACAGATTCATATTCTTAGACTTCCAATTAAACGGAATCAGCTTGATGACAGTGGGTTTTGTTTTATTTTGTGTTAATGTTTGATTAAGGAGTTTTGGTGGCACCATGGTGAAAGCACTTAGCTGCTGTGGTGGTATAATGGCTTCATTTGGGGCTTCAATCCACGTGGTCAGCAGTTCAAAACCACCAGCTGCTCCAAGGGAGAAAGACTGGGCTTTATAGTTACAGTGGCGTCATTGTGAATCATCAGCGACTTGGTGGCAGTGAGAGCTAGCCTCCAGGTTCACACTTTGAGCCCATAAGCCACTCCTCCGGAGAAAGAGATGATGGTCTGCTTGCTTCAAGATGGAAACTTTTGAAATCCTCTAGGGCGGTTCTCATCTGTCTCTCTGGTCACAAGCAATTGGAATGAACTCAATGGCCGCTGGTTTTATTTAATTCTAAAAAACCAATTCCTGAAGACTCTTTGGAGATAGCCCACTCTGTTTCATATGAGGTTGCCACAAATTGTAATCAATTTGATGGCATCTGGTTGGTGGTTGGAACGCACAGCGCTTCTCTGAAATTGTCCCTTCATAGTCTAATCAGAAATTTGCAAAAAATGGTCTATCTTCTTCCATGTGTTTTCAGTAGTTGAGACTACTCCAGAATCTTTGACCCCCAGTTTATAAATGTTTTTACTGAAGATCTCCGGAAGGAGATCCTTACACAGCATCAAAGAGCTCTAATTTAGCTAGTGTGTGTAGATTGTGTTTTGTTTATGAAAATTTAATTCTAGATCTAAATTTGACATATTCTACTGTTTTTAAAATGTGTTGCACTGGTAACCACGGGTTAGCAGTTCAAAACTACCAGTCACCATGAGTGAGAAAGATAAGATTTTCTACTTCTGTAAAGATGTATAGCCACCCCATTGGGGCAGTTCTACTCTGTCCTATAGCGCCAATGATACTTGGACAGTTGACCTCCTCATAGACACATCCTGAATTTGTTCTGGGGGCAAGTATCTTTTGAAGGTTCCATGAAAAAAAACTTCTTCCCTGGCTTCTTGAATGTTGACGGGGGTCTTCATCCTCTCACCTATTATTTGTATTTTTGTCTTTATACTATTTCTACCAACTTAGGGGTGATTTGTTTTTCATTGTTTTCTATGGTATTTCCCAGATGTGAAGTGCAGGACGAGTGGAGGTACAATGATAGTAATTGATATGAAGTGTTCCAGGGCATGGAGGGGGTTGGGAGGGAGAGGGGAGTGTGGGAGTAAATGAGGAGGGAGCACTGGAGCTGATAATGATTGCACAGCTCATTTTGGGGATGAATCAACCATGGGGTCAAGGGACTGCTCTGGGATGGTTGTGGTGATTGCACAATCCCCCCTTGATAGACTTGAATGATTGAATTATTCAATTCTACAACATATAAATCATGTGCCAATAAAGCTGTTAGAAAAAAGGTGGAGGGTGATTTCTATTCTCGGAATTTACAAGATTCTCTCAGGTTTTCATTTGGATCCACCCTAAATCTTTTACTCACTTAAAAACAACATTTCTTATTTGGCTAGCTCTCTTGTATATTGCTCTTTCCTACTTTCTTAGAACAAGTAAACAAAAATATACCTGCAGTGAGTTTTGAGGTTTTTATTATCATTTTCTTTTTCTTTTAATTTAAAAAATAATTAAGAATAAGAAGTAACTATCCGAGGGTGCCTTGGGGAGAGCGAGAGCTAAAAAAAAGTAAATATCCTATAGCTATGGGGAAATTGCATAGATCGTTTCATATTCAATCCTGTTTAATCTTGACCATAGTTGGTTATCTGCATCTGATCTATAACACACACAGGAGAAAAGGTTTCTGGTCTCATGTGACTGCACCAAACTCACATGCCTGTTTTAAGTTTCACCTGACGGCTTCAACTGAAATATTTGATCATCGAATTCTGTTCCTTTTGCATTATAGAAAGCCTCACCTTATAGAATATCATAAATGCTAGAGAAGTTAAACACAATCTTCAATGCTGAAGACATGGTCCACAGAAACCTTACATCATGTTGCAGGCACTTATTTGGTGAGAGGTTCATAAGGTGTATCAAGATACCACAGCTTTCCAAAGCTGAAAGCAAAAAATGGTATTTTTTTATATTGCTTGCTTTCTCTTGTGCCATGGCTGAGTCCTCGCCCTTTGCCAGTCACTTCCCAGCACTCAAGTTGTATTGCTCACTCTTCTAGTAGCTTCACATGTTCAGAAGGTTACTTGTGAAGTGAATGTTGCTCCTTCCCTTTTATCTAACTAGAAAGTATGGATAGTAAGCCCAAATAGCAGAAATGAACAGATACCTAAAGCGTCTGCTAAATATGCTGAAGTATAAGGCTTGGGTTGTAGCCACACACTTTAGAATACATGAACCTTCATATTGCATCCTTCTTACCTCAAAATCTATTTTTGCAATACTAAACAGCATGACTCCCCCTTAGCATTTTACTGTTTTTCCAATAATTTAAATACGTATTAGAGAGTAACATTTCCTGTACACTTGGGACGCATGTGCTATAATCTGAGACAATTTGACCACTTGCAGGAGGGACATCCACCTTCTCATCTTCACTGCTTTGCCTTGAGGCTGCAGACATGCTAGAAGAATGATCCTTGGCCTAGCAACTGATAGAATTCTACAGAACATATTAGCTGGTTCAAGTGGCCTTGAGCCTATCAGAACTTATTGGGTCAAAATAAAAGAGAAATAGTGCTACTTACCTCACAAATTCTTTTGAGGAAAAGTAAGACAATGTGTGTATGAAGCAAACAGTGCTTGAAATTTTATAAACATTTGAAGAGTGGTATTAATGTAGTTTTATATATTTTTGCAGTGATAATCCTCAAGGAAGTGGAAGTGATGAGGTGGTGGGAAGTCAGGCCAGTGCAGGTACTCTGATTGAGAGCTTGTTCTTGGAAATGTGTATAGCATTTCTTTCTGAGCATACTGGCAACTACTAAGGACTTTGTGATCAAAGATAACTGGGAATCTTGCTTTTAGGTGTCACTGGTGGTTTCTAGCGAACGACTTGATCTAATACATAGGGACTTAACTCAGTGGCTGCTTCCTGAATTCTTAACAGGTTCTTTGAAGTACCACATTTCAGAGAAATTGAAGATTGTCTGAAATGCATGGTAATATGCATTAGCTCTTCAGATGCCTACTGCTTGCATAGTTCACATCTTTCAAATAAGTTAGCTGGGAGAATATGAAAAGGATTATAGCTAGGATAACTTAAAGAAATTATTTGAACTCAAGTCCCAAATTTGAGCATTGCATTGTGGAGCATAGAGAAATAGGGAAAGTGTTCTTGAGATTGAGAAAGAACACAACACAGTAAACTCTTAATACATACCTTATGGTAGAATCAGTAAACTTAACATAGAAGGCAAGCGGAGGTTGCTTCTGAAAAAATAAGATCTGGAAAACAGCCATCTGGCTTGGGTAGATCTGGAGGCTAGGATTGGAGGCTGACGAAGAGGCTGATGACTGGAAGAGAGAGGGACAGCATGGCAGCGATCGAGGACACGATTAAGGAGAGCTGGCCGTTAAGTAGAGTTCATGTGAAATTTGATAAATAGGACAAAAGGGTGGTTCCTCACAGTATTTCTTAGTTAGAGGGGAGAAATACAGGATCTTTATACAAAAACAGGGGTGTCTGCAAGGGAAACCTACCTGCTTTGGGGAAACCACCTGAATGGGGTGCCTGCCCTGTAGATTTCAGTGGATGGGATAATCCTTAACTTCCTCGAGGGCTAGCACTACAAAACTATATAAAACTACACTGCTACCACTCTTCAAATGTTTATAAAATTTCTGGCAGTGTTTGCTTCATACATATATTGCCTGACTTTTCCTCAAAAGATTTTGTGAGGTGAATATCAGTATTTTCATTTTATATTGACAATTAAGTTCTGATATGATCAAGGCTGCTTGAAGCAGCTATATACATCCTGTAGAATTCTATCAGTTTCCAAAGGATCATTCTTCTAACATGTCTGCAAAAATGTTTAAAAGTTGTATAACTGAGGATAATTTTCAAAAATAAACAGGGGTCTGCAGTCTTCATTATTTTTTCTTCACTATGTTAGTGGCGATTTGTAATATTTGGGTGTTGACAAAAGAAATGAGTCTGGATTGTTTTATCAAAAATAAAATTTCAAGACCCCAAATGTAGTTGTTTAACAATTCTTATGGGTTGGCAATATTAACTCAATATTAAATTAGTCATATTAACTCTCTCTTAATGTCTGCCTTATATTGCCTAGAGTCAAAAGCTGTAATCATTTTCATAATGTTGCTTTAATAATTATCTTCTAGGGAATATAAAGAATTTACCCATTAGGTATTACAGCTACAGTGCCTAGAATCCACAGTTTTTTCAAGTTTGCTTCAAAAATATTTTAATGTCTGTTAGAATCATAAGAGAAACAGTGAACTTTCAGATTTGAAGAAAATTGTTAAATTTTATTCAGTTGAAAATTGGAAGCAAATGAAAGCCCTTACAAAATCTATTAAATTTTGCCCCCAAATCTATTAAATCTATTAAATGAAAAGTCAATTAAATTTTGCTCCCCAAAGTTCAGGTATTTAGTTATATGAAAAATAACTTTTAATATTGCTATTACTGTGGTAGGAAGGATGCTTTCAATATTCTTTTCCAGCACCCATTTCAAATGCATTAATTCTTCTTCAGCCTTCCATATTAAATGCCCAGCTTTCACGTACATATGAATTAGTGGAAAATACCATGATTTGGGTCAGGCACACCCATTCTTAATCCATCACATCCAGGGTAGTTCTCGTTTTTACAGCCCTTCTACTTTACCAAGCGTGATGTCCTTCTCCCAGGACTGGTCTTTCCTGACAGCATATCCAAAATATGTAAGACGAAGTCTCACCATCCTTGCCTCTATGGAGTACTCTGACAGTACGGCTTCCAATACAAATCACTTTTCCTCATTCAATGTCCAACTTCCACATTCAGTGAAACCATTGAAAATACTCTGGCTTGGGTCAAGCACACGTTAGTCTTTAAAATAACACCCTTACTTTAAAAAACAAAAATTTTCAGACATCTTGTGCAACAGATTTATCTAAGGTAACTCAATCTTTGATTTCTTGACTGCTGTTTCCATGAGCATTTATATTTATTGTGGATCAAAGTAGTACAAAATCCTTCACAACTTCAGACTTCTTTTTGTTTCTTAATCTCAAAGAACTTTTAAAAGGAACACAATTTGAATCCCTCAAGGATGCGATGACTGCCATTTTGATGTGGTGCATGTGGAGGAATACAAAATTCTTTGAAGGAATGTTAGAGAATTGGAGATACTCCCGTCCCAATTGTATAGGCCTATGTGGAGGATATGGTGAGAACCACTTCACATTTTGATATTTATGTATAAGAAATATTTCTATGATTTTGTAGAAATTCCTTTTTACTTAACATCTCATCAATACCATTTGCATGTAAAATTTTGTTTTATATAATGAAAAGAATTTCAATTTACTTGGTTCTACCATCCTTGGAAGCAGTAGGCTCCACCGATAAGAATGGCACTGGGCCAGGGAGCACTTCATTGTTTTACTCAGGGTTACTATGAACTGGAACTAACTTAATGACATCTAACAACAAGAACAATCATAGAATTCAATGACCATGGGTAGTGCAAATGGTAAACAAACAATTCAGTAGCTAAACAGCAGTTTGGCTGTTTTTGTCCATCTCAAGTATCTTAGAAAAAAGACCTGGTAATGAAGTTCTGGAAAATTGCACAATAGCAATCCCATGGAGAACACTTGAACTCTCACACACTTGTGGTCACCATTAGTTGGAGGTGACGCCATATTAACTGATTTGTTAATGCATCCGATTACAGATTTTTGAGTCAATAATATGTCTTAAGCATCCAATTACAGATTTTTGAGTCAATAATAAAATGTAATGTCTCTAGAGTAAATAACAGTAAAATTGCTGATTTGTATGATAAGGGTATGCAAATTATATAGGAAAACACTATTTGCAATAGTGGTTATGCCATTTTGCATTTCCAGGGCTATATATGAAAGCTCCAGGTTATTCACACCCTCAATAGCATTTGGTGTTGTCGGTATTATTTATTTTAACTATTGCTTACATGTGCAGCGTTAGATCATCATAGTTCTCATTTTCATTTTTCTAATAACTAATCATGTCAAACATCTTTTCATACACTTATTTACCATCCATAAACCTTTTGAGTGGGTGCCTGTTCAAGTCTTTTGAATATTTTTTCACTTGAGTCATTTATTTTCTTACTGCTGACTTTTTAGTGTTTCCAAAATATTGCAGATTCAAGTTCCTTGTGAGATATGTGATTTGTAAGCACTTTATTCCAGCCTGTGTCTTATCATTTCATTTTTGTAACAGTATGTTCACAGAACAAAATGTTTAATTATAAGGACAATATATAAAATTGCTTCTTTAATGGATCATATTTTTGGATCAAACTCTTTGCCTGCCTCTAGATCACAAAAGTTGTCTCTGACTTTCTTCTAAAATTTTTATAATTTAATCTTTAAATGTATACCTATGACCTCTTTAGAGTTAGTTTTTAAAAATAAATTGTAATGTTACATTATTTTAATATGGATATCCAATTATTCAATTCCATTTGTTGAATTATTTTAGTCACTTATTTTCTTTTACACTTTTATTAAATATATTTGTGAGTTTATGTTGAATTTTTTTATTCTGTTCTATTTATCTATGCATTTTTTGGTTAACAAATACAGATTAATGTAGATTTATAGTAATTAAAAAAATGAGGTAGTACCAGTCCTCCAATTATTTTCTTCAAAGATTCTAGTTGTTTGGTCAATGTCTTTTAGCATGTTAAAGCAGTTCCCCACTGTTGCTAGTTCATTGAGCTTTATCTTGAATGATGTTGAATTTTGTCAATATGTTTTTTTCATCTATTGAAGCATCATATAGTTTCTTTTTGTGCTTTTTTTACATTTAAAATGCTAATTTATTAATTATGTTGAGTGAATTGCAAATATTAAACCAGTCTTGGATTCCTGATATAAATCCAAATTGATCATATATTATTATTGTGTACGCTTTAAATTAATATGCTAATATTTAAATGGGGTATTTTCATTAATGTTCATGAATGACATTAGTTTATAGCATTCTTTCCTTATAGTGTTCGTCTGATTTGTGTTTCAGGATAATGTTGGTCTTAAGAGTGTTGGGAAGTGTTTCCTGTTCTGTCTTCTGTAAGATATTGCTTAAAATTTGTGTTAACTCTTCTGAAATATTTCATATAATTCACAAGTAAAATAATCTAGTGGGTTTTAACTACAAATCTAAGTTCTTTAATAGTTAAAGACTCTTTAGTTTATCTGTTTCATGTTTGAAAATTATACTCCTTCATAGTTTTGAATAATTGGTCTATTTCTTATAACTTTCCCAAATGATTTAGATATTTATTTGTAGTTCTCGTTTATCATCCATTTAAAGGGAATGTCCTATACATCCTATATGTAGTGACACCCCTTCTGTAATTCTTGCTATTGATAATTTGTGCCTTGTTTCTTTTTTTCTCCATCTGTATTGCTAGAATTTTGCTCTGTTCCGTTTTTGGGAAATGCTACAAATAAGATCTCTTCCACAATTATTAGTATACTAAAGGCTTTCAATAGTCTAACATCTATAAAAAAGAATGTTATATTATTTTATTCAATTTATTAATTTGACCACAAAATATTTTTCATATGATCCCATAAAATGAATTTTCTCCTTCATATGCTTTGGAAAATAATTAAAAAATATTGAATTACTCTCTAAACTTTTTTATGTGTGTACACATTGTTCTAAAGATTTCTTTATTTTACATTGTTTTCTATCTGCCAGATTTGAAGCAGAAGTAGATATTATGAGACATCTATTATTATTATCTCCATTTTGTACATGAGAAATTGAGACAGAGAGGACATAGCTCATAAGTAATGGATCTATGATTCAGATTTCATTTGCTCCACTCTATAATTGGCTCATCATAGAAAAGCGCTATTCAATTTTTCTCTCCCAAGAACTGATATCACATTCTCTTCCATTAACTTTAATTCGAACTCCAGAGCCCTGCCTCTTATCCACATATTTTGTTCTATTACACTTCTGACCTCCATCAAATTTATCCAATTCTCATCTCTTAATTTCCATGTGACTTTGACTTTTATTTTATTCTTTGATTTTCCAATGAGCCCTTGCTACTAAGGAAAAAAATCCAATGCACCATACATTTTCGAAGCAAATATGTCCTACTTTGGTGTACTAAAAAGAGTTGATGTCATCCTTGACGACAAAAGGGAGGAAGGGGAGTATAGGGTGGTATTAAAATGGAATTTCAGGTGAAAGTCATTGATTGGTTGGCTATATCCCATCTACAATTCTTTAATTTGGAGGAGAAAAAATGCAAGATCCAGAAAGGCATTTTATTACCTTGAGATCCTAGACATCTCCAAATATTCTAGGAAATAACAAGGCTTTCCTTCAGGGTGAAATATAACTGCATTTGTTCACAGTCTTGTAGTATGAGTCTTGTCATTAAAAAGTATACAAGTTAAACTATGATTTTTTTTTAAATCATTTAAACTAGTATATCTATAAAAAGGAGCGCTGATGGCCCAATGGTCAAATGTTCAGATGCTAACTGAAAGGTGATTGGTTTGAACTCCTAGGACAAAAATGTAGTAGTCTGTTTCTTTAAAGATTACAGCCTTGAAAATCCTATGGAGTAGTTCTCTGTCCTATAGAATTGTGAGGAATCAGACTTGACAGATGAGTATGAGCATGTTTTTATATGTTTATAAGTATATCTCTATTAATGCAAACATGATAATGTACATAAAAGAGTAGTGTTACTAGGGTTCCATTTCATACATTGACAGGCTTATCTCCCCCCAAAATTGTATTTTGTTAGTTATCATCATTAAATATTGTCTGATCCTGCTTCATCTCCCAATTGTTGTTGCGTTTGAGCTTATTGTTGTATCCACTTTCACAATCCATCTCCTTGAGGGTGTTCTTCTTTTCCATTGCCTTCTTATTTACCAGCCATGATGTCCTTTTTCAGGGACTGTCTCTCTCCATAATATGTCCATAGTAGGGGACAGTCTCTTCATCTTTGCTCCCAAGGAACAATCTGAATGTACTCTTGCAAGACAGATTTGTTTGTTCTTTGGAAGCTCATGGTCTAATAACTTTAAGTATTCTTCGCTAGCACCATAATTCAAATATGTCAATGTTCAACTTTCATATGAATATAAGGTGATTGAAAATACCCTGCCTTACACTTCTTGCAAGACATCCCTGAGGAGAAGCCACATGGACACGCCCCGCTGCAGCCCTGGGTGCTGGAGCAGCCGTGTGGAGACCCCTGCCAGCACTAAGAAGCTTACACACTCGCTGATTCAGCTTTCCTCCTGCAGTTGGCATCATTGCATGTGTTTTGTGAGATGGAGGGGGACTTTGTAGATTGGTGTTGGACATATGGGCTAATTTTGGACTTGAGAGCTTAGGTAGCACTGAGTTGGGATGCTTTCTTAATGTACACTTACCCTTTATATAAAACTCTCATACATGTGAGTTTCTATGGGTTTGTTTCTCTGGTCTCCCCAGACTAACACACCTAAGTTTACCGTCTTTCTTTTCCAAATTGCACTGTTAAGGTTCAATTTTATTATTAAGATGTCAGTTCTCCCCAAACTGATCCATAAATTCAATGTATGCCTAAGCTGCCTGTCAGCAAACTTGCTGTAGACATTGACAAGCTGATTTTAAACTGTAGGTAGGCCCGTGGTTGTTGTTAGGTGCCAAAGAGTCAGATCTGACTCATAGCAACCCTGTGTACAAACAAAGATCCCACCACCACCCACCCCCCGAAAAAAGAGAAAGAAAATACCCTGCCTTGTGTCAGGCACACCTTAGTCCTCAAGGTAATATTCTTTCTTTTTAACACTTACTGATAGGTTTTCTTTGTCCTTGTTATTGCATAGCACTAAAATTGCAAGATTGTACCAAAAGTTTACTTTATTCACTGTACTACTTACTTGTCGTGGTGTAAAAAAAATTACACCAATTTAGCAGTTTAAGCCACTAAAACATTTATGATGTCATAGTTTCTGTGGCTTAGGAAGCTAAGTCGAATTATTTTTTTTACCCCTGGCTGAGAGTCTCTCACAGGATGGTGTTAGATAGGACTACAAATAATTTCAAGTCTCAAATGGAGCAGAATTTGCTTTCCAGCTCAGCAGCATGGCTATTAGTAGGTATTCATTTCTGTTGAAAGACAGGTGAGGCCAGCCTGAGGTAGTGACTCCACTACCTCAAAACAGGAAGCTGGAGAAAATCAGTGTGTCCACACAAGGTTTCCCTTGGGTGTTCTCTCACTACTGTTTGATGCAAGTCAGGTAGCTCTCATTCACTTTTATTTCTTTTTATAGCTCTTACTTATCCCTTCCAATTATAACATGCTGTTTCTAAGATCGTCATGGAGAAAATGAAAATGGGGGAGTAGTCATGCAGAATGTTTTCTAATACTCAAAACTCTTACCGTGATAGTCGATTCTGTCTGAAAGCAGCACTGTGGGACGGAGTAGAGATGTCCCTTTTTTTTTTTAGCATGAAAAAGTTTTTGTTTGTTTTTTATCAATTTATTGGGGCTCATACAATTCATCACAATACATAGATCAATTGTGTAAAGCACATCTATATATTTGTTGCCCTCATCATTCCCAAAATTTGCTTGCCTCTTGGGTTCCCGGATGTCCCTTTTGCTCTCCAGGACTGCACATCTTCATGGAATTAGAAGCTTCATGGTTCTCTCACAGAGTTGCTGGGGATTTGGAGCTGCCGACATGGTGGTCAGTAGCCATGTGTAACTCACTGTGCCACCAGGGTATTTTCAATAACCAAGCCTCCATGTGCCACATATCCTGTATTCCTCATCCTGTTCTGTTGCTGTTGGGTGCTGTCAAGTCAGTTCCTGCTCACAGTGACCCTGTGTACAACAGAACAAAACACTGCCTCGTCCAGCACTGTCTGACAGACACTGTATCAATGCATCTTGTCAAGGGTTTTCCTATTTCTTTGGTGTGGGTGCTGTCCTTGTACTTTGCCAAGCATGATGTCTTTTTCTGGGGACAGGCTTCTTCTCATAACATGTTCAAAACATGTGAGGTGAAATCTTTCTATCTTTGCTTCCAAGGAGCATTTTGGCTGCCCTTCTTTCAAGAAATACTTGTTTGTTCTTTTGGCAGTCCATGATACTTATAGTATTCCTTGCCAGTACTGTAATTCAAATGCATCACTTCTTCTTCAGTTTTCCTAATTCAATATGCAAATTTCACATGCATATGAGGCAATTGGCTATATCATGGCTTGGCTCAGGTGCATCGTTAGTCCTTTAAGTGATATCCTTGCGATTCCACACTTTAAAGAGGTCTATACAGCAGATTTACCCAATGCAATGTGTCCTTTGATCTCTTGACTGCTGTTTGCGTGAACATTAATTGCGGGTCCAAGCAAGATGTAATCCTTGGCAACTTCAATCTTTCCTCCATTGATCATGATGTTGCCCATTGATCCACTGTTCGAATTTGTATTTTCTGTACATTGGCTGTAAACCATACTGAAGGCTGCAATCCTTGATCATCATCAGCAAATGCGTCAAGTCCTCTTCACTTTGAGTAAGCAAAGGTGTGCCATCTGTATATTGCAGGCTGCTCATAATCTTCTTCACACCCTGATGCCTCGTTCTTTTTTATAGAATCCAGTTTTTCTAATTAATTGCTCTACATACAGGTTAAGTGAATATGGTGAGAGAATAAAACCCCGACACACGTTTTTCCTGATTTGAAACTATGTAGTATTCCTCTGTTCTGTTCACACAATCACTGTATGGTCCATATACAAGTTCCACAGGAGCACAATGAAAAGTTCCTGAATTCCCATTCTTCTCAAGGCTATCCACAGTGTTTTATTAGCCACAGAGTTGAATGCCTTTTGCATAGTCAATAAAACAAATATAAATATCTTACTGGTGGTCTCAACCAAGATCCATCTGCATGAGCAATGGTATTCTTTGTTCCATGTCTTCTTCTGAATATGGCCTGAATTTATGGCAGCTCCCTGTCAAGGCACAACTGCAACCATTGTTGAATGATCTTCAGCAAAATTTTATTTGCATTAGGAATCAATAGTTTTCTATATTTTGTGCATTCTGTTCTGTCACCTTGCTTTGGAATGGGTGCAAATATGGATCTCTTCTAGCCTGCAGACCCCTCATAGTACATACCCTCATCCGGACCGTAACCTCCTCCTGGGTCCTTATGTTACAGAGGGTTACACATTGAGCTACTAATGCAAAATCATCAGTTCAAATCTACCAGGTGATCCAAGGGAGAAAGATGAGGCTTTCTACTCCTTAAAATATTTACAATCTCAGAAATCCACAGGTATCATACTCTGTCCTATAGAGTCCCTATGAATCAATTCCATGGCAGTGTGTTTGGTTTTAGCCCCTACAGATTATAGCCACCTAAACCAGAAATCAGTCCCAAGACTTCAACCTAGTTGCAAAGGAAACTGAGGAACTAGGTATTTGATAAACACTAATTTACTGTGCCACCTGCCATGACTAGTATGTATGCTAATAATCTCTGCTAGGTATAACATTGTGCCTTTCTTGTTCATTGTTTAGTCCTCAGGTTTTATTCAGTGTCATGTTCATGAAAGATGCTCAATAAATATTTGTATTATACTTTCATATACATCATTTGACGTCTCTAAGAGGGGATTCTTATTATTCCCATTTGCATATTAGTAACCTAGTATCTAAGATGTAATTGACCTAAAATGCATAATTGATGGAATGATAGAGTCTGATTTGATAACATGTTCAATAAACTCTATGGGACAGCATTTGTTTTTCTTATTGGCTGGGGTCTCTTTATCAGTTCTATGTTGTATAGATTTAAAGTTGACTTTCTCCTGTGGGTATAACCATGGTGCACCAATGATGACAAAATCCATAGACTATTATGAATTGAAATATGCCACACAAAACTTTATTCTGAAATTGTAACCCCTGAAACCTAAGAATGTGACCTTGTTTGGAAAGAGGTCTTTGAAGGTATTGGTTAACATGAAGTCATAGCAGATAGAGTGGGTCAGAATCAAACCTGATTACTGCCCTATAAAAGAAGAGGCAACAAGAGACAGGCAAGGAAAGATTTTCTTGTGATGATGGAGGCAATTATTATGCTAGGGCTGTTAACCAAGAAACCCTTGGACTATCAGACCTGGAAGAGATAAGAAAGGCCCTTCCCTTAGATAGTCTGGGGAGAACATAGTCTGGCTAGTGCCTTATATGCAGGCTATCAGCCTGCAGAATTATGAGATGATGAATGTCTATTCTTATAAGTCACACAATTTACCATATTTTGTTATGAATGCCCTAGGAATAAAACACCCAAACAAGAAACCCAAGCCCACTGCCATCAAATTGATTCCAACTCATAGAGACCCTGTACAGAATTTCTAAGACAGTAATTCCCTACGGGGGTGAATAGCCTCATCTTGCTCCCATGGGAACAGATGTTGGGTTTGAACTGCCAACCTTGTGCTAAGCCCAAATTCTATCTCACAGTGCCGTCCAGGATTCCTTGAAAATAAATACAGTGGCCTGCAGTATTCTGCCATTTCCACAGTCCTTTGTTTTCTCAAGTTTGTGGGATGAGGTCCATCTTCAGTCCTTTCTCTGCTGCCTCTGACCTTCCTTCGTTCTTCTTGTTTAGCAATGGTGGCCCCAATACATGAAGGAATGAGTGTCAAGTCTCATTGTCCAAAACAGAGCTCTTCCCTTCAGTTCAGCTCCTTCAGAAGTGATTTGGATTCATCCCACTTTGAACATAATACATATGCATACACACATGATTCTATGTACACCCATATACAAGCATACACTTCATCTTATTCTCCTTGTAGGTAAGTCTTCTATGTCACAATCAAGCTTGCTACACGGACGTTTGTATGCTGGATCCCTGATGATCTAAAACAGTTTGCCAATATCTGTTTCCACACTCTTTATCTCTTGCCTCTTTTCTCAATCCCTCAGCCATGACATCTTTCTTTGTGTTTATTAAGTAATATTTTATTGCCACAAATCCATTAATGGTGGTTTCAGCTATTTAGTATTTATAAAGCTTTGTGTTGTATATTGCTTTTCAGTCATAGTTCTCTTAATTCTCATAACCGAAGTCAGTGAATTCCCCATGCTATCTCATAAATGTACTAAGAGTGATGGTGACTCAATCAAGGGTTGTTTACAGGGTGAGGCCCTTCTCTGAGATCAGATATTCTGACCACATGCTTTTTCACTTCCTGAAGGCTGATTGAATCTAGCACAGAAATTGTCTCCCTTGTTTCACCAGGATATTTTTATTCATTCAATAAGACATTAGTGTTACAACAGAAGCAATAGCATATAGGAACACAATACTATGATAATTACAAGGAAGTAGATCTGAAAGATGGGGTAGTGAGTGTAGGAAGACTTCAGCCTAAGAACCAACCTCCTTGGACTCCTCTGTAAAAGGGGTTAATTCAAGAGCATTGGCAGTCAAGGACAAGTTAGGATGGCAGCCAGAGAAATAAATACCTATCTGCAGTCGCTCCCCACCCAAGGGAGCACCACTTTATCAAAAGCTGGATGTGTGGTTCAGGTTTCATTACCTGGATCAAAAAGAGTGTAAATTTGGAGGCCATATATTACACTTTTCCCCTGTCTTGAACCATTGAAGGCAAACCTCTGGCTTGAGCTGCAGCCTTGAAAATCTATGAGCTCTTTTCTACTTCGTTGGAGCATTCAAAGTATGCTGGCCAAAGAGCGGGAGCAAACACGATTATGGAAATAGCCATGCTTTGGCATACCATTTTTCCAAGACATCCTCTCCCACCCTCACCCCCACCCCCCCCACACACTCACAAACCAAGTTTATATTGGAAGAGGGATTTTGAAAGTTTCCCTAACCCAGACCCAATTTGGTCTCTGAATTTCTTCCCACCCTGACTTACATCTGATGAAGGGGCCTATAATTGAAATTGCCTCAAGTTTTCACTTTGTTCACTATACATTGTTTAACTCTGGTATTTTCAAGATTGCTGACAGATTTGTCGTCAAAGTGGCTCACTCTTTAAAGTTAAGGCTGTTTCATAAGGCCAAAGAATTCTATAGCCTTGATGTGCTTAAGATGCTATCCGATTTGAAGAGTAATCATTTTTAAGTGTTAGCAATGCTTTCATCCCAAAAGCCACCCTAAATCAAGTCCTGATTAAAATTCAACTACTTCAAAAACCTGGAGCCCTGGTGGCACAGTGGGTTTGGAGGTGAGCTGATATCTGCAAGGCTGCACTTTGAACCCACCAGTCATTCCTTGGGAGAAAGAGGAGGCTGTCTGCTCCTGTAAACATTTACAGTCTTGAAAGCCCAAGGAGCAGTTCCCCTCTGCCCTCCAGGGATGTTGTGAGTGGGAATTGATGGGTGGGAGTGTGTTTTTATGTTGAAAATCTAAAATTCTATTACGAGAATGAGTTTCACATCTAGAAATCATTAAAAGTCAGCTTTCCCAATATGTAGACCAAAGCCCAAAACTGAACTCACTGCTCTCAAGTTTATCTCAACGGAGAGTGATCCTGTCCAGGGTTTCTGAAGCTATCAGTCTGTACGGTCTCTCTGGGAGCAGCTGCTGGTTTTGAATTGCCATCCTTGTCATTAGCAGCCTAATGCCTAATCAGGGCTCCATTATCTTAATAGATTTTTTAAATTCTTTCTGATGAACTGATAGCTTTGTATATACTTTTTATTTCTTAATTTAACAAACTTTCAGGACTTAACATTAATCTTGTATGCTGCTTTGTACAAAGAGAGATGCAAATATACAGTAGCATAGAAATGGTATTTGTATGATGACTGTATATAGAAAATAGTTTTTGAGTACTTTGAACAGTGAGTTGCAAAAGAACTTTGGCAGAATGGATACAATGTGATGTATGAAAGTTTAACCTTGAAGTATTATTTAGAAAGTCAGATCTGGAAGACAGAATGTTCCAGATAGGAGGACTAGCACAAGTGAGGCTGAAGTGGACAGAAATAAGGCATCCATAGGCCATGTCCTAGAGGAACAGGAATGTGGCTGGAATGAAAGAGTTACACTGTATTAGTTACCAAAGACAACACTGGGAGAATGGGTCATTGGGAATACAATAGGGAAAGTCTTGTAAGTTAATCTACCCTCATACTCTTAGCAAATTGGGAATGCATGAGGTTTATGGGCAGGAAAACATAGCAAAGTGGCTAAGGGCGCTGCCTTCAGAATTAATCATACATGATTCTTTTCTTAGCCCTACCACTACCTACCCTTGTGGTCAGGGTTAATGCTCACTTGACTTTTTAAGCTCTCAATATGCTATCTTTTTAAAGAAGAGAGAGAGAGAATATGGGACTACAATAGAATACTTGCTCACTTCATCTAAAAGAAAAGAAAAAACTCACTACCATCAGGTTAATTCCTACTCATAGAGACTCGATAGGACAGAGTAGAAGGGTTTCTGAGACTATAATTCTTTAATAAAAAGCCTCATCTTTCTCCCAAGGAGTAGCTGCTGAGTTCAAACTATTGACCTTATGGTTGGCAGCTCAATGTGCCATCCACTACACCACTGTGATTCCTTTGCCCACCTCATAGGTGGTGAGAAGTAAGTGTTTAGCTTCTATTTTGTGCCTGGCACAAAGGAAGGACTCAATAAATTTGGCTTTTATGAGGAGGGGAGGTGATTTAACATTTTCCTTTCAGAAGATTAACCCTGCAATGACATTGCTAAGTAATACAAGGACCGTGTATCTAGTAAAATCTCTAAATCACCATGTGTATGTTAATTTCATTCTAATTTTTAATCTTATTAAAAGTATATTTTTTCTTTTGAAATTAAGAAGAATTTTTGAAGAGAGTATACTTATTGAGTTGGCTTACCAAATGAATAGATTAGAAAAATGCAAAAATAAAAAATATTTGTGATTTTTATCTATACAATCTATCTATACAGTCCTATATATTCATATGAAAACAAAATTAACTTTTCATCAGAAACAGGTTGAGCATAATCTCACGATTACACAAGGAGATAACTGAAGCATAGGCATTTTAAAATATAATTTCAAGTTGTTTGCTTCTTTTCCTTTTATTTGGGTGTTCAGTTCCTTGGCAGCACACCAGAGTATTGAGTGAGAAGAATTTGGAATGGGCAGAAAGTGAATTAATTGCTCTGCAATCTCAAAACCCAATATTTTCAGGTTCAAATAAAATTCCAAGTCAAAGTATACGTTACCCTTCAAAAGAACATGTTATCGCCTCCTGAGCTTGGTGCCGACTGCTTTTTATTAATTTGTATTTTCAGTTCCTTCCTTTGGCAGACCCTCTTGCCAGGGCTGTCCAGTTCCCTCATCATAACTCCAGTGGCAAGCTGGTGCCCAGGGGTTGCTGTACCCAAGCTTTTAGGCCTTTCTGTCCTGGGAGGTCTTTTGAAATGAGCACATCCGTTTACTGCTAATGCTGTGATTTATGAAAGCAAAGATGAATTGATGGGTTCAGCAGCAGGATACCAAAGACCTTGTCAGATGTGTGCAGCTGGCAGACAGCTGTAAGGCTAACTTTGACCTGGGAGCTCAGCCACGGTAATTAGTGTTGCAAATGAGTCAAGTGCACTGTGACATATGCTCACATCTACGATAGCACCCTCAGTCACTATTTTGGGTTGCGATAAGCTCCTTATGACTGTTGCCAGAGTGTGCTAACTGCATTCTTAAAGGATTAACAAAGCAATAGCAAAGAAGCTAGCAACTGCCCTCCCACCCTCTCCCCACCCCGAGGATTTCCCAAACCCATTTAAAGTAAAGATGGATCCAGGTGAGCTTTCGATACCACAGCCTGGTCTCTGGCTGCATAAGATTTCTCTTCAACAATATAAGATGCATAAGTGCCTTTTCATCGTATGAAGAAAGCATGCCCACTGGCAAATGAATCATATTATAAAAATTGATTGTATCCCAAAAGGGAAAAATGTTATTGAAGATCCAATGGCCTGGGATGATACACCATTGATCATTGTAAGAAATACTTCCAGAAACTGTTTTTAATCTTTCCGCCAGAGCATTAGCAATTATTCTTTAGCCCATGGTGAGTAATGGCTTGAGCTTCCCAGCTTCTCAATCGATAAAACATTTACCCTACCGCTACAAATGTGCTCTTCGCTTAGACAAGCAGAATTTTTCTTCCAATTACTCTTTATTTAGTGTGACCTCATAAAATATTTTTAAACATATTTCAAGGCTTTTTAAGAAAAGAAAAATACTTTTCCATACTCTAAGGATGTCCTCACCCTTCCTTTCTTTCCTTCTTTTGAGAAAGAAGTCATTAAGGTTTCATATTATTCGGATAGCTAAGATGACTTTTTATCATTCTTTATAAACTTAAGACATAGTTTGAGGGCAGCCAATAACTGTATTGTGGGGTTGGCTCACAATAAAATACCCCTGCCTTTCTCTTGAATAAAAGTGATCAACAACAAAATAATACTTCCAAAGAGCCTGGGCTCCTCCTCTACTTTCACTGCATGGCTCATAAAGCGATAGCACTGGTTAATGGGAAACAGCCATAAAACACACTCTTATCAGGGTAACAGATAACTGTGTGGCAAATTAGAGATAAAGACAAGAGTCCAGAAGTGCCTTTGATGACTGAAAAGTTAACAGTCCCAGAAAATTCCCCTTTCTAAAGAAATCATAGTGTATTTCCATTTGAAGTTACAATCTCAACTCAAGCAAGAGTGGCCACTATTATCTCACAGCACGGTTACCTTCTTCTCAGAACAAAGTCTATTCTGGCATATTTATTAAAGTAGGGTTTTGTCACACACAAACACACACATGTATGTGCACACACACAACTTGTTACCATTAAAGACTGATTCTTGCTGAGTTTTTGCACAAACACTCACTTTGTTATCACGGATATATTTTCTGTAAGGTTTGGAAAAATCGAATCCAGTGCCTACAAGATTCGTTCTTAATTCTTTCTTTGATCAGAGTGGCTTTATAACAATGTGTTCTCTGAAGTGAGTAAACAAGTTGGATTTCCTCTGTTGTTATTAGCGTAAGATGCTGCTGGCAAGCGGGTGACATTAAATGCCTGGTTGGCTGGACAAGCCCAGCTGTGGGAGAAGATCCAAATTTCCGTTTGACTGGAGTCTAGAAAAGGAATTCCTGGAATAAAATGCCCATACCTATGGAATATGAGGCAGCAAGGGAAGCTGTTGGCTTTTAAGAGATTATTTCTGCCATGAGATTTTGGTAATATGAAAAATGAAATTTTTGGTAATATGAAAAATATCTGTTTTATTAAACAGGCACAGCTTGCTGGAGTAACAATTATAAAAATATGCACTATGTAAATCCTTGGTGACATCAATTCTGTGGTGAAAACATCATATCAAGTTAATAATTCTTGGGTTAAAAAGTCAGGAACAATAGCATTTCAGAAAATCCTAGGGCATTTCTAGAAATACCATACTTAGCTAAACTAACACAGACTGATGTAGAAAAATCCACATCAGACCCAGAACAAAAGAAATCAATCAAGTCACACAAAAAAGCCAAACAAACAAACCAAAAAATCAGGACCAAGCAGCCTCAGTGAGGAATTCCACTAAACATTCAGAAAGGAGTGGACACCAATTATATACACACACAGTTCCAAAATAAAATAAAAGGAGGGCAAACTCTCAAATTCATCTTATGAAGTCAGCATACCACTAACACTCACACCAGGGGAAGACTAGATGGAGTAGAGTAGATTACAGACCAATAGTCCTTAGGAACATGGACGCAAATGCTCTGAACAAAATACTAGCCAATAGAATCCAACAAAAATTAATACATCATGAGCAAGTGGGATTCATATGAGGGATGCAAGAATGGTTTAATATTAGAAAAACAATCAAATAAACAAATACCAATGGGTATTTATAGATGTCCAAATACTGGCATGTACATATGTAAATATATTTATATAGGAGGATGGGGAAATAGATCTATGTGCATATATTTATAAGTTTAGTATTAAGGCAGCAGATGGACATTAGGCCTCCACTCAAGTACTCACTCAATGCAAGAACACGTTGTTCTATTAAATTGGCATTCCAGGATGCACACCTTCCCGACACAATTGCTGAATGATGATGGCAACAAATGTACATATGTGCTTGACACAATGGATGTATGTATGAATTGTGATAAGAATTGTATGAGCTCCCAATAAAATGATTTTAAAAAACACATGATCATATTAATTGATGCAGAAACAGCATGTGACAAAATCCAACACCCATTGCTGATTAAAAAAATTCAGAAAAATAATTGTATGAGATACTTTTATTTAAAAAAATCAACATTAAGATTTTCATTTCAAAAGAACAAAAACTTTAATGGTTTCCAGGGATAAGAGCAGGTGGAAGGGAATCGGAAGTAATAGGCTAGAGAGTAGGCAGGTGTTAACTTGGGAAATAAAATATACTAACAGAGAGATATGGGCTAAAATAAGTGGTGGTGGGTGAGAGGAACTGGGTAGGGTAAGCCATTAGGAGGTTTGATAAGTTGTTGAAGGCAAAAATTATTATCTTAAGTAATCTTTCACATAATTCACAATATAGTTCACTTAAAGAATACTCAGGATGAATAAATATTTTTTTCAAGTTTCCTAACATGTATTTTGTAGAAACCCTGGGTTTTTTGTGGCAGAGACACAATCTCCTGTCAACTTGAGTGAAGGGTTGGAGTCTAGTCTGTCCATCAGTTCACAGCCTGATGAACCCCTCCTTGCGGGCGTGGCCTTCTCATGAAGATTCTAGGAATGTCTTCTTCCTCCCTGGAGGCAGGACCACACACTCTCTCTGCTTCATCTTCCTGTTGACAAGCCACACGGAGCTACACGGAAGGCAGCCAGAGCTCGAGGAGCCACAAGGAGAGCCGTGCCATTGCTGAGATGCTTCCACAAGACTTTTCACTCACTGGCCTGTGATCTTCCTGGTTTCAGCATCAGTGCAGGTGCTGTGTGAGTCAGTAGAAGAGTTTATTGACAAGTATCAGACATATGGGCTAATATCGGACTTCTGGGCTAATATAGAACTTCTAGACTTGATCTGGTCTGGGCCGGGGTATTTTCTTAATATACAATTACTCTTTGATATAAAAACTCTCTCTTACACACACATTTGAGTGTCTCTAGCTCTGTGTCCTTGTCCACCCAGACTAACACAGTTTTGATTATAGGTAGTGGTTGACTCATGACAACCTCCTTTCTGACAACTCCATCATAAATTGGTTCTGATATAATTTAAATATGTGATGTAAATTAAATAACGATGTGATTTGTTGGGATTGGGACATTACATATAGACTTACAGACATATTTTTATACATATATACATACAAATAATCATAAGACATACAAAAACAAACAAAACAGATTATAATAAGTGTGATTCACTCTAACTTGAGTGCAATATAAATTGTGGACTACCTGAATTTTATAGCAACTCTCCTTGCTTTTTAAATTGTTTTATTGGCTTATAATTCACATATCATGCAACTTAATCTTTCAATTAAGAAGACTTGTGCAATCATCACCACAATTAATCTCAGAACACTTTCTTCTTTCTTGTACGCATTGTGTTTAGCTCCCCATTTCCCTCCAACCTCTCCTGCCATGCCTCTAGGCAATTATTGATCCCGTTACTGTTTCTATAGCTTTACTGGATTTTGAATACAGAAACTCATAGAAAACAAGGACAAGAAACAAACAAATATAAAACCCAACAATGACAAAATAGAGAAAAACCTCAATCAAAAAGCAAGAAGAAAATATCAAAAACATAAAGAACAACTTTAGAAGGATCAAATAATTAGATGTTACATTTTAGTCTCACTACATTTACCATAATCCACTCCACAATGCTTTCTGTGTGATAGTAATGGTATTCACATCCCTGGATTATGATCGCAGGGGATTCACCAGAAGCTTAATCCATGTGTGGACCCTGCAAATGGATTTGGGGCTTCCATTGTTCTCCACAGCTTTCTGCAAACCCGGTGTTCAGAAGTTAGGTGTGATATCATCTCCCACTCCAGATTTACACTCTATTATTAAACCCTTGAAGCGCACTGGGTGGTGGGCTTCTTCCATGTGGACCTGTTGATGCCTCACTCAGAGGATTGCTTGTTTGAAGATAAGCCTTTAAGAACCCAGGTGTGGTATTCTTTCTGATAGCCAGCACCATCTGATTTCTTCTCCACGCTTTGCTAGAACAGCCATATCTTCTATACAGTAAACATTATTAGAGTGCCTACAAAATGTTATGCATTTTCCCCACTCCTACCCTTCTTTACTTCATAAGAATGCAAAGTACGTACCAAACCAAGTGCCAACAGTGCATTCTGTTTTACTTCTGTATCAGAGTAGAACTAGGCTCTATAATATTTTTTTAATGGCTGAGTTTTGGAAGCAGTTCACCATTCCTTTCTTTTGAGGTGTGTCTGGGTGGACTTGAACCTTTAATAATTTGAACAGACTGACATGAACACTCTAATCCTTTGCATCACCCAGCAACTCCCTGTAAAGTACACAGATGACACCATAATATATATCACTGAGATACTGCAATGGACATAGAATAATTTAAGTTGTATATTCTTTATCAGCTGGTACATAAAAGACAAATTGGGTTTTGTTCAACGTGCACATATAAAGTCAAGGACTAAGAGGCACTTGTCTTAGTTTCCTAGAATTGCCACAACAAAATATCACATAGTAGGTGTCTTTAAAGGACTAATATTTATATTCTCACAGTTCTAGGAACTCACAGGTCAATGTTCAGGTCTAAGTCCAGTCAATTACTCCTGAAGGCATTGAGAAAGGCACTGTTCCATACCTCTTTGATAGCTTTGGGGCTTCCAGAATTCCTGATAGCCCTTTACTTTGGACGGATGTGTCTGCTTCTGTAATGACATGGCATCTGTCTTCATCCCGTGTGAGTGGCTGTCTTTCTGTGTCTATTCTCTCCTTCCACAAAATGCCACTCAGAAGGGATTAGAACCAGGACCCACCCTATTCTGGTATTACTTAACATTCAATATCTTCAAAGAAAAATGGTATTTCCCAAAGAAGCTTACACTCATAGGAACAGAGGTTAGAACTTCAATAGAAGAGGGATTCATAACAGCAAACAAACAAACAAACAAACAAACAAAAACATAAGCTTTTGAGAGATGGAAGAATTTTCCTCATATCAGCCCATAATCTTCTCCTAGTAGCATATTGAGTGCAGCTTCCATTTCTGGATGTCTCGGAGGGGGTATTAAGGAGCCCTAGTAGCATTTTGGGGGGCTTCAAACCATAAAGTCAGTAGTCCAAACCCATCAGCCACTCTGTAGGAGAAATACAAAGTAGCCTGCTCTGGTAAAGATTTATAGGCTTGGAAACCCTAGGAAATCATTTTGCTCTGTTCTGTAGGGTTGCAATGAGTTGGAATTGACTAAATGGTGTGGTAGGAAGTCTGTGGTAAAGTGAAATTTCTTGATATCACTCTTCTATCTATTTCTCCATAACTCTTATTAAATGGTTGGGTGAGATCATGTAAAGATGGCACAGAGGATTGGTCATGTGAGCCTTTTCTTTGTATATGAGAGCCATCTCAGAAGCAAAAACAAGGAGAATTCCTGGAACTATCATACAAGAGCAGCTGCCAGCAGACCCCTGTCTGAAGCAGCAGAGGCAGCAGAAGCTGAGACACAGCGACCATGAGACAGAGCTGAGTAGCCACACCACTGAGATCATGGGACAATGAGGCAGATCTTCAGGCAGGCTTTCTGGCCAACAGAGAGAGAGGCTAAAGCAGGCTGTGAGTGAAAGGCTGAGGACAAGAAAGAGACCTGGATGATGGCTGAGGAGAGGCACTTATACGGACCAAAGCTGCATCCTACAAGTTTGATGATTGTGGCTTGTGGTAGCCTGTTAACTTTCCTAACAAACCCTCATAACCATAAGTACTGTCTGTGAGTTCTCTGTTGCTACTGCAGTTGATTTCCAAACCCAGCCAAGAAGTAGAGCACCATGGGAGGAGTGGTTGGTGTCAGAATGGGGTCAAAGAAGGGTGGGTGGTTAATAAGCTGGCCTCTGCCTGGTGGCAATTGGCTTTGAGCAGATGTGGAATTGGAGCCTTCTTCTCCTCGTGTAACCAGACAAAGTCAGATGTGGCCCCAATGCCATTTTTACAGTCATTAGTAGGTCTCTGAACTTTTTGTGTATGTGTGAGAGAGGGGCCATTGGATTGGACTGGACTTCTTATAAGTATCACTAAAATTTCACATTTCTATTTTTGACTTAATTTCCAAAGATTGTTATAATTAAGCAGAGGATTGGAAAATATTTTGTAATTGTACCTGAACCCCCAGAAATAAAAGTGGCCTCATGCTGTTTTGCCCCATGGACAGTCTTGCTTGAGAGAGGTGTTCTCAGCAGTTGTGCTTCTAAAGCATGGCATTTCCAAGTTTCTCCCCCTTCTCAATGATGTTTTCTTCAGTATGTTCAATTAAAGTAACTGTTAATGCAAAGGCTGGGGCAAGAAGGAGGTTTCTTGACAGCTAATCAGATCTCCTCCCTCCCTCTCACCCCCATGGGGGAAACACTCCTTGATTCTAATCTTTGACAGAAAAGTTGGTGGTGAGGATCAAATGGGATGGTGCCCTGGAAGTTTCTTGCACTCCATGCAGCTCTCTACACACATAAGGGATTGTTAGTATAGCAAACATTTTGAGAAAATGAATGACCGGGTTGGCAATGTTCTTTCCCTAAAGGCTTACTTGCTATTGTACAGACACGATCTTAATTCATTATCCTTGGTCAGCCAGCACCCTGTGCTGAGACTTTTCTTACTTCCCTCTAGGAATGCCATATTTTAAGCCTGTTATTATACCATGTCATGTAGCTGCAGAGCCCAAGCTGTCACCCTTTCTCTACCTGGAAAGTTAATCAAACGCAAGCACTTCATCAGTCTGCAGCAGGCATCCTGGGGGCAGACAATTTGGGATTAGCAACTGACCCTGCTGCTCATTCTGCCAGCATGCACTCCATCCGGATTGCATTCTCTTGTTAATAAGCAGAGTTGGTAGGAAAAAAGGCAAGAGCCATTAACTAAAAGTTAGCTGAGGTTTGAAACAGGGCACATTTTGCTTTTAAGAAGCTCTTCTGAAAGTAAATCTTTTGTCCCCAGGTACCTTGTAACAATATCTCTAAGGATTCTGAGATTTTTCTTGACCTTTAGCAAAATGAAATCTTCTACAATGGTTGGGTCATATATATTTTCTTGGTCACTTACCTGGTTGTTTTTTTTTAATATTTCTGGCATAGTTGAAGAGAATAAGATTAGGAGAATGACAATGGCTCATGTAATACGATTTTTTTTTTAATGGAGTACTATAGCATACTCAAAATGTGAAGGATTATGCATAATAGCCTAGCAGGAGATTGTCAGTTATTCATATTTTAAACCTTCCCTGTTGTGCTACAGGTGCAACTGAGTAACAGCTGTGTTAGAAATGCTTCCTTTTTGTTCTATCGCCGCCCCTCCCACTGTCACAGGTCAACATCTTCCCTCCATATTGCAGTCTTGGTTTCTGGGTCCCTTGGTCTACTTGTAATAAATCACCCACATGGTGTGTGGGTGCAAGACTGGGACGCTGGAGTTTATTTTGAAGCTGCTTCCTATAAGAGGGCTCTCACTCTGTAATACTTTTGATGGCATTTTTGGCACATTGATTTTGTTTTAATCCATCAGAATAACAAATTTTATCATTTTAGCATTAGCAAAATGTTTAGCGTAGAGTGTGAGCTAAAAACAGACAAACAAATAAACATCCAAATAGTTCAATTCAGTCATGATTCATCACCAGAGGTATGGATGAATCCTGCTCTCAGTGGCAAGTGGCTGACCTGGGCTGCCACAGATGGCTGTAAAGTTTATGTACTGAGAAAATTCAGGGACTCTCCAAGAGTTGAGCAGTGCCCTTCCTGCATAGGTGTCCATGGTATCTTTGGAGAATGGGCCTCTACTCCAAGGGGGTTGGTAGCAGAAGAAGAACTCAAAAAAGGTAAACCTTCTGACTACCTGCTTAGGTGTGTCATGATCTTTCTGCCATGTGGCTTCCTCCAAGATTTTTTCATCACTTTGTTAAAGGCTACCATGTTGACAGCTTAAGAGATGTGATTGGCCGGGTGTCATTGTGGAGAATGTACTTTAGGATAGTAAGCAGAATAATGCTCCCACCAAAGACCTCCATGCCCTAATCATTGGAATCTGTGAATATGTTCCCTTACATGGCAAAAGGGACTTTACAGATATGATTATGTTATATGTCTTGGGATGGGGAGATTGCCCAAGAACCATTCCCAGATGAAGTCAGTCAGAGAAACACAAGGTCAAAGGAGAGTCAGATAGATTCAGTTTTGCTGATTTTGAGCATAAGGGTGGCATGGGCCAAGGAATGCAAGACTATTAGATTCTGGAAAAGACAAGGCCATCGATCCTCCCATGGATCTGCAATAAGAAATGCAGTCTTTCTTTCGATAACTTTAATTTTTGGTGTAGTGAGGCTAGTGTCAGACTTCTAGACCCCCCAAATCATAACATATTAATTATTTGTTTTTTAACCATCTATATATCTGGTGACTTATAACAGCAACTATAGAAAACAATTTCTCTCATTCTGGGCTTGTCATCGCCTCCCCGCCCCCCCCCCTTAAAGCTGCCACAGATAATGACTGACTTCGTTTACAAGTCTAGAACAAACTTTAGAGAATGGAGAGCCAAATGTTCCTGTAGGTGTCAGACAGTAGATTCTATCATGTAGCAGCTATCTGCAATGCGTACATGATGGGGATGGCTGTGTTCCAATACAAGCTGCTTGACAAAAACGACTGGAAGACCCATGGGCTAATATTTGCTGACCTTTGGTTTCTGGCTTTGCTACTCCTATGTTGACCCTGGAGCACTGCACCAATGTTCCCTGGGAACTTATTTGAAATGCAGAATCTCAGGCCCTGTCCCAGGTACACTGGATTCAAAGTTGCATGTTAGCAAGAGCCCCAGGTGATTCAGATCACAATAGCACTTGAAAAGCACTGTTGTAGAACACTGTGGATTTGGGGAGGAAGCTCAATTATCAGACCAAGTATTTTAAGGTATTTTTTTTCCAGTTACAAAGCACCTGGGGAGGAGGGGGTGGGTAGGAAGACAAATGCAAAACATGCAGGGAAAGAAATGGTTTCCGTGTTTGTTAGGCATCTACACCAGACAGAACACTTCCAAGTACATCATCCTCTTTAATATTTAATCCTCATCATAAGACCCTTCCTGTCATTTTTCTTGCATTTTACAGGTGAAGAATATGAAACTTACCCAGAGCCTGAATTGTAAAGTGAAAGAGCAGATCCCCACACTACGTTTGTTTAGACTCTAACCCCAAGTGTTTTCAACCATATTCTCCTTGAGAGCCTGTTTTCCACGTACCATTTAATACCTGCAAGAAAAGCCATGTCTGGCTTAAAGTTTCCTAAAACACGGGAAGTCTAGCTAAAAGCTATGTCACTGAAACTTTGGGTGTCTCTGGAGCACTTACATGAATTATATTTATTAATTTGAAAGTTATTTATAAAAATGTCCAAGACACTACACACTTTTTGGCGGTCCTCCCCCACTAGCTGAAAGACTCCTCGCTGGCAGTCTGTTGGACAGACTTGACTATTTAATTAGCATCAGCAACGTAGAAACGCTTCTGCTCGATGATTTTGAGGTTAATAATAATCGTTGTGTTTTTTTGTTTTTTTTTTAAGAAAACATTCCCGTGGTTGAACTGCTGACCACACTTACCAAATGGATATGCAGTTAATTAATTCTTAGCCACTTCAGTCAGTTCTGCACCTCGACAGCCAGCCACTTCACATCCATCAAAGAATTGTCTGCTGGAGCAGATGGGCTTAGCACATTACTCTAAAGGACAGCTTTTGGGAGAAAAGAAACAGAGGGAGAAAGGTTTTCTAAATGATGTAGCTTCCATTAGAAGCCTAGAAACATTTCTATCTTCTGATCCAAATGAAACTGACTGTTCCAGGGCCTGCTGAGGTGTTTGCGCCGTAGGTATAATACAGAGAAGATGGTATATCAAATGTGTCCAGGATCTATGATCCTCAAGCAGCAAAGTGGAAGCTAGGTTTGAGTTTCATGAGAAATATAGAGACTGAGTCTTCAGAGAGAAGGCGAGAGTTTTGAAACCTTCACTGCCCTTTCTTTCTGACTGAGATTGAGAGCTGGGAAATTCTAACTGGCCTTGTGTGAGATTTTTGTTTCAAACAAATTGATAGCAGCAGGTTAATGAAGAGCCATCTCTGTACAGGGGTCAGGCCTCTATCTATTCTCTGTGATTAATGTCCTCCCTCCATTCATGCCCCCGTGCTTACCTAAGCTTTAGAAACCCATGGCTTACAGAGTTCAGCCACCACAAGCATCTTGCTGTAGACTTGCCTCTTGATAGGCTTTATCTCCCTCATTGCTGCTGCTTTTGTTAAAGAGCAAGCTCACTGAGGACCAGGAACATAGGAGCTCAAAATGTGGTCTCTAGATGGCAGTCTAGTCCTGTTAAATTTAACTACTTCCCATTTCTCGGGAATTGCTGAGGACACAGCTAAATATAAAAGCTGACCAAGAAAAATGTATGGAGTGGGTGCTCATTACAGGACCCTGATAATGATTTTTAGTTGGTGGCAAGTAACTTGCTGGATTTGAGTACCAGTTTGAATGCAACATGTGTCTATGAACATAGTAAAAACGTCACTTGATAATCCTTCTAGTTTGTGCAAAATTCAAAAGTAATGACTGAAATGAGCAAATTAAATGTCTGTAATACTGCTTTACATCAGAAAAACAAGAATTTGATTATCACGAAATAAGGCAGTTCTGCCCTGTCCTATAGGGCTGCTATGAGTCAGAATTGACTCTGTGGCAGTGTTAGCTTTTTATTTATACACTAAGGTCCCTAGGTTCGCAAGCAGTTTATGATTGGTTACTGATCTCAATTTTGGAGGTTCGAAACCCC
This sequence comes from Echinops telfairi, assembly GCF_000313985.2. Lineage (NCBI taxonomy): Eukaryota > Metazoa > Chordata > Mammalia > Afrosoricida > Tenrecidae > Echinops > Echinops telfairi. The sequence goes on along the minus strand of NW_022103897.1, from coordinate 6,453,594 downwards.
CAGGATCTCAGTTGATTAAAGGCCTGGCAAACTACTTTCATAAAGAATGATAACCAAGAATGTCCTACAGAGCAGTCCTAAATGTAACAGATCGGGTCACCATAAGTCAGAATCAACATGATAGTAACAACGGGTTTCCTACTCATACACTAGAAAGACCTCGCAGGAGAAATCCCGGACTGTCAAAGAATAAAGAACCACCAGTGGAACATGTTCGACATCTTTGCCTAAAGTGACAGAGATCGAGACCAGAGTCAACAAGAGTCTGTGGCACAGAGACCATGAGACAGAGCAACGGAGCCAGGCTGAAAACAGAAGCCAGGGCAAGAGCATGAGACAGGACAGAGGAGCAGCCCCAAGACTGTGAGATTGGTAGGTTGACTTCCTGTGCCACAGAGGCAGAGATCAGGGAACTATGTGACTGAAAGGCTAAGGACTAGAGAGAGACTTGGCTGCTGGCTGAGGAGAGGTGATGCTGTGGGCCAAAGACTTCATTCTTATTGTTAGCATATCCTAACTTGGGGTAACCTTCAACTTCCCTAATAAACCCTTCGTTGCACAGTGGGGAGGAGGGAGATCCAGTGACCTACTTCCAAGAAATCAACGATTAAATATCCTATGGAGCCCATTTCTTCTCTGACAAACATGGAATAGTGATGAGTTAGAATCAATTTTAAAAACCTGGGTGTTTTTGTTTTGTTATTTATATATTGTCTATTTACCTTTAGTACTATATTCACTGAAATCTGGGTGACACAGTTTAATTAAGAACTTTCTTGATTTCTTGAAAAAGTACAGCAAAATAAAATGACCCTGGCTTTAGTTATGAGGACACCTTTTGATGAATTCATCTTTCCGAGGGTTGTATTGGCGTGTGCAGGCATAGCTGAAATGTTCCATGTGAGGTTTATGCTGGGGCTTAATTGAGATTTAAAGATTTTCATCTGGAAAGATTGTATTGTTTTTGTCAATAGCTGCCATCCAGTCAGCCTCCAGCTCATGGTAAGCTCAGGCACAATGAGAGGGAATGCTGCCCAGTGCTGCGCCATGCATTTGATCTGTTGTGGATCAGGCTTTCATTGTGATGCGTAGGGTTTTAACTGGTTTATTTTTGCAAGTAGCTCTTCTTCCTAGGCCAACTTAGTTTGAAAGCTCTGCTGAAACCTGGTCAGCATTATAGCAATGCAGTCTCTTGTGACAGAAGGGGATAGCGGTATATGGGGTGCATTGGCTGGGAATCAAGTCTGAGTCTCTTTCATGCAAGGAGAGAATTCTGACACTGAACCATCAAAGACATCAGGAAAGATCTACATATAATTAATGCCAAACTTTCTTACCATACATACAACCAAGCCAAGACCAGACACAACCCAAAACTTGTCCCCAAACTTGGTGGCTAAACTGATGTCCACACCAGTAGGTTCAGACCCCTTGAATCCACGTGGAAATTTGGACATGAGACAGAGTCTGGTAACATTTGTACAGTATTCTGCCAGTCATATGTAATTGTTATGTATCCACACAGTTTTCTATTGAGTGTAAATAGGAACCAATGACTCCAAAAGCTCTTTCCATTTACTCTACCCCTTTAAACGATGCTTTGAGATTTAGAAATACTGATGCTATAATATATTAAGGAAACTTCTGAGTGTTAGCATAACTGTTAGATGTGTTAGAAAGGGCACTGACAGAGGGTCAGGCAGTGCTGTCGACAGGGACCAAGAAGCTAGAGTGTCTCAGGTAACTTGTTTGTAGGATGCCCTGCTTATCTAGACGTCCACAACTTGTAAACTGGCAATCTAGAGCCATTTCTGCCTCCTTTATAAGATGCTGGTGAGTACTACATTCAATGAGGAAAGCAAATCCAATTTGTAGAGAGCTGGACAACCAGAGGAAAGGGTATAGCTATTGACAAGTGACATACTTGAACCACAAAGTAATGATGTGTGGTTAAAGAAAAAAGTGTTGAATAATTTTTTTTTATATTTAAGAAACTTGACCAGATGAAGAAGCAAGACACAAAAGGTCAAGTATAATATGATTCCATTTACATAAAATATCCAGAAGAAGTCAATACGCAGAGATAGAAAGTGCTTTGATAGTATCAGTGCCCAGGAGTTGGGAATGGCAAGCAATTGCTTCATAGGTACAAGGTTTCCTTTTTAGGTGATGTAAATGTTTTGAATCTTTCAATTTCAAATGATTACTTTCATGTTATGTGAATGTCAATTTAATTTTTTTTAAGATTTGGGGTGTGATATGTACATGTAAACTGTCTTGATCTATGAAATCATCAACTAATGCGATCCTTAAAAAAAAAAAAAGATGTTTGCACATTCTGCTTTCTGGGATGTTCCTTTGACCATCTCCGTGAAACTGAGCCCAGTCAATTCAGACCACACCATGCCATTGCGTAGTTTCTAAGGATAACAGCGTTCAGGGAACTCCACAGAGGCTTAGACAAATGCCCCTTGGCCTTGGGAGCCCTCTGGCCCTTTGCCCAGGGGTTAAAAGAGCTGTTTGGGATGAGACTTGGGGAGGAAACAGGTTTCATGAGTTGTCCTCTGGCTCGCCTAGCAAACTGCCAGTGCTGGAAATCAGACCAGGGCTTGAAACGGTTTCAGAGGCTCACATTTGCCTCCCTAGTTGGCAAATCTTGACGTTTGTGTGCTTAGCTTTGCTCAATGGCCCTCTTCTCGGAGCTTCAAAGAGAATTGCTGTTTCAGGGTATCAATTTTCTCCCTGTGGGACATTGCCTTCTGATCTTCGAAAAGGCCCATGGTTTCTTTTAAATCTATGGGGGCATTTTGAAAGGCATGTAATCTAAAGAGGATTTTCTGCCTTCATTTACAGTACAAGAGGTCAAAAGTGAATATTCATCAAGTTACCCACATGTTTCTATTTGTACATACATAATAGAAATAAATGGTGTTGCATAATAAAGTGCGACATACACAATTCGAGGGGCAAATGTGTTAAAGACTGCTCCACCTGACTTGTGGTTGTGAAAAGGAAAACAGAAACCACAATCTATCATAAACCATAGGCTCACAGAATATCAACATGAGGCTGGACTTTTCTAAGAATCTGCTCCATTCATTTGCATAGAGCTCAGGAGCCACCCGCTCAGATTGTTGCCTGCTCTGTCCTTGATCGGGGCTTGCCTGCCTACCTGGGATGCCCAACACCTGCTGGGGAAACATTAGAATGATTCCCCTAAATTGAGCCAGCTTTTATCACCCTGAAGCTATTATCACCTAGTCTTGGGTGTATCAGTTGGAAATTTTCAGACAAGCAAAATCCATCTTCCACATGACACAATTTAAAACATGTTTTTTAACATTTTTAAAGCTAAATATACACCAGGGTTCTTTCAACTGACTCATACATGACAAATGTGATATTCCATTGTAAATGTGCGGTTGTCCTCTGTACACCCTTACACTTTCTGATATCCTTACTAGGATTTAGTGTCCGGAAATAAATACAAATACCAGGTATATCTAAAGAATACAGGGGATGGATCCATCATTACATCCATCTTTCTATATATTTTTTAATGCAGCAAACTTAATATTAAATGTGACTGTGCCTCAAGCTTTGTATTGGTTATGGGGATATTTTAAAATATAGAATGTGATTTCTAGCTTGGGGGATTTAGAAACGTTTAAAATAACATACGATATCTTGAAAGAAAACTTACTGATTAAAGGTGCTGTCAAGTCCATTTCCAGTCATAGTGACCCCAGGTAAGAAAACGCCAATTACAAAAGCCAATTGCCAGATGTGCCTTCCTCAGAGCTTCTGGGAGGGTTTGAACTGTCAA
>NW_022103897.1:6440555-6449623 GCF_000313985.2 Echinops telfairi | reverse complement strand
TATATTATATAAATAAATTTATATTAAAGTTATGTACACTGTTCCATGCAGTCTGAAGCCTTCCCTGACAAGCCTCATCTTTTCTTCTTCACCTGATTTTCCTACCAAGCTACTTGACTGTGCTTGACATTTAGTTAGGCACTCGTTCATTGAGTGAATTAATAAATATTAACTTTTTAATAATACATCCAGAATGGCTATAAATTAGGATGATTGATCAAGTTATCAGTGGAGTCCTCATAGTAAAACCTTAGAAGACCACAACTTTATAATGCATGGTTTCACTCACTTTAATTATTGTACTCTTTGAAATTTTGAAGCATTTCATTTCATGTAAAGAAAATAGATATTTTGATTTCTCTTTATAGAAAAACAATATTGTTTCTCTTTATTTAGGTCAAAGTTGAATCTAACAATTATATATGCATTTGATCTATGGTGTTGGCAAAGAATATTAGCATTACCACGGACTGCCAAAAGAACAGACAGATTTTTCTTGGAAGAAACAGGACCAGATTGTTCCTTAGAGGCAAGGATGCACGACTTCATCTCATATACTGTCTCATGTAATTTGAACATGTTGTCAGGAGAGGCCAGTCCCTCGAAAGGGATCACCTGCATGGTAACGTGGAGGGGCAGTGAGAAGGAGGAATGCCCTCCATGAGATGGATTGACCCAGTGGCTGCCACAATGGGCTCAAATATATTCACAATTTGGAGGATGGTGCAGGGCTGGGTGATATTTCCTCCTGCTGTTTATGAGATCGCTGTGAGTTGGAATGTCTCAAAAATAGTCCCCATATGTCTATATGCATGTAGATACATCTGTATGGAACTTCTCCAGTGGGTTCCTAAGGCTGTAAATCTTTATGGGCGTAGAAAGTCTCATCTTTCTTTTGCAAAGTGGCTGATGGAGTATGATAGCTGATCGTATGAATGGCAGGCAAACACATAGTCTACTATGCTCTCAGGGCTCCGTCTTGTACATGAACTCTTATTTCTAGCTCCTTTTAAATACAACAAATCAGGACTAACTAATAAACAGTTCTTAAGAAAAGTTTAGTGATACTTGGAGAAAATTCCAAGTACATGAAATCTGCACTGTTCAAATACATCTTTGGATCCAGGAACTCCAGGTGAAGTAAAACTTGACCTAACTATGTAGCACAATATGAACTACTTCAAATGAAGCCAGTGGAGTATGCACTTCCTCTACCTCAGGCTAGCTCACACTGCATTCACATACCCTGACATTTTTATGTGCAAGTATGGTGAAGAATGGTATATGGCATATTATCTGTATCTCTACTACTAGAGTTAATATGCAGAATATGGTGTTTTGGGGTTTTTGTAAGTTAGCAGTTCACATATACCCAGAAAGAAGTCTAACATGTAAGGCACCAACAAATGTGTTGGCTAATGTATGAAAGAGAGAAAAATTTTAAAGTTTAGCTACTTCATGCTGTAAAATGCCCCATTCCTATTGGGTATTCATCTTTACAATATTTCTTGGTGAGCAAATACTAAGTGATTTCCCTTATAGGTCTGGCAAGTCTTGAAAATTGACATAGCGCACACACACACAAATGTGTGAGAGTCTGTTAGCTGAAAAAAAAAACTCATGACCCATAAGATTGCTGGTTTTTATTTTGCTTTGATTTATAGTTTTCCAAGGAGCTGTTTTTGCCATCTGGGATATACATACAGCTTCCACCTAACCTGCTTCTCAAACTCTATAGTAAAACTTTATGCGTAGAATTGACTTTGATGGCATACAACAGTAACACTAACTATAAAATGTAGCCTCCATGTAGACAAAAACATCATCTGTCAAGAATCAGAACTCAGGGAGAGAAGTTACCGAATATGACAACACTTAATACCCTTTAAGACAAATGATAAGGTTACAATGTGTTGGGATTGACTCATTGGTAGTGCACTGAAATCATGGTGGTTGGTCAAAAGAACTGAACCACACAGAGTTTTCTTGTCTCTGAGGGCCTGTCCTGTTTTGATGTCTGTTCCTGGAATCTTCCGGCCAAATCAAGTCTTTAGATTTGGGTTTATGAAATTACTTTCCACATGATGTACTTATATGCTAATTACCACTTGCCCTATACCAGATGGGATAGCTCTGCCAACATTTGATTCTTGGAATCATTTCTGTCCAAGGAAAATGATTCTGAGATATTATCTGTGAAATTTTTGGAAGCTTCATAGTCAGTGTTTCTACCAAATCATTAATTATTGTTTTTTATTTTATACCCTACCTATGCTCAAGAATTATTTCAGAACACTAGAGCTTGTGAAAATTTTGTATTACACACACAAGGAAAAATGTAAAACATAGGCAAACTAAAATATTTTTGGTTCAGTTTTTATTGCATATTGACTGCCCTGAAAGCAGAGCTGTAAAAGGCACATGTAAATCCTTCTTAGGCAACATTGGGGTTTCCCAGTGGGTGAAACAGGTTTGTTCATTATGATGCCAGGCCAGTAGAGAGCCCAGGGAAATCCAAGATGGTTCAAATGAAGTTCAAACTAGAAAAATAAATAAGTAATTATAGATCAACTCAACACCTGCTTTCATCCATCTCCTGTGCCCAAGCTCTTTGGTCTTTTATTTTACTACCTTCGACGGCCTCATAGTGGTTTACGTAAGTAAATACTTGCAGACTTGAATCTATCTATTAAAAGAAATAAAAGCTGATCTTGAAATTAATATGAATTTCTGGAATCTCTGTCCTATTTTGATGCAAGGAAGAACTTTTGACTTCCAAAAAAATCCAAGACTAGACTTCCTTTGCCCCACTGGGGAGGTGGGGCTTTTAGGCAAATGAAAATATTGCGTACATCTACAAAATAATAGGAAAGCTCCTTTCCCTCTTGTGACCCACCAGCAATTGTATTCTCGTCACTCCACTGTCTTTGCGTAGGCCCTGGTAGCTGGGATAGACTCCCGTGAGCATCTGTTTCACATCAATAGCAAAGAAACAGAAGTGCCATCGATTTTTCCCATCACAAAGAGATCCAGACAGTTCATCCAGAAATGGCAAGCTCCTAAGTGCTTTCTTGTGTGGAGAAATCCCAAAGAAATCTTCCTCTAGGAGCAGCTGGAATACAACTTTGGAGTAGGCACACCAGACCCCCACCAGTCACCTCCCACCCCCCACTCATGTCTCTTTATTTTGGACATGATATGGCAAATCCTCCCCAGGATGTGTCCTGCGCATCTTCCATGGCGAGGACTAAGACAGCTTCTGTTTGTTCGGTGATAGTCCTCCTGACCACTGCCCCTTTGAGTTGTGCTGTCCTTCAAAAGAGAAGGGCACTGTGGGCAGGCTTTCTTTGTGTTTGCCATGAAGTGAAGCTTTTGTTCTAACCGGACATTCTCTCTGTTTGGATGGATAGCAGGGCCTCTCCCTGAGTAAACCTGACTGTCCATAGTAGTGTGTGGGGTTGTACCTCTTGAGGGGTCTCTGAGTCAGGAGACTCTTCTGCAACAGTCCTAGAAAACTAGAGTTATTTTCACAGCTTCCCAGACTTGTCCCTGGAGTGCATGAAATTGTACAAGAAGGTCATTATCTGCATAATGTTGGGCTATAATGCAAGGGATGATTAGAGAATCCCATTATGTTTCTCTAAATCTCCATACCAGAACAACTGCTTAGCTTCCTGGGTGTGTTGGACTAAGATTCTGAGCCCCCTGTACACCCACTGTGTGCACATTGGCCTTAATCTTCTGGGAGGGTCAGAAGAGCCCAGGAATGCACTTACCTACCTGACCCAAAGCAAAGACCATCTGCTGACTAATGGGGGCTTGCCCAACACATGGAGACTCCTGTTAGCACCCCCTTTTAGGATCTAGTTCACCTGAAATCCAAATCAGGTTTAAAATAGTATTCATAAAAAATTAATATTTTAATGATACTAACCATAAATGTATGAATAGACAGCCATACCTTTATGGTTTGCAGTATGGAAAGGCAGCAAAATGATAACATGAAATGAAATAGCAGGGTAGAGGGAAAACCTGAAGAAACTATTGTTTTGCAATGAATTTAAGAACCAGAAGACTGCTTATGTAAATATTGAATGGAATCTAATTCCAATCTCTAAGCTGGCATGCAAAAGTCCAAGGTCTGAAAATACACAGGGAATCTACCTTTAAGATTCTCATTCTGTGCAGGCAGGCCCTCATGATGGGAATGGTACGCTTACACCAGACCCACCCATTGGGGGTGGGAGCTGGAAGGCAAGAACAAAATCAGCCTGAATGAAATCACCTCATTGTGATGTGATGTTAAGACCAGACTCTCACATTAGGCACAGCAAGCTAAGAGCAAGAGGAAAATAAGCCTGAATTAAGCTACACCAGTGTGGAAGCCTTTTTTATTCATATCTCTATATTTATGTATTGTAGGTCTATAAATCCAGTGGGAAAGCCATACATTTTTCATGGTGTTTCAAATATTACTATAGCCAAGCCTCTACCTGAGCTAAATAAGAAAACATTCTAAGTCCCTTTTTTTTTTCCAATTCAAATACAGTAATTATTTCAGGGGGCCCTGGGAGGGGGGCAGGTATATGATAGAGCAGACATCAAAGCCCAACAATGGAGAAGCAGTCCCAAATCTGCAAAAGGGGTTTTATAATTTCCAGCCATATCATTATGGCATTAAGGTGCATTAATTGCTTCAGAGCCGTGTGGATATAAGGTTATACTCCTTGACTTAAGTTGACAACTTCCGTTTTGCTAAAGCTAGTTAGGAAAAAGCACTTCAAATGGGTTTCTAATGCTCTCATAAACACTGTTTCTTCTGATTGCTAAGTAGCTTCCTTTCCTTTCTTTTCTTTTTTAATTTGCAGCTTCCAGTTCCTCTTCATTATCGCTATGAACAGCTGAACTTAGGTTCTCAAGTGCTATTTCCTAGTCTTCTCAGAAATATGATGATTTTATCCGTGATTAGGGTAGATGGTCACCCAGGTAGAGGGAGCCAGAAATGAGTTGGATTCAGACAAAACTGAAGCATTTCTTGTCGAACCCGAGGCAGGAAGCCTTCTAATAACCTGTGGATGATGCCATATTCCAAACAGTGTGGTAAAAACAAAAATTACTTGAAAATCAAATTTTCATTTCATGGCTATGCAGCATAAATCAGAAGGAAACGGAAAAACTTCACCTGCATCTGAAAACATGTAGATGCAAGCCAATAAATCTGATATTTTGAATCCCTGGATAGCAAATCCAATCAACTACATCAGTGGTCTGGTGCATTAGGTAGAACTATGTTGTGAAAGTCCCCGGCAGTGAGATGGGGAGGGTGTAGATAAGCTGGGGCCGTCCATAATAAAGACCTCCGTGTTCTGTGGCCTGGCGTCAGAAGAAGAGGCAGACTCCTTAGCAACCTGCCCTCGTCAGATGATACAGTGTTGCTTGTTGAAAGTTGAGAAGACTTGAAGCACTTTCCGATGAGGATCGAGGGCTACAATCTCTGACACAGATTCCACCTCAACATTAAGAAAACAAAATTCCTCACAACGGGCCCTGTAGGCAACATCATGGTAAAAGGAGCAAAGATTGAAGTTGTCAAGGATTTTAGGGTAATTGGCTCCACAGTCAATGCCCATGGAAGCAGCAACCAAGAAACAATGAATATAATTCATTGGGCAAATCTGCTGCAAAAGACCTCTTTAAAGTGGTGACGAGCAAGGGTGGCATTTTGAAGACTCAGACACCCTCTGACCCAAGCAGGGCTTTTTCAAATGTCTCTGATGCCTAAGAAAGCTAGACAATGAGTAAGGAAGGTGTAAGAAAAATGGATGAATTTGAATTATAATGTTGGCAAAGACTATTGAACTTACCATCGATTTCCAGAAGAATAAACCAATCTGTCATGTGCTTTTGCACATGCTGTCAGGAGCAAGGGGCCTCTGGAGAAGGACATCATGGTTAGAAACGTGGAAGGCCCTGGAAAAGGGATCGACACATTGGCTGCCACAATGGGCTCACATCTAGCAATGATGGTGAGGAAAATGCAGGATCAGGTAGGGTGTGTTTCTGTTGTTCATAGATTCCCTGTCATTAAGAACTGACCCGACAGCACCCAACAATGTACTTGCTTTATTGAAACTGCCACCAAATACTAAAAGAGAAAAATAACCACCAATGATCAGCAATGACGATGCCTTCCCAAGGTTCGAAGTCAAGCAGATTCAGGAAGAGATGATGCATTTACTTGCCAAAGGAAATCGGCAAGGTGGTAAGAGTTGAAAAGCCTGGTCCCCTTGCTCCTGGTTTGTTTTGTACTTTTGTGCTGATACAAGTAGCAATGAAGCTAGTGAAACCAGAATGTCACCCATTCTATTAGTGGTGATAACGCCTGGATGTCATTGTAACAGATTGTTTTTAAAAAACATGTACACATTCTGCCAACTTTCTAGATTTACACAGAACCTCTTTCGGCTTAAAGGTTTTCTAAAAACCGGACAACCAGAGTTGTGCAAAACGATTCCCTTTTCTGTGGACAGAAATCCAGCTACTGCAGTCGTGAATGACCTCCAATGTTGGTCTCCTAAAGAGCAAAGAAACAACCCCTCTCCCCCCTCCCCCTCCTACACCATCAAGAGGTACCCCTGGGCAGCATTTTGCTGGGCTTTACCTCCTGGTAACAATTTACTGCCAACTCGTTTAGTAATCACCTAACCACTAGTTATTCTAGAAAATGTAAACAGGCACACATGTTTCCCTCACACACATGGATAATACTATTGGCTATTAATAAAAAAGAGGAGAGATCATTTAAAATCCTATACTTCATTTTTGTTCCCCTCGGACTATTTGTTTTACCCTTTGGGCCACTGTTTGCCATAAGTTCCCTGTGTTTCAGCAGCCTTGAGGTTATTTTTAAACCAAGCCCTTATGCTGGAGTGTACATTAAATATTTGTTCAGCTGATTAAAACAGTTCTACATGTATTTAATGTTTGAACAGTAAACAGTTTATTGAAAACTGAAATGCCTTTTTATACATGCACAGAGACATACCTTATGGATGAAGGGCTTCTGTTATGAGGTTTCTCAACTCATGCTGCTGGGTATAAACATTCCTGGGATAAACACCATTTGCAGCCACAGTTATCTTCCGGGACTTCTGGTGGGGCTTCTTCTGGGTCGAGGTTTGGTGACCATCCTAAGTGGGCATGAGATGTGGTGACCGTGTGGTGAGTGGCTTGAGACCAGAATGAGAGGCTCATACTGACTGAAGCATTTATCTTCAGGTTTGGAAAAAAACAAAACAAAACATGGTCTCAAACATGAAAGACAACTCAAAAATGGTCTCTGGGGTAGCATTCCCTGCCCTTTACTCTGGTTTGCTGAAACAGAGGGGTTTTGATTTCAGATAAACTAGGAACATTTGAGATTACTTTCAAGAATGACAAATGAATGGAAGAGAAACCCTGAAGTAATGTCTTTGCTTTGTCATCTATAAGGCCGGAGTGAACCAAGGGGAAATAGACACACTGCTTACACGTGCTTTTACAACTACCCAACTGGCGGAGCACTGCCTTTATCACGCTATTCATTCTCTCCTCAGGACAGTTTGGCATACACTCAGTAATTCCTGTTATCAACAGAGGACGATGGGGCACACTGGCTAAATAAGGAGGCTCACTGCTTTTATTTTATGTGAGTTGCCCACTGAGTGTTAGAAAGTAAGTGCTAATTTGAAATGTTTAATTCACCACATTTTTAATTCATTTCATCTTTGAAATTACTTGTATTATCATCTATACTGTACTGTATAATTTCATCTTCTCTGGTTACTCAGAAAGTATTTTAGCATAATTATCATTTCTGATTCTACATTCTAAACAATCTTATGGTTACATTGGTTTGTAAATGTAGAATGTAAAGATATTTTATTTTTAGGAATGGAAAAACATGTGAATCTTTGATTCATTGTGTGTGATAAGGCATGTTATTAATAGGTTTTCTTGGGCTATTAGTCTGCTAAGGGATAGCGTATGAGGCAAAAACAAAGTGGAATATTATGCAAGATTCAAAAAGGAGGGGTGGTTCTATGTGTGCTGACACAAAAGCATGCTTAAAACACACTTTTAATAAAAATAAGCAAGTGGTAGAACAGTGTGTATGGAAATGCCACTTTTGTTAAAAGGAGCACACAAATATTCACGTTAAATACTCTGGGGTGCGTGAGAAATTTCTGGAAGGATAGGCAAGAGACTATTAGATAACAATGATTGCATGTAGAGGTGGGAAGGTGGGACTTTCACTTCATCGTGTCTACATGTTTTTATTGTAACTTACAATGTATAAAACGACATTTATAATTTTATAAATTAATGCAAACTAGTTCAGAAAACAATGTATTTAAGTAAGAACTTCTACAAGCACTTCTAGAAATCACCTCTATTGGTAAGAAATTAAATTCAAGAAGTTTGTTAATATGAGTCCATGGAGGCATTACACAAGTGACCAGTGTGTACACACTATGTCAAAATGATGTAGAAGAACTCTAAATATAGATTTTTGTTTAATTGGCATCCTCTTAACATTTGTCTATAAAAATATTTACATTTTGGCTTCCTTCTTTACTTTATCAATGAACATAAGTAACTTTTTATTGAGCAGCCTCAATGCAGTGGGGACAATAACTACAATAAATTCAATTTTCCAACCACTGCTTCACTATGTTCTGTACAAACTCCTCCAACCACTTCTTAACCACAGTTTAGAAAGATTGCTGGCTTTCGAGAGCCTTTTCAGCTAAATTCGGTTTACAATTTTCTTCTCCTATTTGATTTTCATTCTACACCCTCTAGCACTAAGCATCTCCTAATTCACACACACAAAAATGAACTTTTTATTGTGAATTGGGTCAAGTTTTACAGAGAAGATTAGTTTTCCATTCAACAATTATATTTTGTGTCACTGATTGCAATCCCCCCAATGTAACATCACTTATTCAATTTCCTCCATATGTTTCTTATTTGACCATGACCTTACCTTTTTAAGACATAATTCCTGTATTTTCTCTTGACTCAAT
>NW_022103897.1:6437839-6439340 GCF_000313985.2 Echinops telfairi | reverse complement strand
GTTGTCGGGAAGGTGACTTTCTCCTGCTTTTCTTACTGGTCGGCAAAATTCTTGACTAGCAAGATGGTTCCCGGACAGATCAATGCCTCAGTGACCCCTAAATCTGGCAAAACTCTGGCATCTTTGCTAAGTCCAATTGGGGGGAGTTAAGTTCCCCTATTTGCCCTTCTCTATGCCCTGTTTTATGAATTGAATTGATTTCATAAAAAAATAGCCATGGAAGTGAAAATCCTGGTATCAAAAGCCTAATTCTTCCTTACTGTCATTAGATGCCATTGTTAATTGTGTTTGGGCATTGAAATTATGACCATTTTCTTGAATCTGCAGGTATTCAATAGATCAATATACTAACTATACCAGAACTCAATATACCAAAAGGATATATTGAGATTTTGAACCCTATGACTGAAAATAGGGTTTTTTTTCCCCCTTTGTTATCATTTAGATTAAGCAAAGTTATGCACATTGGAATAAGATGGGTCCAAATCCTAAGTTTTTCTGAGCAGTATCTTATAAAAGGGGATAATAGATATGTAGGGTCACACTTAGGGGAACATACCACATGAGGATTATGGTAGTTACATAATCTAGTGTCAACTTGAGGATATTAAGAGTGAAGGAGTGAAAGCTAGTCTATCAATCAGGTCACAGCCTGATGATGCCTCCTCTGGGTGTGGCATTCTCATGAGGATTATGGGAATTTCTTCTCTTTCTCCTTGGAGGATGGCCATTGCACAGGCTGCGTGAATCTGAAGAGGAATGCATGGGCGAATATCAGACTTACGGGCTAATATTGGACTTACAGACATGATCTGGACTGGACTGAGATGGTTTCTTAATATACAATTACTCTTTGATATAGAGCTCTCTCTTACACACATATGAGTGTCTCTGATTTTGTTTCTGTAGCCAAACCAGACTAGCACAAGAATCCATCCCCAAATCATGGAATGCCAAGAAATGTCTGAGAATCCAAGAAGCTGGAAAAAAAAAAGAAAGGGATGAAAAGCAAAGTAATTTTGTCATTAGGGAATTAGTACCAGTGGCCCTCTTCCCATGGCCCTCTCTTATAAGAAGTGCAATACATGCTGAGGAAATGTAGAGCAAAGGGCAATCTGAACCCATGGTGTAAAGACTAGGGCTAAGGAGTAGGTGAGTTTGGGAAGACTACTAAAAAAGAAATTAAACTCATGATTTCCAATTTGTTTAACAGAATCTACCTCTTTGCAGAAATGATGCATATGTCATTACAGAATAGCAAGGAGCCCCCATGCCTGTTTTAAGCAGAATAGCTGTGCTTTTACTAGTTTACACAGTCAATTGCTGTTGACAAGTCCATTTTCTGAAAGGACATGCAGGCCTGAAACCTATGGCATAGATAGGCAACTGAGGCACAGCAAAGGGCGCAAATACAGATGGATCAGTCTGATGCTGAGCAGAGCTGCCCTGTTGCAATGTAATGGTGCAGAGGGCTAGAATATGAGTCCATTGAGAAAATTCT
>NW_022103897.1:6433508-6436803 GCF_000313985.2 Echinops telfairi | reverse complement strand
CCCGGAGCAATGGCATGACCATAACCTGGGCGATCTGGACAGAAATGAGCTACAGTACACAATCTATATGATGATTTTTGTTAAAATTACTTGTCCTTTTTTTTTGTTCAGACTCAGAACTTGAAATAATGAGAAATCTTTCTCTTGGAATTTAGATTCGTAAATTAGTCCAAAAGCTCAAAATAGTACCTAGTGTCTGGGTACCCTAGGGCTGACTGACAACTAGGTTTTTTTAAAAGGCTAATTTTGTCAACAACCAGATGCTTCATACAAAATGTTGATATGTTAAAAATTGTTGTTTCACAAAGTCAACTAGATTGACTGTCAGTTTGGCTTTCACAAACCCAGCTTAGCAGTTTCTAGATTTCATCTTGGTTTAACTTTTATTTGGGGGGAGTTTAAAAATCAACAGAGACATGCATATCACTATCCTTTGGGAAGGTACTAGTCAGATCACTAAATTGTGTGGTTCTCAGTGTCCTCATTGGTGTAAGACCTATTTCCAATCAGCCTCACCAGGATAATCTGAAGAGATCATGCATTTCAAAATGAATGTATCTTAATAGTTAAGCATAATTTGCTATCTCAACATTTCCACCATTTTTCTATTTAACAATTGTATTTAGTGCAAGGCACTGTCCTAGGCTCATTGGGCAAAAAAGGTTGCATAATCTCATTCTAGACAGATTTGGTGTTTGACATAAAACTAATTGTTAGTTGCCAAATTAGCTCCTATGTGTGGTGGCATATGCAACCATACATTGTTACAGCCACTGTACATGTTAAGTGTCTTCCCACATAGGTTGTTCATCTTTCAGCACTATATAGAAAACACCACTGATTCTCACCAACTAATTTTGGGATCACCAGGTCTTTCTGCTGGTTATCCTGTACACTAGTGGTAACTCTACTGGTATTTGAAGTATCAACCACACAATCATCACAGTGTGACAAACTGACAGATTGGAGGCTGTGTGATATCAAAGCTACCATTTTATTATATATTCTCTGTGGACCAGGCACTTAAAAGTGTTTTTACACTTATATCTCATCAAGAAACTGTGAAATTAACACGAGTGTTCTCATTTTATACAAAAGAAAGCCAAGGCTTGGCGAGGTTAAAGGAGCTTCCAGGTATTCTAAACTTGTAGCAGAGATAGCAGTACAACTTAAGTCCTGATTTTTATGTCTTAAAGGCCTCTGGCAGGAATTGCCACAATTGACTCTTCCAGTGTCCTTTATAGATAGAAATGCTTTGAGTGTTGAATGGAGGCTGAACATTATTCAGACTTGAGAGAGGATCGGAAATCTATAAGTGGCATTTGACATACAGAAGATTTAGCGGAGGAGAAGAGAGAAAATTGAAAGAAAGAAAGAAAGAGTGTGAGCAAGACATGGGGCCAATCGTTTTAGAATCTTTCATGGGAATATTGGAGATAGATGTCTCTGAAGGAATTTCTTTTAACACATAAGATTATAGCATTCTGATCTGCTAGCCAAACGTGCAAAATCTTTCAGTTACCAGTCACATGGGAATCCATAAATCTATTACTCTTAGGATAGTTCATTTATTTTCCTGGAGAATATCATTAGGAAGGATTGACCTTTGGAAGGAATATATCTCAGAGGGTTCCACCATTGATGCATGCGGAACGTGTCCATATTTTTCCAGAGAATAAATCCAGGCCTACTAAAAGGTAAAGTAAATTGAAAAACCCAGAAAGCCAAGTCTGAACTTTAGCTTCCCTTTGAAACCACTTGTACTTCAAATGTATGTTTTGCCTCACACTTCCATAGTGTAATGTCTTTCACATTGGTGTGGCTCAGTACCTTGCTTTCTTGGCGTAACTTGCCACTGGTAGTAGAGAATGTGATTTCATATATGATGTTGAATGTAAAAAAATTAAAAGTACTTTTCATTTGTACAAATAGTGAAAACGTGAACAGCTGGCAGTCATTCTACCTATTACACCTCCAAAATGCAGAAATGCAGGGAAAACTCCAACTCTTGAAAGCATCCAGTGGGACTTTAAAGAAGAGTTCCCTGGCTTCATTCCCTTTGTCCCTGTGACCTTCCCCTGCATTGCATGAGGTGGTTTCAAAAGTCCATAGGAAAAAAAACACGTTATCTTCTAATTCTCTCTTCTCAGGAACTTTTTGATATTCCTACATATACCTTCAGACTTTTCTTCAATTATCAATAGGTAAGAATCAGAGATGGTGTCCTTCTGCTTCCCAAAAAGTTAAGGAACCAAATTAAAAGAATCAAACAATCCCAAAGAACAAGGTACTTAGACTTTCTCTTTGGGAATCTTCCAAGGCATAGCTATATTTGAGAAGAAGTGCAATTTTTACCATCTGAGATGTTTTAAAAGTGGGAAGGTGATGCTCCCTAAGCCTCGTCTTCATCTTCATACAGGGATCACACATTGGGCCGCTGACTCTAAGGTGAGCAGTTTGAAATCACCAACCACTCCAAGGAATAAGACGAAGCTCTCTACTGTTAAGAGTTACAGTCTTGGAAACCCACAGGGGTCCTATAGGGACATATGCATTGGCATTGACTTGTAGCAGTGAGTTTATTTTTGTTCAAATCCTCTTATACTAAATACCTCTTCTCTGCCAGAAACCCTGAGAAATCTTGAAGTTGGGAGCATTCTCTGTGAACTTTCTCAGGTAATATGGTTGTTCTCTTTTCATTCTTGTATATGCAAATGAGAAATCATTTTGAATTTAAGATTGGCACACTGTGACATCTGCTTAATTTAACCTAGTAGGGAAAAATTGATTTCTCCTCTGTGCAAAAAAAGAAGGTAGAACAAAAGACATGAGTGTGGAGCAGAGTGAGTGGGGTAAGACTTTCCCTTGTTCTCGTACTCAAGGGGAGGCTGCAGTGGATGCTGGGAAGGGTTCTCAGCTAAAAGTGAGGCAAAAGTACACCTGAAGTCTGATGTCCCAAACCTGCCACATGCTCTGTGATCATATGATGAGATTAAGGAGAAATACTGTCATTCTGCTGCTGTTATTATAGGTCTCTTTATTGCTTCCACAACCAGTGACACAAGCAAGCATTCCATGGTGTTACCTCCAGCCCTGAAGCCCATCAGGGGCCTACTGGATACCATGGCATACTTAGAAGGATCCTTTCAAATTGAGGCTATTACAAGAAGAAAAATTTAAGATCAATTCATAGACATCTTCTGTGTTAGTCTGGGTAGACTAGAGAAACAAATCCATGGACAGACAGAGCAAGATATGACAAAATAATAATTTATAAATTATCAAGGGCTCATGA
>NW_022103897.1:6400023-6432504 GCF_000313985.2 Echinops telfairi | reverse complement strand
GTGTGTTTGACTGAAAAACGTTAGGAAATACTGTTAAAATCACTCACTAAAATATGAGTCCTCTTAAAGTTGAGTCATAGAAGTTCTAAATCTGTCGTTGAGAATGTTTCAGATCATGTGGTCTCTACTCCTTGACCTCCTACTTGGAAGAAATGATTATGTGGGAGCTGAAGAAGATTTGGGGTTTACCAGGTCCAGAAAATCTCTCTCTGACTGACTTTATTCAGCAGAGGCAGAGGAGAGAAGTATCTTGGCCTTCTCTCTAAACAGAAGACAGGATTTGGTGATGGACACATATCCGCATTGAGGCATCCATAAAGCCTACTGTGTTGTGGAAGATGGTAATACAAAAATAGGGCATCACAAAATTGTGCTTTCAGAAGTTTGAACAAAGACATAAAGATTTTTATTAATTTTTTCTGACTTCACTTCCCATCAAAAGTAATCTTGAATTTCAATGTTTGTCATTTTTTTACCACACCTGGTGTGTAATTAAAGGGTATGGTGTTGATCATTTGACTTAGTAACTATATATATTTCTTTCTAAAAGATTTGAGTGTTCCTGAGTCTCTGGCCCTGGAGCACAGGGCCATGGTCTCAGAGGGACATTAAGGTTAATTGATATAACATAGTCTATGAAGACAACGTATTACATCCAACTTTGGTAAGTAACAATTGGGGGTCTTAAAATCTTGTGAATGGGCATCTAAGGCAGAGCTAGTGACCTCTCCTTATCCAGAGCAAAAAATAAAAAAAGAAAAGAAAAGATAAAGAGTGAAAGAAAATCCATTTCATTGAAATAATTAGTCCAAAGAACAAATGGACCATGCAAATCTCACCCTCCTTGATTCTGAAACCCAAAGAGCTACCATTACCAACCACTCTGAAAAGAGCATATGTAATAAGATGTCCTGGAGAGAGTGGGAGAAAAGTGTGGAAATAAGCACAAACTAATAAAAAGACCAGGCTTGTTGGTATGATGGAATCCCTGAGAGGATAGCCCTTGGGTATCCTTTACAGCTGGGACTGACCTCACTTTCCTGGTTCAACTGTCAGCCAAACAATAGAGAAGCCTATGAGCTAATCAGGAACAACAGGGAGCTATGTACTTCTGTAGAACTAATAACCATATAAGATCATACAAGATCGAAAGGGCAGCATTTGCCTAGGGATAAAGATCAGAAGACTGGACAGGATATAAGATGGACAAATAGAAACTATGCACCATGAGGAAAGGGGAATAAGGCTATATTACACAGTGATAATCAATGTCATGAAATAAAATGTGTATGAATTGGTAACCTAAAAATCCATTTTCTCCATAAACTTTCACTTTCAGTAAAGCACAATGTACATAATGCTTTATATGTTACAAGTTTCACTTGCTCATTTGTGTTTCTCAGATAGAAATTTAAAATATATATGTCCTACCCTTTTTAGTAATTAAGTCTTGCTCTGTGACTGATGATAAGGGAAGAAAATCTTCATAGTCATACACTTACATGAGGTATAAGTGTATAAAATATAAACAATAGAAATTGGAAGTGCTAATATCAACATCAACACATTTACCATCTAAAATTAAACCTAGAACACAATTGAAAGTGGGCCAAGAGTCCATTTCATCAGAAAATACCTCAAGTCCCCCACCAAAAGTCTTCTGATATTTAATGTGCATAAAAGGAAAACTAAGACTGGTCTAATTCCGGCCAGATTTGAGAGCCCTGTGAGATTTCCATAGTTTCCCAAGTCATTTGAATCTCAGAAAATAGTCGCTTAGAATGAAAACACGCGCAGACTCTTAACTATAACATTGCTAGCAGGCATTGCGATAATAGGAAGATAATTTAGCTATAATGGGTGAGCAGGAAAAAAATTAAGTAGTTTGCTGAGAGACAAAAAAACCCAAGCCAGAACATATTTGGCATCGTGTTCAACTTCAAATGCAAAGTTGGTTCATTCGTGTAATTTAACCTTTTCATAAGCCTTTCAATGATAAATGCCATTAATACCATTGTAAATGCCCACTGTTAGTAATAACCGGGGCCTGGGAGGAGCACTAGAAAAGGTGGGTTGGACTCCGATCCCCTCCTGTCTCCTCAAACTCAGTTAATGAGTGTGTATGACAGGATTTTACCTTTTCCAGTCTACAGTAAATGTCCTCATTCCACTCCATTCAGTCTGCGCCTTAGGGCAAGCCAGCGTTTGCAGCCATTTACTACAATAATAGCAAGACAATTTAGCAGTAATGGATAAGTAGGGAGCAAATTAAGCCATTTGCTGAGATATAGAAATGAAGCCAGAAAATATTTGGCCCCATGTTAGGATTCAAATTCATAGTCAATTCATTAGTGTAATTTAGTCCTTCCATAAGCCTCTGAGTGATAAATTCTACTAATACATTTGAAATGCCATCTGTAAGAATAACTCATTGAGTGTTGAGTAAAATTAAAAGATGGGCAAGAGTAAATCCTTCATTTTCATCTCATATAGGAAGATTTATGAAAGCCTTTGAGAAGAAGCATCTGTCTGCTAGTTGTAAATTGAGAGTATTAAGGGAAAACATTGGAATATTTTGGTTACATTAATGAGAGGAATGTATTAACTCAAATGCTTTTGAAATCTTTCCCTATTGGATTGAAGATTAGTCTTGATGAAGAACATGTGAACTTTCAGAATCCATTTCTTGCTTGGGAACAAGGACTACAGTACAAACAATATTAAATGGATGGTGTTTCAGGGAGTGGTTTCTAAGAAAACACAGTTATATGTGGGATATTGGTGATTTTGGGGGGGGGGTGGAAACCCATAGTTTTACTCTATGCTTATGTTCTCTTTCAAACTCATAGAGTAGCTGAAGTGGAGGACTTGGAACTTGGTGTAAGGGATGCAAATGATCAGTCTTAGTAGTTAGATTTTATGTCAATTTGAACCTGTATGAAAACATAGAGGTGGAATTCAACCTATCAATCAGGTCACAGCCTGATAATGCCTCCTTGGGAGTGTGGCCTTTTTATAAGAAAGGCAGTGAGAAATTGTCTTCTCACTGGCCCTTCACCTTCCCTATTTGGTGGGATTCTGTACCTGCTGTACCAGGCCCAGAGCCATGTGGGCTATTGGCCCTGGGAGCCAAACTGCCAAGGCCTTTCATATTCTCACTGACCTTGGATCCACTTTCCTCTGCACCCACTGAGCTATATCACCCCTCTTCCCACTTCCCCTTTCTAAGTCAGCGACTTTCAGCTAAGTGAATCTGAAGAGGGTTCCAGCTAGTATCGAACCCATGGACTTATGTAGAGTGGTCTGAGATGCCTCCTTGATATAAAATTATTTCTTGATTTAAAATTATATTTTATACATATATGAGACTGTGACTGATTTTGTTTCTCTAGACTACCCAGCCTAACACACCAGCTTAGCAAATGGCTAAGCAAAAATGAAGCAAATGAAACAAAAACAGTAGTTCATTTCACCAGCTTGTTTCTTTTGCATTTGTCTGCAAATTGGATACCTTCATAATAAAATAAATTGTTCAGTGTAAATATATGGATAGATAGAGATATAAGGCTGTTGCGGATGTATAGCATGGAGTTGTTTCCAACTCATAGCAATCAAATGGGTCAGGAGAGGTGTATCCCATAGGGGTTCCTAGGCTGAAATGTTAATAGGATTAGATTACCAGGCTTTATTCTCTTACAGAGCTATTACTAGATTCAAACCACTAACCTTTCAGTTAGCAAACAAGTGCTTAATGACAGGGACACTGTCATTTTTTTAAGTACTATTACATTCAAGGCACTTTATATAAATTAGGTCTGCTTTTATCCAGCAAATTTGTGAACATTCTGCATTCCCAATGTATGGAAGAAGAAAAATAATTTCAGAGGCATATAGTAAGTTCCCTCAAAGAAAACTAATCAGTACAGCAGTATACAGCAGTAAAGCTTGGATGTAAACCCATGTATGTTGAGTCTAGGGGTCAGAATTAAGTTGAGATGTGTTGTCAGGCATGAGTAATATACAAAATTCACTCGTGGTAACAGATCTCTGTTAGTGTGTTGTTTATAGCGTCAATCTCAACCTTGTCCTCTGGTCTTTTTTGTGTGTGTCAATGTGTTAACTTTAACAATGTGTTCTTCAGCTTTCTCTGTTCAAAACAAATGTTTCAGTAGGGCACATCCCGGAACTGGCTATCCTCAACTGTATTTTTAGTTTACATGTAAAAGCTAGTTTGACTTGCGAAGGCTCACACAACTGGGCCTTTCTCATAGTGCCATAGAAGGCATCACACTGGTCCTCCTCTAGCCTTGGCACTGCCTATTACAACCAAAAGCCAAGCTCACTGCTGACTCATAGCAACTTGATGAGTCGAACTGCTCCTGCGGGTTTCTGAGACTGTAACCATTGATAGGTTACAGTGTAAAACCCCAGCTGTCTTCTGTGGAATGGCTGCTGCTTTTGAACTGTTGACTTTGCAGTTAGCAGACCAAAGCATAACCACTATGCCACCAGGACTGCTCTCAGTTAGGTGTGCAGCTAAAAATATAGACCACTAAATTAAGCTTTAAGCTATACTTTCAAATAAACAGCAATTCGTATTTCATGTAAGTACATCCCATGCACTATTTGAGACATCAACATTTCCACATCCAGTGTAGTCGAGTCAATTCTGACTCATCAGGACCCTACAGGACAGAGGGACACTGCTGGAAAGGCTTCTGAGGCTGTTCTATTTATGGAAAGAAGACTACATAACCCTTCTCTTACACAGTGTCTAGTGGGATTGAACTTCTGACATTTTGGTTAGCAGCTGAGTGCTTAAACCACTGCGCTATCAGGAATCCCCATTTAAGGCATAGTTATAATAAAATTATTATTCATTGTTTATCTAAATTTCAAATTTTATTGAGTTTGTATTATTCTGTCTGGTGTCACTCTACTCTGCTTGAGTCTACCTTGTGTACCAAAGAATTACCCTACCACAAAAGAGGTCTGTCTTCTCTCTCTTTGGCGTGTTTGTTTGTCTGGTTTCCCCTTAGAATACACTAGGCAGTCTAACAATATGATTTATGATAGGGATTTTGTGCCATGAAATATCCACTATCTATGAAGTGGTTGGAGAATAAAAGTATCAGTTCCACCCCCAGAAATGCTTAAACCTAAAGGCCAGCCATTCAAGAGTTAGAGATGTACATGATTAAGCTCCAGGAAAATTCGGGACACCAAGACCTGTCTGAGCTTCCCTAGCTGGAAATACTCTAGATGCATCACCATACATTATTGCTAGGAGGAGTTATGGTTGTATATGACTCCATAGAGAGAGAGTGCATCTCAGAGACCAATATTTATAGAACCCTCTTAGACTGACTCATGTGTTTCTTCCTTTGGCTAATTTTCATATACATCTACTTTCCTCTAGTAAGTTATGCTCATAATTTTAATAGCCGTCAGTGAGTTCTGTAATTCTTCTGGCAAATTATCAAGTCTGAGGGTGAACTTTGGAAGCTCAAAGTCATAATGGGCATCAGAAATGAGGAGAGTTTTCTACACTGTGCTTTCTCTAATGTCACTGGAGCTAAAGGGGATGTGCTTAGCTAGAACATGCAATGGAGAGCATATCACATCTAGACCAGGCACCAAGTACTGGGGTTCTTTAATACCTACCCAAAGGACCCTGAGCTTGCTTCCAGAGTCTGCATGAGCTTCTTTCCCAGACCTATTCAAGGATGAATGATGTGATTGACATTCACATATGTAGATCAGAGGAATGACTAGATCATGATTATTTGCAGGGTCAGTTGTTGGTATTGTATGTGCAGGCCTATATATGAACGCTAATTTTTCTGGTCTGAGCTGGTGGTGAGATGTGGGCACTGGTGCTTCTATTTGTACTTTGCCTACAGCCTTATGCAAGGATCTAGAGTGTGCTTGATCTGACTTTGCTGCCTGGTCATCCACTTCAGAACATTTCACCAATTTTTAAAAAAATTTTCAGAAACATTAAGAAATATATTTTTAATTGAGAAAACATGTTGCATATATTATTATACCTCTAGGTAACTTGAGGACCTAAGAGCTTTTTAATATAGTTTACCTCATTTTATCTTTATGAAGACAGAGGTAGAGTAGGACTAACAGTTCCTCCATGAAGTTGTTGCAACTGTGAAATGAGATGATATGTGTGTTGTGAATTGATCCTCCAAAAATAGGTACTGAGTCTTGGTGGTATGCAGTCATAATCTAGTCATGTGATTAAGCCAATCAATATTGTATTGAGTAGGGAGGATTACCATTCAAAATGTAATCTAATACAATGTAATTATAATATACAATGCAATCTAATGTAACAAATCAGCCCATCTGTTGCTATAAAAAGAACAGAGTGCACACAGAGAACAGAAAGAGAAAGACAGACACTATATTACTATGAGGGGAGATGATTGGACAAGATTAATCTACAAACTTAGCACAAAGGAGAACAAATGCTCTCTCAGAGTGGCAACCTGAGTTCATACACCTACACTGCTGAACTGTGAGAAAATAAATTTCCATTCCTTAATGCCACCCACTTGTGGGGTTTCTGATACAACAGACGACGGGTAAAAGGTTTCACCTGGTTTCTGGCCCAGAGGCTCATCGATTTTAAAGGATGCATTAAGTTTAAGTCTAGTATAGTTTCCAGCACATTAGATACTCTATTAGTCAATGACAGTTCTAATTCTGATTATTGCCAACTCTTCTCTGGAAATAGCTCTGAACTAGAGCCCTTCTTAGTGTAGCTTAGAGGACAAAGAAAACACAAATCGTGATGTGTCAGAGGGAATGCAGACACAGAACCTTTTAGCTTAAATCTAGCCCTGGATTCCAGTGAGGGAAAAAGAGGGAAAACCTTGGATCTTTTTGACTGGGCCTGGCCCAGGGGCAGCGGACACCTGAAGAGCGTACAAGGTCTAGCTCCATTTGCTGTTGCTGGTGACGACCCCAGGTGGGCAGATAGAACTATGTTCCACAGACTTTCTTTCACTGGCTGTGACCTTTCAGAAGCAGATCCCCGTGTCTGCCTTTCAAAAAAAATTCTGGGTGGGTTTCAAATGCCAACATTTGGTTCCTAGTCAGCCTCCATTTACACAGCTCTGATTAGAAAAGACATTGTGTATTAAGTGACTTTTTAAAGTTTTCTATCCCCTTGCTTTCAAGTCCCCCTTTATCTATTCTCTCTCACAGAAACAAAAACTCTTAGAAACCCATTGTCTCCAAAGAACTGAGGGCAGGGAAGGAGCAGGCTCTATTTGCAGCCTGAGAGGGGAAAGTATGATTTGTCACCATATGAAATAGTGGGGGTGGGAGAGAAGCATGCAGGGAAATCCCAAGCAGCACACAAAAAGGAGAGAGGAAGCTTAGCTAAGCTCGAGGAGGATCTTTGGAGATTTACCTGGTTTGGAGACTCCAAAGATCTCAGTGGAAAATGTCACTTAACAAAAATCAAGTCATGGGAAGGATAGAGAGTCGGGGAGTAGGGAGTGGTGATGAAAGAAGAACATTCCAGATTTTTCTTCGGTTACCATTATTCCTCCTGCCTTGGGATGAGAAATAACATGACCATTTGAAATAGAATGTAGGGATTTTGCCCCCATATCACTACGACCAATAATATATACTGGTTATATTCTCAACAGTTTCTGTCATAGGTTGAATTTTAACTTCCCCAAATATTTTGAAATCCTAGTCCCTATACCTGTAACTTTTCAAACCCTGTTTGAAAATATAATTTTATTTGGTTATGTTAATAGTCATACAAGTACAGCAAAGGTCCTAAGTGTGATCACTTCTGAGTTATGAAAAGGCCAGAATAGACACATCGAGAGAACGGTACAAAGGGAGAGAAGAAAAAAACGCTAACAGATGCTTGAGAATTTAACTACTAATTATAGGACTATTTCTCTGGGGGAAACGGTTTCCTCTTCCTCTGTTTCCTCACTTTCTCATTACATGGAGGTATGGGAGCTACTTACTTGACCAACTGAATAGAAGAGATTCAAATGAAAGGTGACTCAGGTGAATGCTCAAACTATAGAACAATACCACTTATATCATATGCAAGTAAAATTTTGCTGAAAATCATGCAACAGCAGTTGCAGTAGTACATTGACAGGGACCTGCTGGAGGTTTGGGTTGCATTCAGAAGAACTGTAATAAGTAAGGAAAATCATTGTTGATGTCAGATGGATCTTAGCTCAAAGCAGAGAATACCAGAAAGATGTTTACTTGTGTTTCATTGACTAGGTCAATGAATTTGACTGTGTGAGTCATAACAAACTATGGATAACCTTGAGAGGAATGGAAATTTAAGAACAATTCATTGTTCTTATGTGTAACTCATACATGAATCAAAAGGCAGTTTTGCAAACAGAAAAAGGGGAATGTTGCATGGTTTCAAATCAAGAAAGGTGTGAGACAGAAATGCATCCTCTCACCGTATTTATTCGATCTGTATTCTAAGCAAATCATCAGAGAAGCTGGATTATATGAAGAAAAATGTGGCATCAGTACTGGAGGCAGGCGTATCAACAACCTGCAATATGCAGTTGACACAACCGAGCTTGCTGAAAGTGGGGAGGACCTGAAGCACTTGCGGACGAAGATCAAGGATGCAGCCTTCAGTATGATTTACAATTGACTGTTAAGACCAAAAGCTCACACCTGGACCACTCGGTTTCACTGAGGCTGTTCCCTTGAGTCAGTAATCTTCATCTTGTATAAATGGAGAAAGGTGGAAGTTGTCAAGGATTTTGTCTTGCTTGGATCCAGAATCAATGCTTATAGAAGAAGCAGTCAAGACAGCAAAGACAAGCTGCATTTGGTAAAGCTGCTGTACAAGATCTCTTTAGAACAGGGGCTGGCAAACTGCAGCTAGTGCTCTTTCAGTACACGCATGTGGCTCTGAAGTAAATGTGAAAAAATGTCAAGATAATGGTTATTTGATTCATTTGTAAAATATATAGTTATGGCTCTCAGCTAATATTTAATTTGTTGTGAGGGTCAGGATTGGCTCTTCCACCTCAAACGTTTTCCCACCGTTACTCTAGAGTATTGAAAAGCAAGGATATTACTTTGAGGAC
This sequence comes from Echinops telfairi, assembly GCF_000313985.2. Classification (NCBI taxonomy): domain Eukaryota; kingdom Metazoa; phylum Chordata; class Mammalia; order Afrosoricida; family Tenrecidae; genus Echinops; species Echinops telfairi. The sequence goes on along the minus strand of NW_022103897.1, from coordinate 6,423,385 downwards.
AAAGTTGTGCCTGACCCAAGGCATGGATTTTCAATTGCCCCATATGCTTGTGAATGTTGATCAAGGAATAAAGAAGACAGGGGACGCATCAATGCATTTCAGTGGTGGTGCTGGAAAGGAATATTGAGCACATCATGGACTGCTAAAAGAACAACTGATCTGTTTGGGAAGAAGGAGGGCCCGAGCGCTCCTCAGAGAAAAGGATGTTGAGCCGTCATCTTACATACTTTGGACATGTTGTAAGGAGAGACCAGTACTTGGAGAAGGGCATCATGTTGGGTCAAATAGAGGGGCATTGAAAAAGAACACCCTCAGAGAGCTGGATTAACACCCTGGGTGAAACAATGGTCCCAGGAACAGGAACAATTGTGAGGATGACACTAAACTAGACAGTGTTTCATTCTGTTGTGCATAAGATCAGAGTGGGGCACCTAACAACAACAAGAAAAAGAGGTATGCACCCTGTATCCAGTAAGGTGATCATTCATACTACCCATCTGAGCAGTCAAAGGATTGGTGTCTCTTCTGAGTTGTTTTAGGAATAATAACAACTGCGACCTTGGGAGCAGATCAAAAAAGACTAGAAAGATGCTGATGATCTCTTAAGAATATTCTTACTATAATTTTGAGTGGACCTTTAAGCATATCCGCCCACCAGTATCACCTTCTGTTTTCCCTTATATATGCTCTCTTCTTTGCTCGGAAAGTTCCGCTCTTTTTTAAACTCATTGACAACTTGTCCATTCTATTTTCAGGGGGTAAAACCCTACTTATTTTACAAAAGCATCTGTATTTCTTTATCTCTGAACTCCTACAACAAATTGGAATGCACATATAGAGTCTCTTTTCATTTCATTCTTGTTCAAAATACATTCCATACCTTTTAATACTATTTTTTCAAGGATATTATCAGGAATTCATGGTCAAAGTTAGGCTTCTGCTTCTGTGCCCTAATTCCAAATATTCTTGCAGATGTGCGCTGTGCCCTAGGTTTACCAGTAACAAGGACTGCCTCATTAAACCACCATTAATCTTGCACCCTCCAAACTACCATTTCCACTAGAAGTTATGTATGGAAGTTTACTTTTTTCATGCACTGGATTTTATTTGATATTAACAGCCACTCTATCAATTGAAATAAATTAGTTCTCATTGAGAAACACATGACACCTCATGTGTACCAGACTCAAACTGTGTTTCGTAGCTTTTCGATGGCTTTTTGGTGGGGAGGGACGTGTGGGGAGATTGTCAATCCTTTCTTCAGATTATCTCTAGGTGGACTCAACCTGCCACATTTGGGGATAACTGCTGGGCATGTGAATTATTTGACCCACCTATAGAGTTGCTATGAGCTGTAAGAGACTCAATGGCAGTGAGTTTGGGGTTTTGGAGGGGCTTTGGAGTGTCTCTACTTACAGAAAACCAAGACCAAACACATTGCCATCAACTCAATGCTGATTCATATATTATTTATTTTCTTATTTCACAGGGGATAAAGTGGCAGAACAAAAAGATCAGGAAGTTTTCCTATGTGCAGAGTTGAAAGTCAAAATATTTTGAAGTGCTTTATGAATGCACATCTCCATATGTTATTGAACATAAAACCCTGGAACTGTTTTCATATAAGCATGGAAGTGTTATTCTGATTGTGTAATACACTTCCCCAAATTTTAGTGACTCAAAATATATATATATTTTCTTAGATTGTATTTCATGAAGACAGGATTTTGGGTAGGAGATAGTGGTTAGGGCTTATCTCTTTGTTATGATGCCAAATACTCACCTCATCTGAGTATACTACTTGCCTCAGTCATATGTGTAGGGTCTTTGACATTTCCCACTGACATTTATTAAAGTTGAGATATCTAGGTTTGTGTGCATGTATGTGTGTGTTTTAATTGTCATATGTCTGGCACCTAGATGGATGTGGTATTTAGGTCTATGTCAATTTGGCTTCATGAGCTTGCACATATATGAGATTCCAATTTAACACTTGACCCATGGATTTGTAATCTGCCTGGATTCAGGCTGGACTTATATGAGCCATTTTCTTTATATGACTATCTCTATCTATTTATCTATCTGTCATGGGGGTGAGCAGCCTCTACAATTGATTGGGTCCAAGGGGGTATTTGTGTAATGGAGGGGTAAATTAAAAAGCTATGAGACAAGGTATGCACGGGCTCGCCTCCACAATGGCTTCAGGAACCAGGTCCAAGCAGAAAGAGTGAAAGAGTAATATACTCTCACCAGTTTAGATAATCTTGAACATGTAAGCAATGCTCATGGAAGCATTAGGTATGCGATCAAATGATGCATTGCATTGAATAAGTCTACTACATAAGACCTCTTCAAAGTGTTGTCTAGTAAAGGTGTTACTTTAAGGACTAAAGTTTGCCTGACCCGACCCATGTTCATTTTGATTTCCTCATACACATTTGAAATTTAGAATCAGAATAAGAAAAACCAAAGAAGAATCAATGCATTTGAGTTTTGCTACTAGTGAAAAGTATTATGAAGTGCCAAAAGAACAAGCAAGTCAGTCTTGGAAGAAATATGGCCAGAATGCCCCTTGGAAGCAAGGATGGTAATACTTCACTCACATATTTCGGTCATGTTATCAGAAGAGAACACCCCCTGCAAAGGGACATTACATTTTGGAAAGGGAAGGTCCAGTGCAAAAGTGGAAGAAAGTTTGACACCGTGACTTCAACAATGGGCTCAGACAGAAGAACAATTGTGAAGATGGTGTAGGAATGAGTAGCATTGTTTTTCTATTATATATAGGGTGGCCATGAGTAGGAACTGACTCACTGGCAACTAAGAAAACAGAGCACAGATTATTCACTTAGTGTTTTAGCTTGAGAATTTAGAAGCGGATCTAATAATTTATTTAGTTGGTTCACTGAAATGTGGGTCCTGGGAAGACATATAACAAGTCAAATTGGAGTACCAAATCTACCTTGGTATACTATAGAAAAATATATCCACAGTCTTAGTAAAATTGATATGTTAGAGTAGATTTATCAGGATAGTTTCATAAACTAATATATGGAGTCTCCTCAGTGTGGAGGAAAGGCCAGCCTCCCACAACTAATTGCGGGTTTGAGAGGTGCAATTGTACAATTGAAATATATAGATATAGGTAGAAAAGTCACAGAGAGCATGAGAGAAAGAAGAGAGATTTAAATAATGGAGTCAGACACATTTTATGGTAGCATGCTCACCTCAGCCCCACTTGGTGGTCCATGTGGAGATGGGAGACCAGATGGTAGGAGAGAAGGGGAGAGGGGAGGGGAAGGGGGACAAGGGGAAAGGGAATAGGGGAGTGAGGAGGGGCGGGCCCAGAAAGAGGCCAAGGGAGATCTTTATTGCTAACCAAGGCTTATATATCTTGGGGGCATGCAAGCCCACTAATTACAGGTAAAGAAATAAGTCACAAGAAGGGGTTGCACTATAGGTTAGACAGCAATGAGAGGGGGACAATCTAGGGATATAAACACAATAGGAAGTGGAGGGATTGAGGGCACACAATTGACAAGAAGGTCAGATCCTAGATTCAGGATGTCACTGAGCAGGTTTGACCTGTTCTCTGGATCTCCACAGAAACCATTATCAGTAGAGGGTAAACCCCACCTACAGGGACCAGACTAATTGTTGCAAACCTTTAGGGAGAAGTAACCCATTGTCCTTAACAGCAGGGAGTGGGCCCTGCCTGTGGTGGGCCCAGACAGTAGTCTGGAGACTGACTGCCTTCAGGGAGGATGTCTATAAGCATCTGACCTCCCACCATATGCTGGCAATTAGCCTCTAAAGTTTGGCATATCTTTGGGGAGACAAAGCTGGGGAAAAGTCTCTTTATAATCCCACACCTCAGGACACACTTTTTACCAAAACAGAAAGGAACAAATATGTGAAGGGAATCCTAGCATATTTGAAGACTGCTGGTATTGCTATTTTATGCTATGAGGTATAACAGTGGTACCTACCTTAGTTGAATTAAGACACCTAACTACAATGGGCCTGATTGGGCCTCATTGTGTTCGGGGTCATGTGACAGCATTTAATCCACAGAAACAAGGTGGGCATGGCTATCATAATGGATAGCAAAGTCAAAGTAGTAATCAAAAGAATCTGATTCCTATAGATTTATACCATTGACTACTTTGGCAGGGTTTCCCTACAAATGAAATAGATGGGAAATTTACTTGAGTTGTATTTGAAGGAAAATCCTGGGCCAAATGAACAACTTGAATCACCAGAATTGATAGTCACAACCCCTCAGTCAATTCCCCACAACCCCTTGAACGAAAGAGAGGCCAAGTTCCTTTGAGGAGTAATGTACTACCCCAGCAAAAATTTATATCACAGCATTTGTTTATCACAGCCTTTGCAAAGAGATCTATGACATTTTACAAGAAAAGAATTAAACATATTGTAGATGAGTGCACACTGGTTCTGGATTGACACTAATCCGAAGAGACTCAAAATGTTTCGAAGGTCCATCAGTGCAAGTATGGAGATCAAGTTATTAAGAGTTTTTCTTAGCTCAAGTTTGTCTAACACTGACTCCAGTGGGTTGAAATAATGAAATAATTCTGTAGTTATATCCTCCATGCCAGGAGACAAAATTGGACTAGACATAGTCAACCACTGATAGGACCCCTGATCATATCACTGACATGTGGAATAAGTACTACTATTGTAGGAAATTTTACATAGAAATCATAAGATCTGTCTCTACAGAGTACGATTACAAGACTTAATCCCTGGAAGGATTGTCAAGATCAGTGTTACCATTAAATACTTGAAGCATGCAAAGGTGGTAATTCCCACCACATCGCCATTTAACTCGCATATTTAGTATTTGGAAAAGCAAATGGATCCTGGATAATGACATTAGATCATGGTAACTCCATTTAAAATATTCCTGATGTGATTTTTTTTGCTTATACAATCTAATGTTTCTCTTGATACCTGATATGCAGCTACTAATTTGTTCGATGCCTTCTTTCAGTTCTAAGTTGAAAGATCATTAGAAGAAGTTTACCTTTAGCTGAAAAGGAGGACAATATATTCTCACAAGTTACATTACATCAACTCTCCAGCACTATTTCATGACTGAGTCCACATGGACCTGGCTCATCTTCCCATTCACAAAATGTCACACTGGTCCATTATATTGATGACATTATGCTGGTTTAGACCTACTCACAAGGAATATCAATGACTCTAAACTTATTGACAAATATCTGTATGCAAGGGGATGAGAAATTACCTGAAAAAATATGTCTGCCACATCCTTTTTTTTTTAAATCATTTTATTGGGGGAATCATGCAACTCTTATTACAATGCACATATGCATCCATTGTGTTGAGCACATTTGTACATTTGTTGCCATCATTATTTTCAAAACATTCCCTTTCTACTTGAGCCTTTAGTATCAGCTCCTCATTTTTTACCCTCTGTCCCACACCCTCCCTCATGAACCCTTGATAATTTATAAATTATTTATTTTTCCATGTCTTACAATGACTCATGTCTCCCTTCACCCACTTTTCTATTGTCCATCCCCCAGGGAGGGGGTTATATATAGATCACTGTGATCGGCTTCCCCTTTCTCTCTCCACCTTCCCCTTATCTTCCAGGTATTGCTACTCTCATTATTGGTCCTGAGGAGTTTATCTGTCAGGTATTCCCTGTGTTTCCAGCTGTTATCTGTACCAGTGTATATCCTCTGGTCTAGCCAGATTTGTTAGGTAGAATCGGGATCATTATAGTGAGGAGGAGGACCCATTGAAAATCTAGAAGAAAGTTGTATATTTCACCCTGACTGGCTCATCTCTTCCTTGTGACCCTTTTGTAAGGCAATGTCCAATAGTCTACAGATGGACTTTGGGTCTCCACTCTGCATTCCCCCTCATTCATGTTGATATGTTTTTTTGTTCAGGGTTTTTGATGCCTGATACCTGATCCCATCGACACCTCATGATCACACAGGCTGGTGTGCTTCTTTCATGTGGGCTTTGTTGTTTCTCATCTAAATGGCTGCATGTTTGTCTTCAAGCCTTTAAGACCTCAGATGCTATATCTTTTTATAGCCCCAGGCACCATCAACTTTCTTCACTATATTTGCTATGCACCCATTTTGTCTTCAGAGATCATGTTGGGAAGGTGATTGTCACAGAATGCCAGGTTATTTGAACAAAGTATTCTTGCTTTGAAGGAATACTTGAGTAGAGGCCCAATGTCCATCTGTTACCTTGATACTTATCATATAAATATATATGTATATATAGATCTATTTCCCTATCATATATAAATATGTTTACATATGTACATGCCTGTATTTAGACCTCTATAAATGCCCTTTGGCTCCTAGTTCTTTCCTCTATTTCCTTTTACTTTCCTCTTGTCTCACTATCATGTTCGTCCTTCATTCAGGTTTCAGTAATTCCTCTCAGTTAAATTGCCCTTGATCAAGCCCTACCAGGCCTCTTACACACTCCTGGCCATCGATTTTAGATCACTTGTTGTTGCCTTATACCTGGGTTTGTTAACCCCCACTTCTTTCCCCCACCTTCTCCTCTCCCTTGGCCCCACCTTCCTCCCGTCCTCCTGGAACCGTCAGTCCTACTCAATGACACTTCTAGGGTTCTAGTCTTACTTAGTTTGGACATGTTTGAAAGAGACACCAGTCCCGGGAAGGCCATCATGTTAAGTAAAGTCTAAGGACAGTGAAGGAGAGGAAGGCCCTCAGGCAGATGGATTGAAACCATGGCTGGAACAATGGCCTCAGACATTAGAACAGTTGTGAGGATAGCTCAGAATTGGGCAGTGTGGTGCCTAAGGACACTATGGGCTGGAGACAAGTTTTTGGCACCTAACAACAACAACAGTGGTGTTGAGCATGTTGAGTGCGATATATCTACTAAAGTCAAGGATACATTATTGCATCAGGTCCTTCTCACAAATAAAAAGAAGACAGCACATCGTTCATTTAGATGTGCTAATCTGCCTATTAATCAAGTGACTAAAAATGCTTCTAGTTTTGAGTAGTGCATGGAACATGAGAAGGCTCTGCAATAGGTTCAGGTGTCAGAATAAGCCTCTCTACCACTTGGGGCATATGATTCAGTTGACCCAATGGTGTTTTAAGTGTTAGTGACAGAGTTGCAATTTGGAATCTTTGGTGGGCTCCAGTTGGTGGATCGCAGCGTAGTTCTCTAGGGTTTGGAATCAAAACCCTGCCATCTTTTGGAGATAACTACTCTCTTTTGAGAAAGGTTTTGACTTGTCACTGGGCCTTAGTAGAGACCAAAGTACTCACAAATGGCCACAAAGTTACCATGCAGCCTGATCTGCTTGTCACAAACTGTGTTTTGTCAAACCTATAGAATCATCAAGTTGAACACACACAGTAGCACTCCATCATTCGATAGAAGTGGTATATATGCGATCAGGCTAGAGCAGGACCTAAAGGTACAAGTAAGTGCATGGAGAAGTGGCCCAAACATCTATGGTCTCCACTCCTGTGACAGTATTGTGCTTCTCTCAGTCTGCAACTATGACTTCATGGAGAGTTTCTTCTGATCAGTTTACTGAGGAAGAGAAAACTCAAGTTCGCTTTATAGATGGTGTTGTACTATCTGCAGGTACCACTTGAAAGTAGAGAGAACACTACAGCCCTATGGGGGAAAAGCTTTTTGTGGCTTAGCAAAATGGGATAGGACCACCACATACCATGGTCCAAGGTCATGGGAAACGCTGATGGCTCAACCTGGGTGCTGATGAAAGCCGCAGCTGGCCTGGCTCTCAGACAGATAAAACGGAAACTGTCCCTCACATTCCCTGGCAAGGCAGCAGAAGCAGCAGTCTGCAAACTTCAGTTACTTCATGTTCCCAACATTGTCCTCCCCTCCTGTCTGTACCCTCAAAGAATTGTGAACGGTCCCTTTGTGTGATCCAGACACGAGTTGCAGTTACAGGCAGGAAAGGTATTAAACCTATCTTGAATGAGGTTCTGGGCCCTGGAGCATCTATCTACTGCAGGGTCCCCCACCCCCAACTGCATCTATCCTTTATCTTATCTATACGTTTTCTCATTACAGATCATGCCCTCTCAAACCCATTCAATTTGTAAGCTAAGAGCCAATCTCCATATTATCTTACACAACCCCTTTCTGGAAATACCCTAAAGGAAAATGGTGGAGGTAAACCCTGTCAGCATGCAAAACTTCAAGCAGTAGACCTGGTTGTTCATTTTTCTTAGAAAGCGAAATGGTCAGATTTGTGAGTATATACTGTTCCATTTGCTGTTGCTAATGGTTTGGCTGGATGGAAAGGGACTTGGAAGGACCATTATTGGAAAACTGGTGACAAAGAAGGGTGGAGAAGGGGTAGGCAAAGAGAATTCTCTGAATGGGCCATGAAACTGAAGATATGTGAGCCTCATGTGAATGCTCACAAAAGGGTTGCCTCTACAGAGGAGCATTTCCACAATCAAGTGAATAAGACATTACACTATGGAAATCAGTCACCCACTTTCCCAAGTCACTCATGCCATTGCCCAATGGACTCAAGAACAAGTTAAAACAATGGCAGGAACAGACATTATGCTTGGGCTCAGCAACATGGATTTCAAATTCTCAATGTTGGCTACTGACAATTCTGAAGGCCCAATCTTCCAGTAGCAGCGACCAATACTGTGTCTTGGATATGACAGCATTCGTTGTGGAGATCAGCTAGAAAACTAGTGGCAGGTTGATTACAAAGGCCCACTTCCATCATAGAAAAGACTAGAAAAATACACTCGAGGTATAGATTTGCTTTTTTTGCACTCAATAAATTTGCCCAAACTACCATCTGTGAATCTACAGAATGCCTTTTCCATAACATCACACACAACATTTATGCAGATAGACTCCACAAGTCAAATAAAGTAGCTAATATGCCCATGCTAATATAATTCTTTGACCTTGCCATGTTCCCAACCATCCTAAAGAAGCTGACTTGATAAAATAATAAAATGGCCTTCTAAAGGCACAATTACATTGACAAGTAGGTGGCAATTCTTTTGGGGATTGGAGAAATGTTCTCCAGGAGGCTGTATACTCTCTAAACCAGAAGCCAATATATGGTGCTTGTATTAGCCTGGGTTGACTGGAGAAAAAAATACAGAGACACTCATATATGTGTAAGAGAGAGGTTTATATAATAAAGTAATGATATGTCAGGAAAACATGCCAGCACAGTCCAGATCAAGTCCATAAGTCTGATACTAGTCTATAAATCCCTCTTCAGACTCATACAGCTACATGCAATGATGCAGAATGCAGGGTGATCACAGGCCAGTGCAAAGTCTTGTGGATCCAATGACGGTGGAAGCATCACAGGGCTTGTGCAAGTCTCTGTGGTTTGCCAGCAGGAAAGCAAAGGCAGAGAGAGACAGAGGCACCCCTTTAGTGAGCAATTTATCTCTGTGGCAATTCCAAATAAAGTCATCAAGCTGTGATCTAATTGACAGGTTAAACTCCACCCATATCTTCTTACAGGTGCCATGTTGGCACAAAAATCTTAACTATCACAGTGCTGTTTCTTCAATAGTCATGATTCATGAATCTAGGAGCCAAGTGATGGAAATGGAAATGGCACCATTCATGAATACTCCTGTTTCACCATATAAAACACTGTTTCTTTCTGTCCCTGTGATCTATGCTTTTAGGTCTGGAGGTCTCATTCCCAAAGGGATAAATTCTCTCATCTGGAAACACAATCCTGATCCCATTCAACTGAGTTTTAAGATGCCTCCAGGCAGTGTCGGTCTCCTCATGCCTCTGGATCAACAGGCAGAGAAAGGAGTTACTGTATTGAGTGGTGTGGTTGATCTAAACCAAGGGGAAATTGGATTAATATTATATAATTGAAGTAAAAAGTAGTAGCCCTGGAATCCAGGAGATTCCTTAGGACATCCCTTAGTATTATTATGATTTCTGATTAAAGCCAAGAGGAAACTACAACAGTCCATTTGTGATATTAATAATGTCCCATAACTTCAGGAAGACAGGTTTGGGTCCCCTCACCAGGCAAAGAACCATGACCAGCTGAGGTATTGCTAAGAGAGCAAAGGGAGGATGGAATGAGTGGTGGAAATAGAGTCATAAATACCAATTATGGCATGTGATCAGTTACAGAAATGAGAACAATAATTGTTATGAGTATTTCTACTTGTAAGTAGGCATCAAATATTTTTGTTTTGCTCACCAAATATAAGATATAAATTGGGTTAGTGCATTTTCAGTTGTATGTGTGTTAGTTTTATTATTTACACACAAGTATGGCTTTATTATTGTCTTTATTTAGAGAGTGTATAAGGGGATACCCAAATAAAAGTACAGTTTTTTTTAATTCAAAGCTATGTATTCAATTTTTTTTTTTTTTAACAAAGCCAACCTTATCACCTTCAAAGTACTCTCCATTACACATGATACATTTGTCAAATCTGTGATTCCCTTTTTGGAAACATTTCTCAAAATCATCTGTTTGGATGGCTGACAGAACCTCCCTTGCTTTTTCCTTCACCTCTTCTATGTTGTCAAATCACTGTCCTTTTGTGTCACTCTTCATTCACGGAAACCAAAATTAGTCATAAGGAGTGAGGTCAGGTAAGTACAGTGTGTGGGGCTAGAGAGGCATGCTGTTTATTGTCAAAAACTGGCACACTGAGATGGCTGTGAGAGCAGGTGCATTGTCACAGTAGCAAAAACAATCCCCTGTCTGCCACAAATCAGGCCTTTATTGTCGCATGCTGTTTTGCAATCTTTTCTGAACTTCTAAATAGAAAGCTTAATTAAAAAGTCTGACCTTGTGGAGCAAATTCCAAATGGTCTACGATTAGACATTTTCATCTATTCAGAAAGTTGATGGATGTACAGAATGAGGTTTGTCATCAATCAACATTTAACCTTTTTTGGAACCAGGAAACCCCTCATACACTTGAATTTTTCCCATAGCACTGTCCTTATAAGCTGTGTGCAACATCACAACTGTTTCTGCGGCATTTTTCCTGAGCAGGAAAACTTTCACAGCCACACGTTGTTCTCTTAAATTGGCCATAAAAGAATGAGGTTCAAGCAAAACTGCTTTTATGAAAAAATTCAGTGTGACCAGAGAGAACCTTCCCAGGCAACACCACTGAGTGCACTAACTCAGAGAGGGTTGCTCAGTGCTCTTCTTGTGAGGGAAAAAATGCGTACTGTGAAAGTTCCATTCTGCCTAGTGTAATCCCCTGCCTTTTTTTTTTTTTTTTTTTGGGGGGGGTACCCACCTTGTTATGGTTTAAGGAGATATATGTACAAGTGTCAAGTTGACACATGATGGACCATGATAGTTATATTTTTTGCATACTTTACTAGGTCAGGAATCTCTTTGAACAGTCAAGATTGAGTAATTTCACATGATGTAACCTAACACAATGTAATCAACTCCATAGATGATTAGGGTGGAAAGCAACCTTCATAGTCAGGTCAAAGCCCTGATGCAATTATAAGGACGTTTCCTCAGAGGTGTGGCTTAATTCCTATATAACAGATGCTGTGGAAAGGCTTGTTGCTTTTTGATAAGAACGGATATGCATTTAGCTCATCAACTGCTAGTTTTTTTGCCTTGAGCCAGTGAGCTGTCAATAGATCTGCTATCTGACCTGCTAATATTGGACTCTTGCTTCTCCAGTAATGATCAAGGCCTTTGACCTTGATTCATCTGCCTCTGCAGCCTCCAGCCTGTGTGATTCCTGCCAATATTGGGTTTTTCATCTCCACCTCCACAACTACAGGAATTATAGAAACTCAGTCTGGCATCCAACTAATGAACATGGAACTTGTCTGGACACAGATTGGACTTTCCCACTTCTATAACTGTGTGAGCCATTTTCTTGATATAAATTTCTATATTTATATAAAACCTTCATGGTTTTACTTCTCTAGAGGCATCAGTCTAAGACAATCTAAGGCTAGTTGATCTATTCTTTCTTCATTTGGCCATTTCATGTTTCTAGTGTGGGCTTCCTCACGGAATGGAAATATTTAGGTAACCAAAATTCTTACATGAGGGATATCTTCTTCCAGAGGGACAAGTCCCTTCTCTAAAGGTTTTTGGCTATCAGAAAGAATAGTTTCTAGGGTCTTAATGGCTTTTCTTAAAACAAGCAGCTATGTAAGTGTGCTGTCAGCTAAGCCCACCCTGAAGGAGCACACCAGCCCATGTGATCTAAGGATTGTAAATAATAAAATCCAAGATCAGTGGAGATAATTGTATTAAAGCTTAAATTCTGAGCACTCAGTTTGCAGAAGGCTTTGGATAACAGTGAAAACCCAAAATCTATTTGTGGAGACCACACAAGGATTAAACCTCTATTGAATTCTATCAGACCATTGACCAGGGGTGTGAATATTCTTTCCCTCAGAGAGTGAATTGGAAAATGGATTAAGGCAGACATAGCCAGGTTAACATTTAATATATTATCATTTTCTTTCATTTTTTGACCTTTTGTATTAATTTTTTGTGTTCCATTTTGTTGTTGGTATTTTTAAAATGAATTTCTTTATATGAAATCCAGAATAGGTAAATCTATAGAGACAGTAATTAGATTAATAGTTCCTAAGATTTATGGCAGGAGAGATTAGGAGGTAATGATGGGGAGTTAATAATAATGGATACAAGAATCAAGAAAATGTTCTAAAATTGATTATGGTGATGACAATTATACAACTTTAAAATATATTCACACCATTAAATTGTATAGTATGTGAATTATATGTCAATAGAACTGTTTGTGTTTTTTAGTCACTTTATTAGCTGATCTCACCCATTGCAACTAGGCCAGGTTAGCTCTTACAAAGTACATTTTTAATTTTTTTACTTTCAAAACTTTAAAAATAACATCTAGGATGTTAAAAAAAAAGAGACAAGTATGGGAATAATAGTTTCTAACTTGGATTTACTAACACCTTTTACTAACACTCTTTTTTCTTCTTTAATCCATACTTTAATCACTGTAGCTGTCTGGCATTACAGTTTTTATCAGTTAGGTAGTTGGTATTTTAAACGCAAAAGTAAACCCATTTTGATTGGGTATATTCTGACTCATGACACCTTTATGCTATAGAACAGGATTTTCTTCACTGTAATTTTTATGGAAGTAGATTACCAGGCCTTTCTTTCATGAAGCATACAGGTAGATTTGCAAACTTTTGGTTAGTAGCCAAGAAAGAACCTTTTGTACCACCAAGGGGCCTAGATTATATTTAATGAGCTACGAATCCCTTCATAATTATGTTCTCCCCTATCTATCCCAGAGTACTTGTGAATCTTGCTTTTAGAGATTCTGCCGAATTATAAAAACAGTTAATTTTATACTGTCTCTTCTATTATTTTTTTACTGTCTTTGGTTATATTCCTCTAAATGAGTAAAAATGACCTCATTCAGCCCCTACAGAACTGTCTAGACAGAGTCAAATATTTCATTACTTTTCTGAAATTAGTTAGAAAGTTAAATGCTACCTTAGTTCACTCTTTTTTTTTAAGTCTTTCTAAAAGTCTCTAGGAGAATTTAATAAATTCCTAAAAAACAAAACAAAAAACTAGGGAATGTGATCACAACATTTTCCTGTATTTTGCATTTAATATACTACCTTTCTTTCAGGTCCTTGTTCAAAGACAAAAAGAAATGATGAGAAGACTTGGGCTCTGGAAGCCCCTGCTTTATCTTCATAGACATTTCAGTTCTATTGAAGAAGAGAAGGCAAAGATCTAAGGCTCTGTGTGTTCACAGGGCACCCAACCAGGCCAGGTGAGAAAGAAAACAGAGCAATGGAGTTCTGAAGATTCCCTATGAGGTCAAAGAAGAATAAAAAGCTTTTGGCTTAAAGAATATTGTCTGTAACCGTGGATTTGTAGGGTTGCGCTGGAAATTGTCATACGGCTGCTCTGACATGTCTCCCTCTTTCCAGTATTGCTGCAAGATCTGATTCTTGGGGCAACAGAATAGGAAAATGCATAGCTGGCCTAAATTTATCTCTTCTCTCTGGAGTCCCAAGGGTTCTGCTTAATAAATGGTTCCTCATTTGGGTTCTTAGCTGCATTTGCTCAGGGCACTTCCAAGCAGTTCATCCACCTCACATTAGCTTTCTGTGAGAGCAGCCTTCAGTTGGCCTCTCAGAAGGATTATTCAGTCTTACAAAACACACTAGATCCCTCTTCTCAGTTGGACATTTAATTAGCCCCCATTGATTTACCAAGCAATGCAGCCACTGCAAATTTGTTGCCTTTACATTTTGCCCCCAGGATATCCACCTACTCCTGGGTATTTTGAAAAATTTCACCTCAGTTTCAGACTAAAAAGTACAGAAATGACTAATTTCTTCAGGTATCCCAGCAGGGCTATTCCACCATCTCTGTATGGACATAGAACTACTGCTTGAGAGATGAGGAGAGCTTGGAGGGGATCCTTGAGGAGCAGGGTGTCCTTCAAGTGCCCTGTGTGCCTCATCTTTCTGGACCACCCCGTAATCATAATCTCAGGTTACAGTACCTCTGCATATTCTTAAAGGGTGGCCTCCCATATTTTATTTGAGTGTGAAGTATGTGGTGAAAGCAAATGCTAATGTACTTAGTGGCTAGGCAAAAAGGTTGGTGGTTTGAGTTCCCATAGAGTCACCTTATAAGAAGATCCTCAGGATTTACTTCCTAAAAGTCAACTATTAAAACCCCGGGGGAACACAGTTCGACTCTGGAAACCATAAGGAAACCATGAGCCAGGATCAAAATGGGAACTAGCTGGTTTATCTCAATGTGGCCCACATCATGGATCAATTATGAGCAAACTGGGGAAACATTTGCTGATGGATGAATATTGGCCTCAAATTTAATTCAACTTGATGCTTGTTAATTACTCAAAATGATGTCTCTATTCTGTTGTTGAGGACAAACAGTAATAATAGCAACAATAGATTTCAATAACTGTCAGTTTAAGCACCTAGGCAGACCAAACTCTAAAAAGACCTTTTACTCTTCCATCCTGCATTACCATTTGTTTATAAATTCATATACAGTGCACAGTAGACATTTACTAATGACCCTTTTATGCTATAAATTCTCACACTTAATGCTTGTAATGACTCTGTAAAGTACTTACTGTTATGCACTTCCAAAACACCTAGTTTAGTTATGGGAGATCCTCAATACCTGGTGAATGAAGAAATTCTGAATGAATGAACTCAAGTTGGCTTAAATAGCTTTAAGTGACTTATGCTTAATTTAGAATTAGTAAGATAACCAACTAATATTTAGGTGGTGTGTGTGTGTGTGTCTGTGTGTGTAGAGGATATTATAAGCCTGATCTAAGGCATATTTCTTTTTTTGAGTTCTTGTGATATATATCAGTGATTTCCAACAGTTATAAATAGATATTAGCACCTGTCTCCTCACAGATAGTATTTATCAATGAAAGTCAACCCTGAGAAGAAATACTGTCACACTTAAAAAATTCATTAGCTAACCTGGCACTCTTTGATACTCACCTTCCAGACATTAGTGCTGAAGACAAAATAGTTGCATAAGCAAATATGGTGAAGAAAGAGGATGGTGTCCAGCTATCAAAAGATATAGCATCTAGGGTCATAAAGGCTTGAAGTTAAACAAATTTCCATTTAGAAGGGAAGCAAATAAGCCCACATGGAAGAAGCACACAGCCTGTGTGATTATGAGGTGTCGATGGGATCAGGTCTCGGGTATCAAAAGGTCCAAAACAAACAATTGTATCGATGTGAAAGAGTGGGGCTGGAGTGGAGATCCAAAGCCCATCTGTAGACAATTGGACATCCCCCACAGAAGGGTTACAAGGAAGGGACAATTCAACCAGGGTGGAGTAGAGCACCAATGAAACACAGAACATTTCTCTAGTTCTTGAATGCTTCCTCCCCCTACTACCATGACCCAGTCCTACCTTACTAATCCTGAGAGACCTGAGTACACACATTGCTACAGATAAGAGCTCTCAACACATGGAATTCAGGACAGATAAAACCCTCAGGAATAGTAGTGGGAATAATGATAATCATGAGGGTAGAGGGATGGTGTAGGCACAGAGCAGGGAAAGGGGAGAAAGGGGGAACCCATCACAAGGTTGTATATATAACCCACCCCCAGGGGGATGAATAACAGAAATGTGGATGAAGGGAGACAATGGGCAGCATTAGACACAAAATACAATAATAATATTTAATTGATCAAGGATTCACGAGGTGGAAGTGTGGGGAATGGAGGGGGGGAAAAGAGGAGCTGATACCAAGGGCTCAAGTAGAAAGAAAATGTTTTGGAAATGTTGATGGCAACATATGTGAAAATGTGCTTAGTACAATCGAATGATGGATTGTTATAAGATTTGTAAGAACCCCTCAATAAAATGATTAATTTAAAAAATCTATTAGCAAGTGGGTACAACAACAGTTATTGAACTATTACCTGGAAACTCAGTAGAATCCCCATTCTTTGTCTTGTTAGACACTTGACAAATAGCTTACCGATAGACTGTACCCCAGTGAAGTGCACATATTCTGCCAGTAATACGATTAACCTCTCTTTTGAATGAAGGAATAGCCTCTTTCATTAAGAGGGAGAAAACAAATCTGCAAATAGCTAAGGTTGACAGGTGGTTCCCATGGACTGAAGCTGCTTTCGCCAGCTTATTCATTCATGAGAGGTGGTATATCTAGAGATCTTCCATACCAACATGTCCTAAATCATCCAGAGCTAGCATAATGTAAGATTCCTTTGCCCAGGAGTATGGGGCTCTTTTTCTTCTAGAACATGCTGAAATTCTTGACCTGAAACCACTTCCAAATATGACCAGCCTGAAAAAAGCCTACCACCACTACCTCACTGTTTCCCAAAGTGGGTGGTATTAAACCCTGGTCAGTGCTGGACCAATGCAAAAAGCTGGAAGATTGAAAAAGCAAATACCTGCATTTTATCCTGGATGTTGTACTATAGTAATAAAAGAAAAATTTTCCAGGGTGAAGCTTAGTAATTTTTTTTTTTCCTAAAAAGGGGACCGACAGTAGGCCAAATCAGTTTGGGAACCTATATACTAGCTGTAGACTTGTAGCTGGAAGTCTCCGAGGATACTCTGACCTTTGGTACCACTGCTGAAAAGTGGCTGTTTCTTGGGCTGAAACTCTTCCATCAACATCATTTCCTTTGTTATCCCTAATTCACCTCTGAAAAGAGAATATGACACTACCATATTCTTCCTCTCTTGACATCTTTTGAGAAGTAGGCAAGCCAGTGAAGGCCTGAGGAATAACAGTCTCCTTCTATTTTTCTCTACACAAGACAAGAGACAGCCAGTGTGTATTTTTTGTACAAGAAATAGTCTTTGAGAAGAGATAAACCGGTAGCTCAAAGCCTCCTTTCTTCTCAGCCCTAGTTTTTAACTTTCAATTGGTGAGAAGGACAACACACCAGCACTCCCCATTGAAACACATGTGCCCTGGTTCCTAAGCACACATCTCTTCTAGCCACTTTGAATTCACCAATCAGCAGCTAGGCCTGTGCTTGCTTTGCTTATCAGTAGTTCTCTCCTTGTCAGGGACTGTACATTTGAAAAGATGCTTTGAGTCTATGGGATGATACTGTGAGTTTGGGAAAGACAGATGCCAGCCATACTCGAATCAGAACCTTTGATGTGGGGAAAATAAAAAATTTCTCCCTGCAGATTAGTAAGTAAGCACTGTGAGACCATGCTTACCTTGCTTATTGTGTAATCTGACACTGTGTGAGTTACACTTTGTGTGCTAGCTAGTTTTAAGTAGAACACGGTGCTGAAGAAGACCTACCTATAAGAGATTTATATTCTGTTAGAAATGTAAAAGACTTTCTGCCATTTGCAAACTTATTATCTGTTAAGATGCCTGACACAACTCAATAATATCAAGTGAATTGACTATTGCAAAGTAAAGCGGGCTATTAGGAATTTAGCCACATTCTAGCCCTTTAAGATGGTTCATCATGGTCCCTAAAGTGTTCTCAATTTAAGACTTCCCCTCCCAGATGCAAATGACTTCAGGATATATGGCTCTGTTTTTCTCCCAGATGAGAGAAAATCTCTCTTAATCCCTAACTACACTAAACTTGGAATGAGTCTTAGAACTTTTTGAAACTAGTTCACAAACAAATTAGATTTATTAATGACAACTTATAAAGATAAAATACAGCATAACCTGACTATATCAGATAGATAATATAACATACTTTCATAGATTATTGGTATAATAATAAAATAATAATAATGTAATACCAGGAACATGAAGTCAACATGTGTTTGCTTTCTTAGCTATAAATCTCTTGTGTTTTACAAAGATGATATATGAGACAGAGAAACCAATCCAAAACAAGCATGTTAGGTCCTCTCTGTTTTGTCCTCCAAAGTGCATAGTTCTAAGAAACTGGAAGCTGCACAAATTATCATGTGGGCTTTGGAGTTGGGGAAATTCTAACTTCACCACTTTATAATTGAGTATCTTTTAAGCCTTTGTAACAAAGAACACAATATTTTTGTGAACTTCGTAAGTAGATGCCGATTCCAAAAGCTATTGAATGGAAAACCCCAACAAGCCACTTACTCTGACCAAGAGCCGGCTAGCCATGCATGACCTGTTCTTGCTATCAGGTGGTCACGGAGCATAGTCCTGTTAATCACTAGTTCTTGATAAGGCCGTTTTCCAGTTTTTCACAGAAGACACGCAATACGATATTTGAAGATTTCTGAACATGTGAGCTGTTAATCCTCTGAGCTATTCATCTTTTCCAAGAAAAGCTGGAAACAGAACCGCCTGGAGGCCAAGACTGCCTAGCCCCTCATGAATTCTCCACATGTGTAATGCAGATGAATGTCATGACTGATCAGTTATTAAATATAAAACATATTGTGACATGTAAATCTCTCTTTCTCATTGTTCTCTTCTAGGTTGAGTCTACCTGTGAGATATTTATAAAATAAAACTCTGAGAAAAATCTGCAGAGGTTGGCACAGAGATAATATTTGAGGTAGAGAATGGGTTACAGCAGAGAAGGCAATGTCTGGAGATGAGGAACACTTCATATAGAGAAGTGGATATATATCAAGAAATCAGCAGCTCCTAGAAATATGAGGAAAGTGCGACTTTCCAAAGCCTTCTCTAGTTTGTAGGAATCACCATCATCAGTTAATAGTCCAAAGAGTCATGTTGGGATCATTTCGGAAGTGAGTTTTGGGATTGCTTGTTTATTAATCTTTAGTCTTTCTGTTCAAAGTAACAGACATACAACAAAAGCAGAATTTGAAATATAAAAGAGAAATTTTGGGTTTGGAAATGTGAAAAGTTAAAGACTGAGTCTAGATGCCCAAACTTTATCAACATGCCTCTCTGTCTCGAGTTGGCTAATAAAGTGGTAAACATGGTTACTGACAGTTCCAGGTTTATTTTCTTCCAATTTAGAAACACAAACAGAAAGACGGTTTCCTCTACTTGACATCCCCAGCAAATATGTTGTTGTGTGAAGGCATGAATTAACATTTCAATGGATCTCTTTTGCGTGGCCCAGGTCTTGCAGTCCATTTGCCTAGCAAAGGTAGGGTCACTTGCAGTTGGAGCTCCCGATCTGCCCATGGGGAAGTGTGGTGAAGGAAGATGAAAGCTCTCTTAATACAGGAGGTGGTATACCAGGCAAAAATAACAGATGTTTATCTCAGAGGTATGATTGCCTTTAGTGTTGTGAAGGGAGGCAAACAAATAATAGGAATTCAAATTCTGCATAATAGGTTCTTTTTCCACTGGGTCACCTCCACGGAAATGGTGTGAACACCTACTGTGTTCCAGGCCCAGTGTTGAGGGATAGATGAGTACGTATATGGCCCCTGTCTCTGTCCCTGAGGAACTCTAAACGTTTCCTTAGTTTTAGATCCACCCTGGCAAAGGGAATAGTGACTTGGGATCCTTTGCCTTAAAATTGAGATTTTTACACTGTTTAGGGAAATTGAGTAATTAGATAGAGATTCCTGCATAGAGACCTTTTGGGGCTTCATAGGAATTATCTAGTTTTCTCTTTGGTGGGTAGGGCTGTTAACCATAAAACTATAGCCTCCTGAACCCTGACAACTGAGGCTGTATGGAAAGATTCTAGTGGTAGAATAATTGAATATAACTGTTGCTATATACAAGCTAATGATGGCTATTATTACTCACTGTTTTCTAGGTCAAAATGTTTCTAAATATCCTCCCTACAAACAGTACAAGGGAAGATCTTTTAGAGTTAGACAATTAAGATAACTATAACACTCATGACAGAAAACTAAAACCAAAATCAAACGCACTGCCATTAAGTCAATGCTGACTCCTAGTTACCCCCTGTGGGTTTCTGAGACTGTAATTGTTTACCAGAGTAGAAAGTCCAGTCTTTCTCCCGGGAGCTGCTGGTGTATTGAATTGCTGACTCTGTGGATCACAGCCCAGTGCAGAACCACTATACCACCATGACTCCTGATAGAAGACTTAAGAAATTGGATAAAATGCATTCATCAGATACATCAGTAACACAGTGCCATATTAATTGAAGCAATGCTGTCAGTATAGTGCTATTAAGGAAAATTCCTTCCTTAGTATTAATTCTTGGCAGTTTCATGGAGATGCTAGGATTTTGACTCTATTTTAATTTGATAACTATTAACACTTGGATATTTATTGGATAATTGTGTCAACTTCTTGCTTTCCCTTGGTTCTTTGTTTGTTTTTGTTTTTGAGCTGGATTTTATTAGAGTAGCATTTGACTCTCCATCAGAGATGGAGAGTTGCCTGGTAGTATGAAAGACAAAGTAAGACACCTCAACTACCACCTATAGAACAGAAGAGCAATGGCCTTGACTTCTAAGAGCCTCTGTTCCCTTTTCTATAAAATAAACAGTCTAGTCATTGCTGTCAAATAGAACTTTTTACAATACTGAAAGCATGGTGTATGTATGGTACCCACTGACCATATGAGGCTGGTGAACACTTGAAATATAGATAGCATGACAAAGGAAATACATTTTAAGTTTTCTTTGATTTAAATTATTTCTCATCTTAATTTAAATAATCATCTTTGACTACTGTATTGAACTGTAGCGGAAGACATCTCTACAGGCCCAGGCAACTCCCAAATTCCAGGGCTTTAGAAGTAGCCTACTTGTGAGGATTATTCGCTCTGGGTTTCTTTATATGAACGCCCTTTTAAGTGTCAAAATCCATTTTGTGTTCTCAAGCACTAAAATTTCTGTTCAGCCCTCTGATTCAGTTGAAAGATGAGGAAGGCACACACAAACAAAAAGCTCCCCAGGGAATGAACAGCAACTCAACAGGGCTCTTGTCAGTTGAGTGTTCCAGCAGACTCCCAGAATATATTACTCTTGTGAGCTATTCTCTGGGAATGGCAGCTGAAGACACACTAAAATATGACTGGGGACCTGAGATTTCCTTTAAACCTGTCCAGATGCAGGCCATTGTTTCAGGCTAGTGAGGCACACATGCATACAACCAGGGCTGTGGGTGTACCAAGAAGGGTGATGTGAAGATTTAGGGCTAATTGGTTAATTGAACCTATTAAGGTGCTCCCCCATGTTTAACCAGATTCCAAAGGCCAGAGAATAAAAAGAGAGATTGGAATCGCCAGGTTGTTTGACATGGGACTCTGTGCAGGTAAGCTTTTGGTCTCAATTTGGGTTGGTCAGCATTCCTTTCTGAAGAGTTGAGGCTTTCCTAACATTATCATCCTGAGCACTGGGGTTTCTGATCAGCTAGAAGAACTGGAGGGAGGGAATTACAAATTGTGCCCATGTTTGGATTCTTTGCCTGGAGAACAGGACATTCTCAATGCGCAGCCTTTAAGTCCAGGGAGGTCAATATACGCCAAGTCACCCTGAAGGAACTACTTGGCACAAAGACTTGGTTAAATGCACAAATTATCAGCTGTTCTTCTTTCTATCTCTGTATAATCTCTTCTTCTAAAAGACTCAGATAAATGAGGTAGCTTAGCCTAGCAGGAAGAGTGAAAGCTTTCAGACTTCTTGACTGATGCTGACACACAACACAAGCAGCCACCACTGCCCAGTCTTCACACTGATGCTGACTTGCCCTGTATATGTTGTGCCCTTGGGTTCATGGGAAACAGCATGGGTTAATTATAGTGCTCTTACTTTATTCACATGCCATAGAGAGCAGGGATGAGAAGCTCACAAAGTTGTACCAGACTACATGTTGTCTCCAAGCTCAGAAGTAGTGCTGCCTTTGAGGTTTGTATTTGAAAGATTCTATGGAGTATGGCTACAACAATGATACCCTCAATGGGGAGTCTCTCTATGGCTGAACACCCATTGGTTGCCTTAACATTCCCATATCTGGTGGCATTCATATGGATATCATGCATACAAAGGATTTTTTTTTTAAAGGAAAAAAGCTAAGGTGGGTGGAGCTTTCATAGTATGCTCCCCACCCATCCACCCAGATAGGCAAGGATGAAGCAACTTGCTCTGAGTTACTGCAACCACTAAGTTCGCCTGGGAAAGTTCTCTCTGCTCACAGTGAGTTTTTTTGTAAAAGCAGTTTCTCTCAAACCTCACTTTTCGTGATGGCTCATTTAAGACAACAGCGTGCAGCTGTGAAATTTTGTTTGCTGCTTGGGAAAAATGCAGCAGAAACTGGTGGGTTGTTGAACATAGCTTACAAGGACAGCATTATGGGAAAAACTCAAGTATACAAGTGGTTTTCTCATCTCAAAAAAGGTGAAATGTCAATTGATGACACACCTCATTCTGGAAAACGATCAACTTTCCGAATGAATAAAAATGTAGACTCATACTGTATTTGCAGTTCATTCCACCAGGTCACACTGTAACCCTGTGTGTCAAGAAGGCCTGGTTTGTGGCAGACAGGGGACTGTTTTTGCCACCACTACAATGACAATGCTCCTGCCCATGCAACCATCTCAGTGTGCCAGTTTTGGACAAAAACAGCATGCTCCCTTTCCCCACACACCTTACTCACCTGACCTCGCTCCGTGTGTCATCTTTTTTTCCTTGAATGAAGAGGGACATTAAAGGACTATGATTTGAGGATGTAAAAGAGGTAAAGAAAAAAAAACAAAAACAAGGGTGGCACCATCCAAACATAAGTTTGAAAAATGTTGCCAAGAATGAAATCGCAGATTTAACAAATGTATTAGATGTAATGGAGAGTACTTTGAAGGTGATAAAGTTGTTTTGTAAAAAACATTTAAATACATGGGTTTGAAAAA
>NW_022103897.1:6387938-6398670 GCF_000313985.2 Echinops telfairi | reverse complement strand
AGCCACGTAGAGACCCCTGCCAGTGCTGAGATGCTACACCACCACTGGATCCACAAGACTTTCCACCTACTGGCCTGTGATCTGCCTGCATTTGGCATCATTTCATGTCTTTCATGAATCTGAAAAGGACTTTATAGATTGCTATCGGACATATGGTTAATATCAGACTTATGGACTTGATCTTGACTGGGCTGGGATGTTTTCTCAATATTCAATTGCTCTTGTATGTAAAGCTGTTTTGTATACACATAGGCGTGTCTATGAATTTGTTACTCTAGCCCACCCAGTCTAACACAGACTGTGATCTGCAAAGTCAGTAGATGTTCCTAAAAGGTGTGATTGTGTTCTCTCCTTTCTGATTCTATGGCAATTTGGACGGTGAGGGAGAGGGAAGAGGAGAGTGAAGAGTGAGGCCCACTGGGATTAAAGATAATAGCAATGAAACTATTTGTTATTTCCCTTGCTGTTTGTTTGACTGCAGAGTGGGAGTTTACATCAGACTCTATTGTAAAACAGTTTTATTTTTATTAATAATAATAAAACATCCAGGTTAATTCCACCTATTGACTCTGTGGATATAATGCACAGGGGCAAAAGTGGATGTTTTCCAATGTTGTCATTGTTTTCATGTATAAATCCCTCCTCACAGAATCCTCTCACTATAGGCCGTATAAAAATAACCAGACTTTTTAAGATCAGTCCTCTTAGTCAGACCCCAACCCACTTGTGAAATAAAGAAAAGACATGAAAGGTAACCTATGGCAAAAAGGCACAATGGAAGCATCTTCTTTTATGAGCGGAGCCCTATGATAGCTCCAACCCCCAAAGTTGATGGAGTAAGGCGATGGAAAATGTAGAACAGTTGAAGTTGTGCCATTGGAGTAGATTATTCTGTAAACTGAAGGGAGCTAGGGACAGAAGAACCTCACGTCTCTCACATGTGTGCCTACTGAGAACTCTGGCTCCTGTGTTCTTGTACGAGCTTACCCAATCTCCTCCTCCTATTTCTCTTTCTCCTTCTCCTCCTCCTCCTCCTCCTCTTTCATTTATTTACTCTCTCTCTTTCTCTCCCTCTCTTTCTCTCAACACACACACACACACACACACACCCCAGCTGCCCTATACCTCAACCCTGACTCTGGCTCTGACTCATACCTCAAGAGGATTCATGTTCATGGGTATGGTACCCCAGCAGTTATGTCCAAGTTCATTCCAATTCCCCCACTTCTCAACTCACGCCCAACACCACGGTGCCACTAAGGTCTGTGGCGTGCATACTAACAATAAGGCACACCCATGGGCATATACTCAGGCCCTGGAGGCAGACTTGGGGCTGTAAGACTGGGAATTCCTAAATTCTAGAACATGGCCTAGAACTGAGGGGATTTAAAAAGATTTTTTAACAATGGAATTAAAAGAAAATAGATTTTTTTCCCCATGAACTTTGAAGGCCCTTCATGCAGTAGCTACTAGCCACATGACTGTTGAGCTTTTAAAATGTCTTTAGTTTACATTGTGATGAGATATGTGTAACTCAGAATACGGTACCAGTTAAATCCTTTGCCATGAGTGGGTTCCAACTCATGATGGTCTGGCATGTACAACTATACCTCAGAGGGGCTTTAAAATGAGAGGAAGTCAATGCCAGGCCTTTCTTTGGAGGCATCTCTGAGTAAAGTCAAACTGCCAAACTTTAGAATCTAAAGACCAAACCAAACCCATTGCTGTTGAGTAGATAACCAACTCATAACAACCATCCAAGCCTGTGTAGAACTGTCCCTGTGAGTTTCTGAGACTGTACTGGTTTACTGGCGTACAAAGCCCAGTCTTTCTCCTGTGGTGTCCTTGCCATTAGCAGCCTGGGGCATAACCACCAGACCACCAAGGTTCTTTAAAATTTCAACTACTCACCAAATGCATTACGTGTTTACACCACCCGGGGACTGTACACACAACCTGGAGGTATTTTCCCTTGACCCTGAACTAGATTACAACACTTTTTTGCTCCATGTGCAAGCAAGAGGTCCAATCGAGACCTTTTAAAGTCTCTAGCCAGCCTCCCCACACCAGGGCAGACCTAATCTGGCAGTAGCCCTTCCCTAGTGCCTGCCTGGGACTTTGTTCCTGCTTATGAAGAGCTGCATTTATCAAAAGAGGCGCAATCATTTTGGTAAATAAAATCAGTTGCTTAGGCTGGCAACTACTGGCTCAAGCTGTTACTCTTTTATGGATTTCAGCAACTCCCAATGTTGAGGTCTCAGCAAGCAAACCAGAGCAGGTACAGGAAGTTCTTGTGGTGTTTGGGGCCTTGGTTTGTTTTTGAGTTGCGGATATCTGTTGCCCATTGTTTGAGGCTGGTGACTAATGACCTTGTTATGGGCACGCCTGTGGTTGATAAGACCAAGGGCTTAATAGACTACAAATGCACTTTGCATTTCCAGTTGAAGAGTTTATTTTAATTGTATTCTGAAATATGCCATACCCCGGAGGCTTCTCTTTCCCTAGCAAGGTACAACCTCAAAAGAAAACCCTGCAAAGAATGGCATGCACAATGGGGTAGTGTGTAATGGGCAGTTTTGAATCCCATTTAAAGGGTGGCTGATGATATCCTTTCTGCATCATTTTAGATAGACTCCCCTCAGATGGGGAGGAAGGGAGAAGCGGTAGACTCCCTCCTGAAGGGCCAGCAGAAAGAGCCAGGCTGCACCACCTGGGGTTTTACAGGATTCGGAAATGTCAGGATATCCTCGGATGTTCTTATGTTTTCTTTCATGACCCTCTTGGCACATCTTTCATGACCCTCTTGGCACAACTCTTAAGGGTGGGAACAGGAAATGTTGTCTACTTATGATTCTAGCCAGAGTGCTCCAGGCCATGCGCAGAGAATGATGTGACACTTTGGCGGGTTTGGGGTAGGTGGGAAGGTCTGGTGGGAACTGGTCATTTAGGGAAGAGCAGAAGACAGAAAGAAGGGTTTCACAAAGTCGCTTATATTTTTCCCTCGAAACTCTGCTCCCACATTTGCTCTCTGACCTCACTGTCTCTCACCTCTTTTCACTCTTAGCCATTTCCTCTCATGTCTTTCTTTATCTCCCTGTATCCTTTCCTCTCCTCAGCTAATGTTATATGGACAGACTGGAGGTTAATCAATAATTGGGGCCACAAATCAACCCCTACACTAGACACATATACTTGCAACCACATCCTTCCACAGCACATGAAAGCATAAATGTTGGACTGTGTACCCATGGGACGATGGCTTTCTGATCACCTGCAGCACATAAATAAATTAAATAAATAAACCTTGTTACAAAGAAACACTGCTTCGACACGCATTAAAAGGGTTGGCACTTTGGAGATTCTTTTTTCGAGAAAGGATGAATCAGTCTGGTAATAAAAGCAAGGCACTTGGGACGCACTCAATAAATATCAGTATTATTGCTACATCCAGAGTGAGAACCTGCAAGTTGAAGGTAGTCTGTGGTTGGAAGATTCATTCAACTTCTGTTATTTATACCCTAGCGATGTGGTCAAAGAGATCCTTCTAATTAATGTGGCATTCCTTTTCAATTGTTATACTTTTAATTATATTGCAGGCAATATATATGGGATTTAACCTTTAATAGCTAATATTGTAGGCTCTTAGGGACCAGTTTTCTCTCTCTTGCTCTGTGACTTTTTCTTATTTGATATATCAAATGAAACCTCGTGCTGAGGTAAAGTCAGTTCAGCTCACTAACCAAATAATCCATTGCTGGAAAGGATGCTATGAGTTTGAGACCCAGAGCATGTTCTAATATCAAAATCCCAGATAGGGACCCTGTTCCAAGCCGCTGCTACATTGATTTGCCCCTGAATTTTGTTATCAGTTTGCTTTCTCGGTGCAGGATCCTGGGTGCCTGCTACTCTGGGCTGAACATTCTGGACCCAAGTGCCGTCTATGTGGAACCACACGTATTCCTGTGGAGCTGAGCCATCTGAGAATTTGTGTTAGTCTTGGATGTTACTTTTTGTAGAGAACTAAGCATTACATGTGAAGTATGAAAGCAAAGTTCAAGTTAAACAGACTTGGAGGCAGAGATCTTCCTGTAAAATTAGGATAGTCACAAACAGGACATTTTTTTCTCGGTAGGATTGACTCAGTCCCAGATACAAGGACAACATCTGTATTTCTTTTATTTATTTCATTTCTTCTCAACTCCAATTTCACCTCAGAGTGTGACCCTGGGGCTTGTAAGACATGGGAATTCTCTGACCTCATCCTGAATTACTAACTCCGAATCTCTGGGGTGGGATTTAGACATTTATGGGCTAAAGTCTGAAAAGCACTGCCCTCACCCTCGATATAAACAAACAAGAAAACAAACTCCCTGCCACTGAGTGAATTCTGAGTCACAGTGACCTCTGTAGAGTAGACTAGAGCTGCTCCCTGGTGGGTTTCTGGGACTGTAACGTTTATGGAGTAGAAAGCCCACCTGGTGGTTTCAAACTGCTAGCCCAAACCTTTTATTTCTCTTTGTAGAATTAGGTTTTCCTCTGCCTCAAAATGGATAGGGTTTTATTGTCATATATGGTTGTAAATTAACTTCCTTGAATGGTTTAGAAAAAAGTGCCAATAGAAAAAGAGAACACAGAACACATTAAATATCACCAGTAGTACTTCAACTATAAAACAAACAAATCCTCAAAAACCAGCTGTTCTGGAATTAATTCAGACTCAGGGTGACCCCGTGCAGAGCTGCTTTACAGGGTTTTGTTGTTGTTAGGTGCCATCGAGTTTATTCCAACCAACAGCGATCTTTCACAAAACAGAATGAAACACTGCCTAGCCCTGCACCATCTTCAAAATTGATCCTATGGTTGAGCCCATTGTTGTAGCCACAGTGTCGATCCATCTTCTTGAGGGTCTTCCTCTGTATAGATGCTCCTCTATTTTACCAAACATGCTGTCTTCTCCGGGGACTGGTCTCTCCTGACAACATGTCCAAAGTCCGTGAGATGAAGTCTCACTGTCCTTGTATCGATGGAGCACTCGGACTATATGTCTACGGCAGAGCGGTTTGCCCTTTCAGCAGTCCGCGGCACTTTCAGTACTTTTCTCCAGCACCACAATGCAAATACATTGTGGCTTCCTTTGTGGCAATTGAAGCATTTGAGACATTTGAGGCAATTGAAAAAAATCACATGGCTTGGGTCAGGCACACCTTAGTGCTCAATGACTCATGAGATATGTGGGGGGCATCAAATTTAACCATACATGACTGCTCTAGACTCAGTGTCTTGATAAGAAATGACATGTACAAATTTAGAAATGTCATTTCAAAAAATTTGAACCTTCCTAAAAATATCCTTATCTCAAAGTGCCGTATCTTACATTAGGAATTGAGAGTGGGGAAATAGCATGCCTTCTTTAAATTTAACTGCACACTCTGCAAATGAACCAGAGAATTTCATTTCTGGAGTTATACAATATTTGGAGATCACTTTTAAATAAAATGTTTGTTATCATTGTCCAAGTAGTTGATGACCTTTCAATGGATCCCAGATGCAAATAAAAGAATAGGGAATCACTATATATATTGATAAGATGAGGGAGAGTAAGAGAGAGAGATAAGTCAAAAAAGTCATCATTAGTGCTTAAAGAAAAGAGGAGGAAGCTAGGTGGGTGAACACTTGTTGAATCAACGGGTTTTTAAAATCATCAAACATTAATATTAATACCAATATATATGTATATGTATTATAGCAAACCTGTCTATGCTTCTCATACCCAAAGCTTCTAAAGCCAGGAGTAAATTGTTGCACAACTTTCAGGAAGGAAGTCAACTTTCAGGGAAGGTTACAATCTACGTAAAAGGTTAGAAGTCTTCAAGAATCAAAGACCATTCAGATTTTCAGTTTATGCCATCATTTAATTGAGGAGTAAATAGAGGTTCAGAGAGGTCATATGCCTGATCTAAGGACTGGAATTATGGTTGCAATGCCTTTTTTATTGCCTGCATATTGTACCTCCATCCAGGAAAAGGAGTTTTCTATATACTATCCTTTGTGTTTTTCAGCTAGTAGCTGGCAATGTATAGGATTAGGCATTGGACGACTAACCACAGGGGCAGCAGTTTGAATGCACCGGGTGGTCCATTGCAGAAAGATGAGACTTCCTGCTCCCATAACCATTCACCCTTACAGCTTTGCAAATGCTCGGGAGCAGTTCTACTCTACCCTCTAGGGCCACTCTGAGTCAGAGTTGATGGATTGACCTAAAAGAGCCTGGTGGCACAAACGTGAAGTGCTTAGCTGTGAACCAAAAGATTGATCATTTGAATCCACCAAGCCATGCTGAGGGAAAAAGGCATCGTGACCTGCTACCCTGAAGCGTACAGCCAAGAAAACCTTATAGGGAAGTTCTACTGTACCACACGAGGTCACTTTGAGTCAAAAGTAATCTCAATGGCACAGAGTAACAACCTTGCCTTATGGGGGTGGCGCTCCTTCGGTGGTACCATTTCACATTCCATGTAGCAGACCCAGTTTGACTCTTGGCCAATGTACTTTATGCTTGGCTACCACCCGTCTGCCAGTGAAGGCTTGTGTGCTGCTAAGATGACGAATATGTTTCAGCAAGATTTCCAAGCAAATACAGACTAGGAAGAAAGGCTTGGAGATCCACTACCCAAAGTCAGCCAATGAAAGCTCTATAGAGCACAGGAAAACACAGTGGTCCAAACTGGAGTTAATCATTGGATGGCACAAGACTTCACAGCACATCATTCCATTGTGTTTGCCAAGAATCAGGGACTGAGTACACATTGTATCTCATCTTTAATAGAAGCATCCAACAGAAGGTCATATCAGAATATTGACTGATTGCAAAGTTAGACTGTTTATTGAAAAATAGCACACTCCCTTGTGGCATAGTGAGCAGATTAGCCATTCAAAACTACCAGCTGCCTCAAAGAAGAAAGATTTATTGTCGGAAGTTTCCCAACCAAGGGTAAACCAGGATGGTTTGCCATTCTATAGCATTTGGGATCCTTGCTAGCAGCCTACTCTTTGCTTGTGGTGAACTTGTTGGAAGACTTCGAGTTAAAACTCCCAAGTCCATTTCAATTTTATTTTTCTTCCTTTTTATTTTCAAGTCACTCAAACCACTATTTAAATGTGAGACATAAGGAATCTAAAGGGATTGCTTTTTCTTTCTGCTTTTAAAGAAACATCGTATACCTGTTTACGCAGTCCACCTCAAGAAATGAAATCAACAGCAATAACCTTTGCAATATCCTTGCATTTATGTGTGGGTTTTTTGTCCCCCACCCCATCCCTCCCATCGTCTTGTTCCCACTTCTCCCCCTGGCCTCCTCGTAGTCACCAAAGGTTTTATTCCCACCAAAATGGGATTGTTTTTGGAAAATGTGACTGGAGGTGAACAACTAGTAAAAACTTAAGCAAAAAAATAATTTAAGGTTCATTTTTGTAAGAAAATCAAAATTCTTGCCTGTCATCCTTACAATGTGACCCAAGCTTATGCCCTAGCTTTTTATCTTAGCTCATAATATGTTGTTAGGACAAGGCAAGGAAAATGGTTTGTAAACATGATACTCCACTAGGAAATGTCTAGACGGCTGTTTTTATTCTTTCCTTCCTCTTCTTTCCAATAGTCCTGGCCTTGGATGTGAGAAAGAGATGCAAGACCTTCAAAAAACAGGCCAAATAAATGTCTTTCACATTCTGGAAGGGAAAAAAAAATGAGTCTCAGAGGACCAGTAAACTCACTCGTTAGTTTATTTGGAATAGCGACAATACATTTCGTTCTCTGGACTTCCTGAGGTCCCCACAGAATTATTCCATTGGCCTTGAAAGCCATCTCTGTGACATTCAAGGGGCTTTTATCTTTTACGGTGAATTACTGTATCCAATGCAAACCATTTCCAGGGCTCAGAAATATCTCAGCAGCAAAGAATATGGAACCACTCAAATCAGGACTAGATGGAGACTTTGAAGATAGGGTAAACTGTGTTTTCTTGTTGACAAAATAATCAGAATCTTTTATTGTACGTTTCCATAAAAGACTTCCCAGGCATAAATCAATATGGCAGCACCAACTCCATGAGAATAAGAAATGATAAGTATAGTTTTCAGCACCCTGTAACCACTCATTACATTTATTTCCCAGTTTCTTTGTTATTTCTTTCCTGTTCAAATTCAAGCCAGCACATTTTTGGCTTCCCAGCTAAATCAGGAGGCATTGCCAATCAGCAGGAAATATAATACAGATAAGATTCATATAAACTCTTTTGAACTAGTAAAATAGCTGGATGGGAAATGGATGTTAAATTGTTTACATTTGGCACGAGAAGAAAACGTTCCATTTTTAAATTCAAAGCCCCTGCACCTTTGTAAATGAAAACAAATCACATGGGTCATGTAGCGTTCCACTCTGTAAAAGCCATCAAGAGACTGATAAAAGCTTTCGTAAATCACTAACTTTATCTGGGACTTGCTCACAAGAGTCATTCCTCGGATTTAAATGATGTGGCTCTTTGCCCCAGGTCTTTGGAAAAAACATGCATCAACAATAGGTTCCCAGTGTGCTCTGAGGAATGTTCTAAAAACAGTGGCAATTGGCTTGCATAGGGATCCAGAAAGCACTGGGGTAGAAGGCTATGAATTCTTGTTTTGTAACTGAGGCCCTTAAAAAAAAACCATGAAGCTGAGGCAGCCTGCAGGATACAAATATGTGGTCTGAAAAAATGTATCTTGAGAAAAACTTTTTGTTTTGGCAATCTTGCAGGGTTCAACTACAATAATAATAGTTTGTGAAAATAAAAAATAAAAAATTCAACAAAATAGACTTAAATTCCTTGAAACAAACAAGTAGTGTGCCCTTCAGACTGAGAAATTACCACTTTGTCTGAATTTTTACATATTTGATCTGACATAATCTGACCCTAAATGTTATAAAAATTGCTCGCAATCAAACTCAAGAATTGCTGTTTGATTGTGGTTCTTAGTCAACATTGAGCGTCGGATCTTGAATTTGATGATCTTGTATGCAAGGTTAACTCAAAAAGTATGTCTTTTTAAATGTTAGAAACTATTATTAAATAAAAATATCAAAATGTGAAGCTATTGTTTCTCGACATATCCTCCAGCTAAGCCAATACATGTCTCAAACACTCCCACTGAAAACCATCTCTCTAAACCTTCCACAATGAACTCTGTCCCCTTGCAATTACAGCACATCAAAATGGCAGTTTGGGTATCCAAAAAGGCCTCAACTCCTGTTTTTTTGAAATTTTCCCCGCGTTTTGGGAACAAAAAGCAATATGAAAGGGAAAAATCAAGCTCAGAGGGTGGATGGATTAAGTTCCCCAACACTGGGGACAGCTATTGCGCCCCTCATTGTCAGACACTGCTTTCTCAAAGTGGAGATGACCTTGGTGATGAGAACTGGGTAAAGCCTGTGGGAGCAGATTCTTCAAGATCTTCATTTACTGATGGGCTCTACTCAAGGGAAGAAGAAACAGCTGCAGATGTATGCTAATGAAAGGAACATTGAGTGTGTAAAGTATGAATCTAGGAAACTTGGAAGTCACCAAAATTGAAATGGATATCCTAGGCATAAGTGACCTGAAATGGACTGGTATTGGCCATTTTGGGTCAGAAAATCATATGATTTACAATACCAGAAATTACCTAATCAAGAGGAATGGCATTTGTTGTCAAAAAGGACATTTCAAAATCAATCATGAAATACAATGCTGCCTGTGATAGGATTATATGTAGCTGCCTGTAGGAAATCCTATCAACATAACTATTATTCAAATTTATTCACCAACCACAAAAGCTAGTGATGAAAAAATTGAAGAATTCTACCAATAACTTCAAGAATTGATCAATCGTGTAATCAAAGTTTATTGATAATTATTGGAAATTGGAATGCAAACATTACAGACAAAAAGAAAGGGATAGTAGGTGTAAAATATGGTCTTGGTGATAGAAATGAAGCTGGAGATCACATGAAAGAATTTTGCAAAATTAATGACTTGTGCATAGGCAATATCCTTTTTTTAAAAGAACACAATAGACAACTATGACTATACACATGGACTTCCCCAGATGAATCCACAGAAATCAAATTGACTAGACCTATGGGAAGACATACTGGAAAAAGCTCAATATCAGCAGGTAAAACCACATCAGGGGCTGACTGTAGAAAATGCCATCCACTGCTCATATATAAACTCATATATAAGACAATTAAAAGCAAGTCCACAAGATGCAAAATACAACATTGAGTCTATCCTACCTGAATTTTGAGAACATCTCAATAACAGAGTTGTTGATTGAACACTGATGACGGAATACTTGATGAGCTGTGGGAAGGACATCAAAACTTTCATTCATGAAGAAAGCAAATGGTCATAAAAAGACATGATAGGAGACTTGACTGGAAAGCACACGTGAAAGAAACAAACAGACCCTGAACTATTCATACGGTTATATATGTATGCATATGCGTATTGTTGTTGTTGTAGCCATTGTTTTATTTTCTGTTGTTGCTTCGTTGCACTCAGTCTGGTGATGGTACATAGCATGTCTGCCTGGAAGGGATAGGCGGAATAAACAAGCCAGAAGAGAGAACAACAGGATGACAGATCAGGGGAACATGGGGGTAGGGGAAGGGGGGAGAGGAAGGAAGAGGGTGGTAACAAGCACAGGGACAAGGGAACAA
>NW_022103897.1:6348254-6386486 GCF_000313985.2 Echinops telfairi | reverse complement strand
TAATAAAATGATTATTTAATAAAAAAAAGAAAAAAAATGACATGATAGGAAAAAAAGATCAAAGAGGATGTCAGAAGAGACCCTGAAACTTTTTCTTAGTTGTAGATCTGCTAGAGCAAATGAAAGAAAGAATGAAGTCAAAGAGCTAAACAGAAAATTTCAAAGAACAGCTTGAGAAGACAAAGCTAAGTATAATAATGAAATGTGCAAACAATTAGAAAAACAAAAGGTATGAATATGCTCAGCATGTCTTAAACTTGCTATATTGAACGATTCTATGGGCAAAATATTGAGTGATGGAAGAAACATCAAGAGTAAATGCAAATAATACATAGAGTTACTATACCAACAGACTAGTTGACATTCCACTACTTCAGTAGGTAGTGTGGTAGTTACATAATCTCCTGTCAACTTGCAAAGGGGTGGAGTTTAATCTGTCAATCAGGTTGCAACTTGATGACTTCATTTGGGAAGCGCAAACAGTGATAAATAGATCACTGAAGACCAGATACTGGCTCACTCCTTGTGAGATATTCCTGTTGATCAGCCACATGGAGCTATACTGATAGCGCTAGAGCCCTGGACCTGGAGGAGCCACATGGAGACCCATACTAGCACTCAGACCTGTGTGGAACACTGGATCCACAAGGCTTTCTACCCACTAGCCTGTGATTGTCCTGCACTCAGTGCCATTGCATGCGTTTCATGAGTCTGAAGAGGAATTTACAGACTGGTGTCATACACATGGGCTAATATTGGACTTATGGAGTTAATCTAGACTGGGCTGGAATGTTTTCTCAATATACAGTTACTTCTGTATATTAAGCTCTTTCTTATACACATATGAGTGTCCATGAGTTTGTTTTTCTAGTCCACCCGGAATAACATAGGTAGAAATATGAGCAAGAACCAATGGTCCTTGAAGAAGGTCAAATGCACCAAATGCATTAGCCAAAAGGAAGAGTCCAGAATTTGATAGAATACCTAATGAAATGTTTCAACAGGCTGATGAAGCACTGGAAGCACTCACTCATCTATGCCAGAAAATTTGTAAGACAACTACTTGCCCACCTCACTGAAAGAGATCCATATTTGTCAATTCCAAAGAAATGTGACCCAACAGAATGCTCAAACTATGGAACGCTATCATTGATGTTACATACAAGTAAAATTTTGCTGAATATCATCCAACATGATTGCTGCAGTGCATATATTTGACAGGAAATTGCCAAAAGTTGAGGTCAGATTTAAATAAGGACTTGAACAAGGTGTATTATTGCTGATATTAAATGGATCTTGGCTCAAATACCAGAAAGATATTTTCTTGGCTTATTGACTATGCCAAGGCATTCAACTGTGTGGACTCTAATATATGGATAACATTGAGAAGAATGGGAATTCCAGAACACTTCATTGTGCTCATGACGAAATTGTACATAGATCAAGAGTCAGTTCTGCAAATAGAAGAAGGGGATAGAGCATGGTTTAAAATCAGGAAAACTGTGCATCAGGGTAGTGTCCTCTCACTATACTTACTCAAACTGTATGCTGCGAAAATCATCAGAGAAGCTAGGTTATATGAAGAATGTGGCATCGGGATTGGAGGAAAACTTCTTAACAACCTGCGATATTCAGATTACACAACCTTGCTTGCTGAAAATGCGCAGAACTTGAAGCATGTGAGACAGATCAAGGACTTTAGTATGGATTACAGCTCAATAGAAAGAAAATAAAATCCTCATAACTGGACCAGTAAGTAATATCACGGTAAATTTAGAAAAGATTGAAATTGTCAAGAATTTTATCTTGCTTGGATTCATACTCACAGCAGTCAAGAGATCAAAGAACTCATTGTGTTGGGTACATCTGCTGCACAAGACCTCTTTAGAGTATTGGAGAGCAAGGATATTTCTTTGAGGACTAAGTGTGCTTGGCCAAAGTCATGGTATTTTCCATTGCCTCGGAATACCAAAGAAGAATCTATGCACTTGAATTATGGTGTCGGAGAAGAATATTGAAAATACCATGCATGGACTGCTGAAAGGACCAACCTATCCATCTTGGAAGAGATATGGCCAAAGTGCTCCTTAGAGACAAGGATGTCAAGATTTCGTCTTACATCAGTCCATGGAGAAGGACATTCATTATATTTGGTAAAGTGGAAGGCCGGTGAAAAGAGGAAGGCCCTCAGGGAGATGGATTGCCACCATGGCTGCAATGATGGGTTCAGGCATAGGAACAAGTGCAAACATTGTGTAGGACCATGGGGTCACTCTGGGTTTGAACTCACTCGAGGGCACCTGATGACAATAGCATAATCACTGGTAAGTTCGGGTAGTTGTGATGATTGTGTCAGTTCATGTTATTGAGAGTTACCAAGCATATAATTTTGTACTGATCCAGCCCAAACCTACTGCCATTCAGTTGATTCTGACCTCTAACAAACCTCTATAGAGTTTCTGAGGCCTTGAAAATGTATGCAGGGAGAGACAGCCTCATTTTTCTCTTGCAGAGTAATTAATGAGTTTGAACCATTAACCTTTTGGTTAGCAGTCCAATGTTTACTCCACAGTGCCACCGGATCAGTTCCTCCTCTGGTGACCCCCAAAGTAAGCAAGCCAATCTTAGTATCCTGACTTCTAAAAAGCATTCTGGTTGGATTTCTTCTAAAATTCATTCATTTATTCTCCCAAGAGCCTATTATACTCACTCTTCATCAGCTAAATTTGAAGACATCAATTCTTCTGTCTTCCTTTCTCATTGCCCAGCTTTCACATGCCTTTGAGCTGATCAAGATGACAAGGGCTTGGGTCAGGCACATCTTAGTAACTTAGCTGTCAAACAGAACTTTGAGAAGCAAACCAAACCCATGGCCATCAAGTGAATTTTGACATCTGATGACCCCATAGGCCAGAGTAAAACTACGCCATTGGATTCCCCAAGTGTTAAATCTTACAGAATCAGACTCTCATCTTTCTTTCAACAAGTAGCTGGTGGGTTTGAAACACTGATCTTTTGATTAGTGGCCAAATGCTTAACTCACAGCTCTAACAAGCCTCCTTAGAGCTTAATAGATATGCAGAATTAATAACAAAAGAGAATTGGAAACAGCTAGCAGGGGAGTGTGTTCCCTTGTCACCACCCCCTCCTCCCTTTCCCTCCACCATGAGTAAGGTGAAAAACCTTATCACTGTCTCTCTCATCCCCTGTGTGATAAATTTGTGTTATTATATCATGGTAAGATATATTATGTATCATAGACCAAGGAAAGGGTACAGTAGAATTATACTTCTTCAGACTGGCCTCATGAAGAAGTGGCTTGAGTTGCACATTTATGTATATCTTTTAAATCTGGGTTTTTTAATTCGAACACTGCTACAGAGAGATAGAGCACTGCTACATAGAGAACAAGGCAGATAAGAAGTTCTGTGAAATCCTATGCATCCTTTTACAAGTCTTAGCAATCTCTTGAGTAGGATTTTTGTTACTCAGTTATTCCACTGGGAAGATCATGAACTACCATGAGGAATGTGGGAAGATAACAAAAGAAGGTAGATTTCTTCATCCATGTCCACCCCTCATTTACATGGATATAAGTTAGCCATTTGTGAGTCAGGAGGTTATTTTCCTTCAAAGTCCAATGCAGGTTCAATTTCCTGAGATTTCAAAATGGTGACATTTGCACATAAAGGAGAGAGAGACATAATTGGCTTCAACAAAGTGCATCTTATTGTGTGGGTCTTCCTCCTGCTACATTAGATCTTAGCACTCATTTTTAGATGACTCCTTGGCCAGGTGATATTCCGTTTCCCAGACTCTACTTGGTTTTGTAATCATTCTGGAAAGGAGTTTTTGAGACCAGATACTTGTTCTCTCTCTCTGGCCCCTATTGAGTTTCTTCTACCCAACATCCCGCAGATTTCAAACAATTCTTGAACATAGAGCAAAATCAAGGTATTGAGACCCAGATGAGTTTCTGGACTTCTGACTGGTCCTGAAAGGACACTTTGAAGTCAATCGGCTCAACAGGAAACCAAAAGAAAGCCTGTATAATGGATGGAAATGTGAGAATCACGTTCTTTAAAGTTAAGTACACTAGTATTCTCCAGGGACTCCAGTGCTGTTGGCAGTCCTCAGGTGTGCTAATGCTGCCACAGGTAGCACTATCTATGGCTGAGATGAAAGAACCTGGTATCACACTATTTTCAAATATTCTAAGAAGTTGGCACTCACTGAGAAATCGACAGTTGTTCAATCCTTGAACACGTTGTATACCTGAATTGAACACAAACTCCCATTAAAACCTGTGATTTGTATTCACTCCACATAGCCAGAAGTAATGATTCACCTGCCTTCAGGTTCCAGACCCCCCAAAAATCACTACACATTTTGGGAAGAGGCAGGTGCTTTTAAAGGATTCTTTCTACACTAATAAGCAATGTAACAACATCTTCATCAAGGTATGGAAATATCCAGGGAAATAAGGGATTCGGGGAAGTCCTAGCAGATATCACCATGGAAAACATTGGCAATATTGTTACATGGACAAGTGAAGTAGGCAGTTGTTCACCAGAATTTACAAAGATATCCCTCAGGAGAAACATCAGCATATAAACACTGGGGATTTTAATTTAATTATTAACAAACAAGAAAGTTCTTTAGTAATAGTTCATCTGGGATCCCCTGAGTTGATGTAATCAAGCCCAATTTAGTGCTAGATGCAATGGGTCAGAGAAAGCACCAGAGGTGAGTAGCCTCCCATTTGTATATTCAATCATGAGAGTTTATTAAAAAGAAGGGGCTCTCCAGTGACAGGTATTTAGGAAATGTGGTGGTGGAATGAATAGAACATTATCACAGCAGAGCTGGACTAATGATACTTGGCATGGAGCTTAATAAAGGTAACTGGATAACAGGTGTTCTCCCAATAAGGTGATGGCATCTACAAATCAGGAAAAATGTTCTGAGGCTAGGTTTTTAGCCCTTTCCTGATCATTTTAGTTTTTGCCTGCCGTTAAAGAAGCAACCCTTTATCATTTCAATCTGTTTTAGGCTTTGCAGTAGGATGTAGATTCTGAAGTTTGTTCTTAGAGTCCTTTCACCTTCAAAGTTTATTCCCTCAGGAGAGTTGCAGACTCCTTGTTTGAGCTTCAGCAGAATCAGACCCTGAGGCAAGGATATGAATGTAAGTAGATTATTTGGAAGGGAATCTCAAAAAGGATTGTCAGGGTTAACAAATAAAAATGCTGGAGCCCAACTTGAGTTTTGGATAAACAATTTTTTATATGTTATGTCCCATTCAATATTTATAATATACTTATACCAAGAGATGATGCTAAGGTGGTGCAAGGATTACAATATGTGGCTAACTGAAAAGTCAATGGTTCAAATCCACCAGCTATTCTGCTGGATAAATAACTTGGTGATTGTCTCCCATAATGTTTACAGCTTAGGAAACCCCACAGGGGAGTTCAACTCTGTTCTGTGGGGTTGCTATGAGCCAGAATCAATTCAATTATCCACAACAATAACATGTACTAAAACCATATTTTGAATTTAACTAACTGAAATTCAAATTACTTGAGAGTCTTTGTATAATATCTCATATAATACCAATCTTAAGGACCCAAGAAAGTGGGAATATGAGCCAGGCAAGGGAAAAATACCAATGCAGGGCAACCGAAGGAATGGGTATCCATTGTGTGCAACTTTAGACAACTGTGAGAAGCCCTGCTGGTGTAATGGTTATGAGTTGGGCTGTGATCTGCATGTTTGGCAGTTCAAAACTACTAGCAGCTCTGCAGGAGAAAGACTCGGCTTCTTATTCCCATAACTAGTTATAATCTTGGAAAGCCACAGGGGGTCGCTATGAGTCAACATTGACTTGGTGACAGCGAGTTTAGTGAGCAGCTATAACTCTTTCTGGAGACAAGGGAAAGTGGGACATATATCCCCCAACTGCTTCATCATTTATTAGAAGTTGATCTATAATGTGCTTAGTTCACATAGGTTGTGACCACTGTCTGACAGTTATGGAAAACCTTGGCTGAGGGTTGCCGGTGCTTGTAATAGGAAGTTCTTGACAAATATTGGAGCCTGGAGAGCAAGGAATGATAGGAAATGTCCAATGTCCTTTTTTTTTATGACTTTGGACTATACTTCTAGCATCTTTATAAAACCCTGCTTCTGCGAGACGCATAACACTTAGTGAGTCTTGGTTCCGAGTTTTAGGCAGTGCTTCCCATTCTGACATCCTCCTGGCAAATTTCGAAAGCTGCTTGGATGACTCCCTGGCTTCCAGTGCAGAAGAGGCAGTAGAGTCCAAAGACATCTAAGCACAGGACAATTTGGAGGCATCGACCTCAATGGATCTTCCCACATAATCAAAACTTTTATGTAAGCATTCTTCTGTGGCCCCATAAAGCACTGTCATTAAGATAACCTCTCACTTATTAAAGCTAATGAAGCAACATGTATAAAATTCAATGAGGATAATTTCAAAATATTTTATTAAAAAAACTCAAACATACGCTTTTGTTTTTCGTAACCATGATTCCAGAACTACGTGAACTTCACTTGTTCGCAGAACTATGTACCCTTCCCTTGTTGTTTTAGGAGCCTAATGACCCCCCTTTAGTTCCCTTCTCTCAGATGTGCAGTGCTATCAATAGGAACAAGATGCTGTGGTGATCTCAGTGGTTAGACAACATATTGTGCATTGATTTTATCCTGCAAGAAAGCTAAACTCTGGTGGGACAAATAAGAGCCAAAGCAAGATGAGTAAGAAAGAGTAGGTACTGAAGAGCTGACCTTATTTTTCCTTTAATTTTATGCCTCAAATTATTTTTAGAAGCTTAAAAAGTTGCCAAAGAATATTTTACTGCAAACCTACAGGTTGTTTGTTGTTCTGAGGTGCCATCCAGTTGGCTCTGCTCCATAGCAATCCTGTGCACAGCATCCTGTGCCTTCCTCACAACTGCCCCTCTCTAGGCCTGGGCCCCTTGATACAGCCACTCTGATAGTCCATCTCCTTGAGGCCTTGCCTCTATTTCGCTGGCCCTCTACTCCACCAAGCAGGATGCCATCTCCGGAGACCTGTCTCTCCTGACAATATGTCCAAAATATGTAAGACGATGTCTTGTCATCCTTGCCTCCAAGGAAGCACTCTAGCCGTACTTCTTCCAGGGAGGATCAGGTTGTCCTTATGGACGTCCATGGTACTTTGAATATTCTTCTTTAGTCCTTCTCATTCAATGTCTGACTTTCCCATGCATAAGAGGTAATGGAGAATACCATGGCTTTGGTCGGGTGCACCTTGGTCCTCAAAGAAACATCCTTGCTTTTCAACACCACGGAAAAGGTGTTATGCAGCAGACTTACCCGATGCATTATGTCTTTGGATCTCTTCACTCCTGCTTCCATGAGCATTGAGTGGGAATACAAGCACGACAAAATCCAGACAACTTCTACCTTTTCTCTACTTATCATGGCGTTGGTCTAGTTATAATGATTTTGGTTTTCTTTACATTGAGTTGCAATCCATACTGAAATTCACAATCCTTGATCTGCATCAATTCCTCCCACTTTCAGCAAGCAAGGTGTGTCCTCTGCATATCGCGGGTTGTTAATAAGCCTTCCTTCAATCTTGATGCTCCATTCTTTTTTGTATAATCTAGCTTCTCTGATGATTTGCTCAGAATACAGATTGAATTATGGTGAGAGGATATAACTTGGTGCAATTCTTCTCCTCCCTCTTCCAAAATAGCCCCCAGGAACCCCTTTTTAATTTATTTACCGTATCTTGCACATAAATATGCCCATTCACATACAATTATGTTGTTTCATCCCATTGAGTGGGGTTATACAGTCATCAGTACTATCAGGTCCCTCCCCCTCCCCCCTGTATATTTAAAATGCTATTCCTTCCTATTTGCTTCCATCTTTTGCATTCCAGTCACCAATAATTGTGAATGCATCTTGATTGCATGTTTGATTAATTTCTGACTGAATACATTGGTAGACTTCTTCAACTTCTTCATCATTTATGACTATTATTAATTGGGAATTAGTACATATATCATATCATTCCATTGTTCAATCATGTCCAGTAGAATTGTACAATTGCTACCACAATCAGTAGTCCAAACATTCCTTTTTTTCCTGTCTCCTTGACATCAGCTACCTCCCCCCACCTACCCCCACTTTATAAGGTTTTCATGTCAGGGGCTTTTCTCCTCCAAAGTGGAGGGCCAACTCCTTTGTCATTGTCTGTTCTTAGTCTGAAATCGCCACTGCACACTGTTCAGTTGGGTGACTGCTGGCATTTAAAACCAGTAACATAGCTTCAGCAACACAGCATCACACAGCC
The DNA here is from genome assembly GCF_000313985.2 of Echinops telfairi. Lineage (NCBI taxonomy): Eukaryota > Metazoa > Chordata > Mammalia > Afrosoricida > Tenrecidae > Echinops > Echinops telfairi. Next base: position 6,378,118 of record NW_022103897.1, on the reverse strand, counting down.
ACCATGGTATGACAAACTGACAGACAAGTGGTGAATCCTAAAGGTTGGCGGTTTGAATCCTTTAGCTCTCTGTGAAAGAAAGAAGCAGTAGCCTGCTTCTGTAAAGATTAAGACTTAGGAACTTTATGGACTAGTCCTATTCCATCCTATTAGTCATTAGGAGTGGAAATCTACTTGCAATCATTTTTGCCACCCACACCCACACCTTGGTATGTTCCTGGGAGTAAGGTCTGGAAAGAATACGCCAGGCCTCATAAACTATTTTAAAAGAAACACAGTGGAAATGCCTTCTCATGACAATGTGCCCCAAAATATGTTATTCTGTGATGATATTTAATGTTTGCTTGACTTTTTTTCTCATTTGGAAAATAAAATCTAGCAAAACTATGTAGCCATGTACACAAACCTAGGATGAAAAGGAGAATGTAGACTTCATTCTCGTTTCCCTCTTCTGGAACATTTCTCCTCGCTGCATGGTGGTCCAAAACAACACAGACATAGTTCTTAATGGAAGTTATCCAGGGTGCTGTCTATCACTTCAACACTCTGCTTTAGTCCATAAAATTCTTAGAGACAGAGCTATCTTTATGAGCCATCACACAGTTTTAGTAGGACATTTGAGGTTGGATGAAGTCCATGTTTGGCTGCTTAGATTAAATTGTCATTCCAAAATTGGGTGTATTTCAACTTGGCGGGTGCTGGAGCACACTCATCTTTGTTATCACCAAGCCAATGGACCCAGGCCTGTCTAGGCATTTATAGTGTCACACCCAACGCATACTTCACCCATGGTTAATGATAGGCTGAGGGAGTGGCGTGGGGGTGGAGGAGGAATGAGAACTTGAAGAATTTGGTCATTGTATTTTAAAATCAGATGTTTTCTAAGCCAATGCATAGAAGTAAGGTAGAATTTCATATCTGGATCCTATGGCAGTTTTCCCCACAGAATATCTTTGTTTGGTTTGATTTTATTTTTCTTTTTGATTTTGGCTCCATGTTTTAGACCAGAAGCACAGAAGTGGCAGGATATCGTGTGAAAGGCCTGGACGAGGATGTAATACCAAGCAGGAAATAATTCGAAACTACAAGTATAAGATACGAAATAACAATATAGAATTGATCAAAGATACAGGAAAGTGGGAGGGTCGGGGATGGAGGGGGAAAAAAAGGAACTTATATCAAGGGCTCAAGCAGATAAAGTCTCAGAAATGATGATGGCAGCATATGTGCAAATATTCTTGATACAATTGATGTATGAAATGTTATAAGAGCTGTAAGAGCCCCCAATAAAATCATGGGAAAAACAAAGAATTTACAGAGAAATAGATATAATATAGATCATGCTAAAAATTAATAATCTTTTTAGCCATATCTCCTCTGATATTTCTTATTTCCTGACATGAGCTATCTTCCTGACCAGTGGTTGCTGAAGCCAAGATACTGGGCTGTGCCCCGCCATTCCCTTGCAGTACACCCTTCTCTTTTAATCCACGTTATAATTCCAGATGTGTTTGCAATTCACAACCCTCCACAACTGTTGTTCCAATCATGATCTTGCTCGCTTGGAGCCACCTCTATCCCAGTAACATCTACCAAAGTCACTTTTGTGAATGAGTCATCTCCTCCAACATGCAGGTAATACAGATAACTTCACATAACAATTGTTTGGTTGATGTGACCACTAATAATAATCAACACTGCCTCCTCTGATCCCCTTCAACCATCCATTTTATGGATGACTCCACTATCTACACTACTTTTCTCAGCTGGTTCATAGAAAATTTCTCTTCCATGGCCCCACTTCATCACAACAAAATGCAAAAATTGCAATTCCTTCTGAAAATCAGCTCCATATTCTGATATCACCCTCCTTTTTCCAAGGGTCCAATCACTGTCATTAGATGAAATCCCTTACCTCTCTGCTCTCTGTGTGCAGACACACACATGGTGTCACTTCCACCGGCGATGCTCAAGCAGGTAATAGAGAACTCTACTAATATAGAAGGAAACAGCTAAAGAACATTCTGGTGGGAGTAAAGACTGGCCTCTGTACACAGTCATCATGGAAGTAGATTTAGCATCACTGTCAATTTCATGTTCTGCCTTCATGCAGTCTCTCTCCTCATACAATTAAAAAATGGCAGCAAACACACACACACACACACCTCTTGTGGAAGGAATTCCACAGTATTCTGTTTCTCCCTGTGACCGTTACTTTTATTTTTAAAATATTAAATATTCACTTTTATTTTTGTCTTTTCCTAGTGATCCTCTCACATTTCACCGTGCCGGAATTCTGACTTCCTTGCTCACCAGACTCTCCACTTGCTTGCTGCTGCCTGTGAAACTATAATCTTATAGTTCATTTGGAATCCTTGCCTTTAACCTTTGGTCTGGATAGACGCTCTGTACCTTTGTCTTTAGCACGTGACCGATTGGCCCCTAGAAGTCTGCTGATTTAAATTTATAACCTTATTCTTTTGTGATGTACTCAGGCTCATCGCAGTTCCATATAGCATATCTGAACCCTAGTTCATTGTTGATCATTAGCTCCTGGGCCTTTCAAGAACTCTTGGAGCTAGACCAGGGTTTTTTCTTCCCAGTGTCTCCTTGACCCTCTGCCTTGATCTCCTTCTTTCATAACAAACACCAACTGCTGACTTCTGACAGCCTTTCTTAAAACGCAGGAGTTAATATTTGATATTTTTCCCCTTTGCTCTGCGATTCTTCTTACACTGTCCATTTTCCATACTACCTCTAAAGATCATTTTTCCCATCTGAGACTCTAGCTCTAATTAATAATTGTCTATTCCAGGCCTTTGCCAATCATTGCTATCTTACAGCCATCTGGGACATAATTAGAGTAAAGCCCTAGTGGTATATCAGTTATGCATGCAGCCTCTCACTGCAAGGTCAGGGGTTAGAAACCTTCAACTCTTCTAGGAGAGAAAGATAGGGCTTTCTACTCCCATAAAGAGTTACAGCTTTGGAAACCCACAGGGGCAGTTCTACTCTGTTCTGTAGGGTTGCTATGAGTTGGGTTCAACTCAATGACAGTGAATTTGGTTTTGTGGATATTGCAATCCCTATCTTAGTAGTTTGGCATCTTCTTATGTTGTAATTCTTGTTGGTTTTATCATAATTATTAAAATAATATCCTGAAAAATATCACTTTACTTGTAAGACCCCACAGGTTAAGTTCATGTCTATTGTCTTAGTTACCTAAAACTGCTGTTAGTTACCTAGAACTGCAGTAGCAAAAACAATAACAAAACAACAACAACAACAAACCATGTCCACGGCTTGTAAGAACAAATACCTTTTCTTTTTTCTCCTCCGGTCAGAAAGCTGTAAGTCCTTATTCAGGGCGTGGCTCTAGAGGAAAGTGCTTGCTGTTCATAGTCATGGGAGATTCTTAGAGTTCCTTCATTTCCAGGCTTTTTTCTCCGTAGGTCTCTGTGTCTATTCTGTTCTTTTTACACTCATAAGTGATTAAATGTAGGACCCTGGACTCTATGACCTTATTAACATAACCAATGAAAAACTCTCTTTCCAAGCAGGATCACATCCATAAGCATAAGGGCCAGTATATATATATATATATATACACACACACATACATACATATATAATCATATACATATACATATATATATCCTGTATATGTGTGTGTGTATATATATATATATATATATATATATAGTTTAATCCAAAACATCTATGTTCCTCTTTGTGGAGAAAATCAATTCCAGACTCCAAACATGGTATTTTAGATAGACTCAAACCCATCATTGCAATCACTGTGCACCTGTACTATCTGCCTGATTAAACTGCTCAACATACCATTCCTAAAATATACCTCATACATCTGTCCTGCTCACCTGGCTCATGCTACTGCTCTCGTTTCTTAAAATATCTTCTTGTCACTGGTAGGGTGGGTTTGGTCAGATAACCCATTCAGAGCTCCCGAGAATTCACTGTAAATTGAGGTACTAGTCATGGTGATTTCTAAAGTCTTTTTACATTTGGGATTGCATTACTCAGGGTTACAGTCTATCCTCAATCATATCTTTAAATCCCTCTAACTTGCTTAAGAGACCATTTGTGTCTGGTTCCAATCCACAATGAGCTGAGTTTCTCCTGAATATATTTTGCCTATTCCTACTTGTCATTTTGCCCATCACCATCTAGGGTCTTATGTCACTTTCCAACATGTGTCAGTCTTTTCTAATTCCCGAATTGTGTGACCCTCAACACCTAATAGTTGTGAGTGCCCAATCATTATCCATTGACGGGTGATGAATGAAATCATATCATTAGCAAAAGTTTCTAGAAATAAATTAGAAACAGGGGTATCACAAGGGGCCTTGTTAAATGTAGTCTAACCAGTCTAATTGCATTTAATGAAGTCCCTTGGGGGCATAATTGCCCTTTAGGCCATGTCATCCAAGGTCAGTGTGACTCATTTTAATAAGAAGTTCTCCTAGGGGTGATGGGGCAATCACATAACATTGGGGCTCATATTTATGATTTGGTGACGGCATGGTTTTGATTTTTTCCCAAAGACATTTGAATTCCAAAGTGTAGCAAGAGCACTTTATAAATTAGGCCCAAGAATAGCTGTTAAGCCTTACTTCCAGTGTCATCCAGATTTGCTCGAAGCTTCTTTCCCCTGGCTGGGGGCTTTCTTCCCAGAGGCCCACTACTCACATTCAATGACACAACAGCCCGGATCCAAGGAGATGTGAGGGGCAACAAAAGGTTAAGGTGATGTAGTGTTTTCAATCAGTATGATATTGCTCATTTGTCTAGGAATGTCAGGAGAAATAAATTATTGTGTGGTGTCTTTGAAACACCACTGTAGCATTAGCCTCTGGACATGTTAACCGGGATGCTAGTAAGTATAATGGATTGATAGTTATGTGTTACTTTTTAGACACATATTGTTCCCTAAAGTCCCAAAGTATTTTTTAATCATTAAAATTGGGATTCCACCTTGAATCCGCCAGTACTTGATTTTTATACCACAATTTGGGGTGGGGGAGGGGAATTATTCCAGGACTTGCAGAGATTCTCTTCTTCATTTTTCCCTTAAGTCAAATAAAAATGTTAAGTTGATGAAATAATACAGCTATCTATAATTTACTCACAATGTATCTTTTATAGAGAACCTAAGTGGTCTCTTATCACTGACAAATTGTAAAGATACACTGGATCACCCACCAAATGACCAAAAACTGAACTATATTGGAGACCAGGGATATTATTTAATTTTATTTGCTTTAGATGTCAGCAATGGCTTTGAAATAAGGAGGCACAGGTGCATAGGAGGAAAAATATATGGTATGGGAGGGAGAGCCCATGATGAGAGCTGAAATTGGCATCAGGGTTTGATCTCAGTTCTGCCTTTTTTTGTGTTTTAATTTCTTCAACACTAAGATGGTAATAACTCTTTTACTGATTTAGAAGAGTATATAAAATAATTGTTGAAAGGTAAAAAATTAGATAGCTACACATATTTCATTTTGTTTTACTTTATTGTGCTCTGCAGTTCATTTTTAAAATCAATTAAAGGCAACCTTTTATCAAGCATGTCTACTGCCATCAGCTTTCTAATAGCATGTGCTCTCGTCATGTAGCTCTTTCACAATTAATAATTCTCATAATGTTTTAAACTTTTCCACAGTGCTATTGATCACCATAATATAGTGTAAACATACCTTTTATATGCACTGAGAAACTGAAAATTTTATGTAACATTTTATTATGATGATCTCAACTCAAACCTGCTATATCTGTGAGGCACACTTATATTGGTTTTAAGTATTAATTTTTCCTAGTTGCACTGAGAAGTTTCTTTTCAACGACTTGGAAATAGCTCATCTCTATCCACCTTTGATCAAAATATAGTCTTTGTCAAGGATAATTATAACCAGTCCCTTCAAGGGCAGTGGTGAGTTATTCTCTGGCAATGTCATGATTTTTACTATCAAAACATGGGAAGTTTATAACTTAGGCTAGACACTTATAAAATATATCCACTACCATCAAGTCAATTTTGACCCATAGCCACTCCATATAAGATTTCTGAGGCTATAAACATTGACAGAAACAAATAGCTCATCAACTCCCAATTAGTAGCTGGTCAGGGTTTGAACCTCTGACCTTAGAGGTAGCAGAACAACACTTGCCTGATAGTGCCATCAGGGCTCCTTTACATGTACAAAGGTTGAGCGTATAGAACATACTTGCTTCTCTCCAGAGCTATTCCTATATATAAAAGGCCTCGTTGAGAATGGGAATATTTTAATTCACTTTATGTCTGTAATTGCTACCTAGGAATGCCACAACAATTCAAAAGAGAAAGAAAATAAACATTAAAGATTCCAACCTTAGAACTAAATCTGAAAAATATCAGAGAATAACATAGTAATCATGAGAATTATCTTTGAGTGTTGGGAATTAGACTGACACTCTGAGAAAAGATTGGGTTCAAATAATAATGCCATGGTTGGTCCTGGTAGGGCAGCTAAAAGAGTGCTGACATGGAGAAGCTGGGACACATGATTCATCCCCCACTGTGGGTAGGTGAGCAATGTTAGGCAAGTCAGTAGGCTGGCGGGGACAGGGAAAGTCAAGTATTCCCTAGGGATATGTACTAGATTATTTTTAGGGGACCTTTGGGAAGGAGCACTTGTGGTGTAGTGTTGTCACATTGGGCTGCTAATGGTAAGGTCAGCAATTTGACAACACCCGCCTCTTGGAGAGAAAAAACACGGTTTTCTACTCCCATAAATAGTTATAATCTCAAAAACTCACAGAGGCAGCTCCACTCTGTCCTACAGGGTCACTGTGACTTGGAATGAGTTGGGCGTCTACAAATCTATGCTTTGTGAGGGGCATCACATAATATAGTAAATAAATACATGCCTCCAAGGAAAAAAGTTAACCAATACAATCACAAATCCTTGCATATCTTTTCTTCTTGATAGTCCCTGCTTTATGCAGGTATACATGACATTTCAGAGATGCTTTCCTGAGTCTTCACGTGTGACAAACTACTTACAACATATTAGATTATTAACGTGTTACCTTTGAATATTGCTAACTTGAAGAGGACCATCCCATGCACTGGAAAGCTTGTCCCAAAGGGATTTAAAAAGGAAGACTCTTGACAGTCCACATGAATCATTTGTGGTCCTAGCTTTCCTTCTTTACTGCAAGCCTAGGGACATTGGAGTCCCTGGGTGGTGCTAATGGTTAATGGTGCTAATGGACTCAGCTGCTAACTACAAAAGCTGAAGGATACAGTCTACCCAGAGTGTTTCAGAAACACTGAGCCAGAAAATTCTGGCAATTTACTTCCCCCCAAATCCAGGCATTGAAAACCCTACTCTGACACATATGGGGGTCTGTGAGTGAGCATCAATTTGATGGCGATTAGTTTAACCAGTAAACACATCACGTGGTTTCTCTGAGGTGCTTATCTCCACTTGTCACATGAAAACCCACTTCTTCCCTCATCTAACCCTCATCAAGGAGGACGGAACATTGCCAGAGTATGGTTTTGGGATTTTTTTTGGGTAGTCTTCATAAACCATGGAATTGATCACCCTGGATTGCCCTACAGCTGAGATTGCATGTGAGTTGACTGTGGGATGAAAAGATGACTAAAGGACTTTAAATCAAACATGAAGTTCACAAAAGGATGCAGAATTAAAAATACCACTACCACACACCCACGTGAGATACTGAAACAAATTTTTATCTTCTCTATCTCTGCACAATTGTTCTCCTGATGGGGCTTAGGTCTCTGGAACATGAAAACGTATGTGTTTTTTTTCCTGAGTGGATCCATTTTTAATAGCACTTGAAAAGAAGGAGATATTACAGGATCTATAGAGGGGAAAAATACAAATGTGTGTACTTAAAACTATCTATCAAAATAAATGTTTTTACAATAAGAAATAAATCACAAATAATGAAATGCAAACAGATGAAACATTTTTTAAATAAAGAAAAATAAACTTTTTAATCAAATCCTTGTACATGCCTATAGCATTTCTCTCTCATGTTTTTGCCTGTATATGCTTTCACTGCCAATTTACTTGACAAGGTTTCTGAAATATATTTTCAATAAGATATCATTAACTTTATTTCAGCATGGTTGATTGAATGTTTTCTATTACTGATAGTTAGACACATTTTCTCTCAGTTTCACAACTGTTTATTGATAATTCCATATAAAATTGACATGGATTGTTTTCAGACCTGGAAAACACCTACAAAAGTTCTTTCCTAGATGAGCAAAACTATTTTAAGTAATTGCAGATTTCCTTCTGCAATAACTAATCTCTTTGATTGATAGGCATTACTTATTAAAGAGTTTATTATCAATGTTCTCAGAGTATTGACATTTGTTTTGCATTCGCTTTATTATTATCAAATCAACAATATGATAGATTATAGTGGCCCACAATTTTTTTTTTCCTTCATCTTTCTCCTTTGGTAGTTTCCTCCCACCCTTACTCTGGACCAACCATATGCTCTCATGGAATGTTACAGAGCAAGGTGCAAGCAGAGACTTAACCAGCTCTTGGATTAAGGAATTGTTCCTAATGGTTGTTGCTGGGAATGCTGAAACTATCCTTCAGAGACTAACTTTTGACTTGTCTATTGGGTATGAGAAACTTTGGCCTAGGTACATTTCATCTCCAAAGTACATTGGTAGCTAGTTACCAAATTTGTAAAAACAAAGCAAAACACCTAAATTAGTTCAGGATAGATCTGCTGCCTTGGGTTTCCAAGAATTTGAAATATTTGTTAACAGAAACCTCATCTTTCTCCCATGGAATAATTGGTGGGTTTGATTTTCTGACCTGGTGCTTAGCAGCTCAATGTATAGCTACTACATCACCAAGGTTCTATACATATAAGTGACATCCTATCAGACTGACAAACTTCAAGTAATTTCAAGTGCCCAATAAACTGACTGCAGACACCAGTGAGATCAGCCAAGAACTTCCAGGTAAGCCCAACCCAAATCATGAACATATTGAATAGTGAGCTAAGTAAATGGTTTGAAGTCAGGGGTTAGCAAGTTGTTTTTTGTTTATTTGTTTTTAGATCATTTTATTGGGGGCTCATGCAACTCTTATCACAATCCATCCATCCATCCATTGTGTGTCAACCACATTTGAACATTTGTTGCCCTCATCATTCTCAAAACATTTGCTTTCAACTTGAGCCCTTGATATCAGCTCCTCATTTTTCCCCTCCCTCCCCGCTCTCCCATCCCTCATGAACCCTTGACAATTTATTAATTATTATCATTTTGTCATATCTTACACTGTCCGACATCTCCCTTCACCTACTTTTCTATTGTCCATCCCCCAAGGAAGAGGTTGTATGTAGAACCTTGTAATCAGTTTCCCCTTTCTACCACACCTTCCCTCTACACTCCCAGTATGACCACTCTCACCACTGGTGCTGAAGGAATGATCTGTCTGGGATTCCCCTTATTTCCAGTTCTTATCTGTACCAGTGTACATACTCTGGTCTAGTCGGATTTGTAAGGTAGAATTGGGATCATGTCTGTTGGGGGGGCGGGGGTGATGGGAGGAAGCATTTAGTAACTAGAGATAATTTGTATGTTTCATCATTGCTATACTGCACCCTGATTGGCTTGTCTCCTCTCTGTGACCCTTCTCTAAGGGGATGTCCAGTTGCCTACAGATGGGCTTTGGGTCCCCAATCTGCACAGACCCTTATTCACACTGATATGATTTTTTAATCTTTGGTGCCTGATAACTGATCCCTTCGACACCTCGTGATCACACAGGCTGGTGTGCTTCTTCCAATGTGGACATTGTTGTTTCTCAGCTAGATGGACTCTTGTTTATCTTCAAGCCTTTAAGACCCAGATGCTATATATCTTTTGATAGTGGGGCACCATCAGCTTTCTTCACCACATTTGCTTATTCACCTGCTTTGTCTTCAGTGATTGTGTTGGAAAGTGAGCATCATGGAATGCCAGTTTAAGAGAACAAAATGTTCTTGCATTGAGGGAGTACTTGAATGGAGACCTAATGTCCATCTGCTACCTTAATACGTAATCTATGCATCTATGCACATAGATCTATTTCCCCATCATCATATATAAATATATTTACGTATGTACAATGCTTTTATTTAGACCTCCATAAATGCCCTTTGCCTCCTAGTTCTTTCCTCTATTTCCTATTACTTTCCTCTTGTCCCACTATCATGCTCAGCCTTCATTTGGGTTCCAGCAATTCCTCTCGGTTACATTGCCCTTGATCAATCCCTACCAGGCCTCTTACCCCTCCTTGCCACTAATTTTGGATCAGTTGTTGTTCCCTTGTCCCTGGGTTTCTTAAAACCACTTTCTTTGCCCCACCATCCCATCTCCCAGGTCCCCCTGGACCGGTCAGTCCATTGTTTTATCCTCCAGATTGTTTATCCAACTTATCTGATCTACATAGACCTGCAGAGATAATAATATGTACTAAAACAAGACAGTGCAAAAGAAAACAACAAAAGAAAACAAAATAACGTCAACAACAACAAATGACAAAAAAAAGAAAGAAAAGAAAAGCCTGTAAATAGTTCAAGGTCTATTTGTTGACCTGTAAGAGTGTTTTCTGGTCAAGTCTGATGGGGTGCCAGGCCCTTGCCCCAAAGTCTATTTTGGGTACTCCCTCAGGACTTCCTTGCTCTGCTCCCCTTGCTGTTCTGTTGAATGCACTTAGTGTTTTGCCTTGGTGTGGTGGGGTCAGATTAGGCACAATTCCCACACTGCGTCTCCAGTGTTGTCCCCTGTAGGGCTATGGATTAGTGATGTACATCATGTCTCGTATTTGGGTTGGCCATATGGTCCTCTCTGCACTGGATGCTCCAAGCAGCAATATCATCCTCAAGGCTTGGTGGGCCAGGATGTGCTCCATTCTCTTCCTCCCCCTTCATTTCCTCCTAAGAGTCGCCAAATATTTTAGCTTCAGTGTGCCAGGTATGTCTCTGTTGCTCCCGCTATTTCTGTTGCCTCTGCTGTTTATCTTTTTCACATAGCTTCAAAAATGTAACAATGATTCTTAACTTATGGTACATACAAAAATAGGTCATAGGCCAGATTTGGCCTATATGTAATAATTTAATGGTAAATTTAGGGGTAGTTTGTTATGCAGTTAAATTAATTAATGCAGCAAAAAATTAAGTCTTTTGTCAAATGAATTCATTCAATCAGTTTTTCTTAATTAATGGATTAGCAACAATCCTAGGAATAATTTCTTCTATTAAAATCATATTTTCAAATTAATAAATTTTTGCTTTTGGTATCATATAAATATCTGTCAAATTCCCTTGTCAAGTTCTGAATCTTTTCTATTAATTATAGAACTCAACTTTATAACCTGTATATCACACGCCATTAACTTTCATATTAATATTTTCTCAATTTATTTTATAAATTAAAGTTTTCAAAGAAGACATTCTTCACTTATATAAACCAGGAATCTATAATTTTTTTCTGTTTAAATACTCCAAAACATTTCTCCAAATCACACTTAAAATGACTTATGCCTTACCAATTTTTTGTACCTTTCCCAAGTCTTAGAAAATATAACTTATTGTGCTTCAAAGATTTTTGTATTTATGTTGCATGTGTTAGATACATTTCCCACATTTGTTCATTGAAAGAGTTTTTCATAGTCTATGATGAGATGCATGCATTTAAAACTATCTGGCATGAGGTATGCCAGGCATGATAAGATACACAATGTGAAAATGAGCCTTTGGCCTATGCTTTCATGTTATCATGACAAGTGTCTAGGCACATGCAATTGTATGATATTCCAGGAAAGGATAATCATGGCTGCTGCGATAGTTAGAATTTGTGTCAACTTGACTAGGCCAGGATTCTGTGGTTTAGTAGTTGAGGTCTAGTAATACCTCCACGATGTGCCATAACATCATGTAATTAACTCCATGATGGGATCTGCCATTATCAGTCAAGCAGTTAGAAGATTAATGTGGTCACAGACCTAATGCAAGTGAAGGGAGGTTTCCTCAGGGGTGTGGCCTACTTCCTATATGAACACACACTGTGGAAAACTTACATGCTCCTTTATGGGTCTGGGCCTTGCATCTGGCTCATCAACTCCAGTTCTCTTTTGGATTTCAGCCAATGGCCCGTCATATTGCCTACTAAGTGGGCAGTTTAGTCTACCTTACCTACAGACCTTGGATTGATTCACCTCTGTAGTCTCTGCTTGTGACTTCCTATTGAACTTGGGTTCATCAGTCCCTGCAATTAGGGGAAGTTTCTAGTCTAATATCTGGCCCATGGACTTGGCACCTGCCTGGATTTGGGCTTGACTACTTCTACAAACCATATGGTCCATTTCCTTGATAGAAACTTCTTTATAATCTTCACATATAAGCACCCCCAGCTTTCCTACTCAAGAGGCATCAGCCTAGCACAGCTGCTTCAATAACACCCCACGATGGGGGAATGTAATGGAGGCAAAATCAGAGTGATATTAATTAACTGTAGTTAAGTATCTTCCCTCAGAAACTTCAAAATATATATGAACATATGTATATGCTTCTAAGGAGCGTTCCAAGAATAGAACCCATACAAGTGAGGGGTCTTCAGCATTATCCATTGCATTTAAACCTACCTCTGTATTTTTCAGATAATTTTAATTAAATTCCACAGAACAAGAATGAGCTCAAGTAGGTAGGGAATACTTACTGCTCTAGTTCTATTAAGGATAGATGTTATCTATAAAAATGGCTACCTTCCCCCAAAGTTCTCAATCATTAAAGGATTTTTATCCTGAGTCCAAGCAAAACATTCTAAAATAAAGCTAAATATTTCCATGTGACTCCACTCCTCCCCATGTCAATATAATATGAACCATAGTTTTACCTTTAAATAATTATCTTTTTCACTTTCTTTTATATAATACATGATTATAGTCTGTCTAACTATCCATAAAAAATCAATTTGCACTATTGGTCACAATTACCACAAAGGGTTATATCTTTATAAAAATCATTTTAATGTCTGTTACTTATCAAAGATTCTTTATTGGTCAACAATATGAAAATGCTTCCCCTTTGCCACGTTAATTTGAAATCGTGTTGTGGTTTTAGAGAAAAAAATAACACGTTTCCATGAGATCTTTCTTATCTCTGATTCCCATCTGGCTAGATGTTATAAACACTTAATCCAGTGTGTGCTGCCAATGTTTCCCAGAAAGTCTTATAATTGCTTAGAATTTGTATGAACAGTTCCAGTCTGATGCACAATTAGGGATGCACTATAAAATTTTCATTGCTCTATTTAGTTGAAATTATAACATGGATAGGGAACAATAACACCCATAGTTGTGGGCTATAAAAATTACTGTGCACTAGAAATTTGTAAATAATAATAATACAGATACCAATTGTGATTTATAGCGCACACACAAAGAAACATCACATCCAAACAGATCTAGAATACTTAATGAGGGACATTTTATGTGCAGAAATGACTTAAGGATTTGAAGTTTGAAAATTCACAGGGTGCAGGAGAAAAATAATGACAGAGGATTTGCTACCCTGTGTTTCTCAAGTTAAAAAAAAAGACTTTAGCACAATGACTCATTGTCTCCTATAAGTAGCAATATTTTATTTATTCATACATACCTAAGGAAACAGATGTAAGTAATTAATGGGGGAAAAGGTAATTTGTATTAATATTCTTCCATGATTGACAGATTAATCCAAGTGACATTCTTTATTGAAATAAACTAATCGAGCAATAAACAAGTTTATTAAAATAAACTAATTGAGCAAAGGTTTTCAAGAGGAATTTTTTTTTTCATGAAATGGGCTATTATTTCTCCTGCTTCTGAGTTCTCAGACTTTCCAGATTGCATTGAATTTAGCCCCGCTATTAGAGTATCTACATTGCATTAAGTAGATGTTAGTTGGTCAGTGTCAGTAAGTGTCCATATTTTTGTATATCAATATCTAATTGAAAAGTATACAGTCCCATTCCTGCACTTCAAATGCTCCAGCTTGTTAGGGGGTGAAATTAAAAGAATAACACCACAGCACTCTTGGCCTAAAAATATAGATGATTGGAAAAGTCAGGTGAAATGTAGATAGTCTAAATGATGGCAAATCAGGATTTCTGGAGTCCTTTCATGATGGAAGACCTTCTGTGAGAAGACAAATGTGCAATGGGAAAATGCATTAGGTGCTAAGAGTATATTGGAGTAGAAAAGCTAATGTCAGAGCAACTCGGTATCCACTCTAGCAAGCATTCATTCTATCTATCCACCCATGTCTCTATCCATATTTCTAATAGCGAAAGAAATATACAGTGGCTCTACCAGGCCAACCATAGATGAGAAAACACAGACGAGACACACTGGCCTGTGATGGGGCTGAAGAAGTCCCAGACTAAGATGACTCTGAATTTGTAACTTATTCACTCACTGCCGTCAAGTTGCTGCTGACTCACAGCAACCCTGTTGGGCAGGGTTGAACTGCCCCTGTGAGTTTCCCAGCCCTACGCTGTTTATGGAATTCAAAATCCCTGTCTTTCTCCCACAGAGGGGCAGGTGGTTTGTAACTATGGACCTTGCAGATTGTAGCCCAACATATAACCACTACACCACCAGGGCTCCTATGAACTTATAAACAACATGAAACAACAAAGTAGTCTCATTTTGACACAAGAAGCCTTTCAAACCTGCAAATTCCAAAGCTTGAATATTGCAAATGCAGAAAATGCTTTCTGAAGTCTTAGTAAACTTCAAATACTGATATTTTTGTGGTTCGACCTATTGATCCAATGTTTGCATGATCACTCAGGTTTCCCTGCATTATTTGTGTACCTCTTATACCCAGAACTTGTGTACTTCAACTTGAGAGTTGTATATCTCTTACTGATTGAATGCAAAGTCCTGATGGCACAGTGGTTAGTAATGACCCTATTGAACAGTTGTGAGCATTGTTAAATACGATTATATGAATGTGTACGGGTGGTGTAATGGTAATGCATGGGGCTTGAATCCAAGTAGTCAGCATTTCAAAATCATCAGCAGCTCTGAAAGAAAAAGACTGGGCTTTCTACTCCCATAAACAGTTACAGTCTCATAAACCTGCAGTGGCCTTGCTATGAGTCAGCATTGACTCATTAGCAGTTCTTCCTTTTTCGGGGTTGGGGTTGGGTGGGTATGTGTATGTGCGTGTATACGTTTATGCTTTGGCAATATACAGCTTAATAAATAGTAACACCCATTGCTATTGAGTGTGTTGGACAGCTAACCAAGCTCAGTGGTACAAAATTACCATCCAGTTTGAGGGTGAATGATGAGGCTTTTTACTCCCATAAAAATGAGTCTCAGAAACCCACACGGACAGTTCTACTCTGTCCTATAATGCCACCATCAGTTAGAATTGCCTCGATGGCAATAAGTTTGGTTTGGTTTGCATACAAATAGCACTTTCTAATATCCTACTTCAGTTGTATGGACTGTAGCCAGACTCACATGATATTTTCTTGGTAAATATTAACTAACAAATAAGGCACATTGTGAGCAGTTTCTCATAATCTAGACTTTGTTACTTTTAACATTTGGTTGTTATTAAAAACTCACATATTTGTCAGCAATTCTCACTTTTTTTAACCTCAGAATTTTCATTAGAAAATTGAGCTCAATAGCTCTGACCCAATATATAGATTAATCTGTAAATACAAATAAATGATTTTTTAATGTTTTAGTACATCTATTTCTTCAGATTACTTGAGCAAGATACAAATAGATAACAACCTGTATCTTTCTTTCTTTTAAAAAAGGAACATAAACATCCCTAAAACTTGTTGTGTTAGGAACTTCTGGGAAGATGGCTCTGGAGTAGGGGTAACTGTGTTGGGAGCTCCATGGCCATTGTTTGGTTTGGGGCCAGGGAGACTGAGTGAGGAGTCAGGGACATGCACTTAGGTCCCTCATTATCTCAGGGTTCTGGCCTGTGGGTCAACCTTTTCTGTGACATCGAAAAGGTTTGCCCCTCATAAGCACTGTGGAGCTGATGCAACCTGTATCCTGGTGCCAGAACCACCTCATCCTGCATCATCTGTACTTTATGGCTTCCCATCGCCGGCCCCCACCTATGCTAAGCGGCTTCCTACTGTTCTCACCACCAAACCCCACCTGCACCGTGCAGCTTCCTGGGTCAAGTCCCAAACCCCCAGCCCCATCCCTGAGCTGTGTGCACCACTGGTTCATTCTGCATGTTTCCCATGCAATTGGCTTGACCAGTGCCACCCTCGCTGCCCACGATCATCCTGCCTGCACTGCCTGAGAGGGCCACCTGAGCAGACCTCCACATAGATAACTCCAGATGTCTATGGAGAGAATGAAACTCCGGTAAGATACAGATGCAGCCCAACCCTGAAGCACAGTTAACTCCAGTAGTCAGAATCATTTTTACTAGCCTCCCAGAGAGAAAACACATTTGGACTCCTGGAAAAATGGTGCCAAGTCCTACCAAAATGACACACAGACAACAACCTACATCAGCACCAACTACAAGAAAGCAAGTGAAACAAAATGCAATATCTGAGGAGGACTTGAACCTGGAAACATACATAGAAGAAGGAGACTTTGTTTGAATAACCACAGAAAGAAATCTTCAGAATGCTGCTTAGAGTAAGTCATACAGGATATGAGTAAATCAATGCAGAAAAAGGATGAA
The DNA here is from genome assembly GCF_000313985.2 of Echinops telfairi. NCBI lineage: Eukaryota > Metazoa > Chordata > Mammalia > Afrosoricida > Tenrecidae > Echinops > Echinops telfairi. The sequence continues at coordinate 6,361,342 of NW_022103897.1, read as the reverse complement.
ATAACAGAGAATAGAGTCCAAATACCAAACGGAATTACAAAGGTTCAGAGACAATGCATCAGAATCCAAGAATAAGGTAAGAGACCTCACCGACAGACTGGAAGAAGCAGAGAACCATTTCAGCAACCTTGAAGATAGCCAAACAAAATTCAACAAATGGGAAAGGCAATGAACAAGATAATCAAAGAAGCTGAAGAAAACATTAGAACAATGAGTGATGCTGTGAAGGGGAACAATATTAAAATAGTTGTGATACTAGAATAAGACATAATGAAGAAATCAACAGCCAAAGTAGCAAAGGGAATTCCTGGAAGAAAATTTCCCCAATTTAATGACTGAGAAACAGATAATCACCCAGGAAGCAGAGAGGATACCAATTAGACTGAACCCCAAGAAGAATACACCAAGGCGTATATTAGTCAATTTATCCAACTTTGAGGAAAAAGAGAAAATCATAAAAGCAGATAGAGGAAAAAATGCAGTTGCCTATAAGGATACTCAGATAAGAATATGCTAAGGCATATCATCATAAACCCAAAAGGAGTAAGTGGAGTACGATCTTCCAAAAGTTGAAGCAGAATAACCGTAACATGAGAATCCTTTATATAGCCAAACTACCCATCAAAATAGATGGAGCGGTAAGAATTTTCCTAAACAAAGATACATTTAGGGAATATGTTTAAAAACAAAAAGCAGCACTACAAAAATTCTTTCTAACTCAATTTGGACAGAAGACTAACAACCACAGAGTACAAACATGGAGACCACCACAAAGCATAACAGAATCCAGAAGTCATCACCCTGAAAACAACGCCCAAGACGTCATTGACCCAACAGTCAAAATAAGGCAAAAATGAATCGCCCCATCCATACACAATACACAGCTTAGGCAGGAAGTGGAAAAATATCTAATACAAAAGGTACAATATGACAGCAAAGAATCCACAGATGGATGTAAAAACCCTGAACATCATTGCTCTGAGTTCACCCATTCAAAGGCAATGGCTAATAGACGGGATTAGGAAACAAAATCCATCATTCTGTTGTCTGTGAGACACATTTCAAGGTCTCAGACACAAAGAGGTTGAGGATCAAAGGCTGGTAAAAAGTTTTTCAAGGTAATGGCAATATTTAAAAAGCAGAATTTGTGATCCTAATCATGGACAACATTGATCTCAAGGTGCAGGTCATAACAAGAGATAAGGATGGACACTATAATGTGAAAGGGATCAACGGACCAAGAGCCAGTGAGCATAATAAATATATATGTACCCAACAAAAAAATGTGTGAAATTCATCAACCCAATCCTTCAAAAGATGAAAAGGAAATCACAGGTTTAACAATCATCATAAGAGACTTCAATACCCCACTCTCTGAGAAAGATAGATCAGAGGGAAAGAAGCTCAACAAGGAGGCTGCAGAACTAAACTCTACAATTTGCACAACTCGACCTGATGGACATATTCAGAGTTCTCCAGCCAACTTCAAAGCAATTCACATTCTTTTCAAGTGCACATGGCACATATTCTAAAATAGGCCACATGCTGGTGCACAAATCAAGCTTGAATGAATTCAAACATATAGAGGTCACCCAGATTTCCTTCTCTGACCACTATGCCATAAAGCTGGAAATCAACAAAAGAAAATTTAAGAAACAAGAGCAAATACTTGCAGAATAAATAGTTTTTCTTCAAAAGGAATAGATACTGGCCCCAATTAGAGATGAAACTAGAAACTAATGAGAATCAGAATGCAACATAACAAAACATATGGCATACAACAAAGGCAGTTATCAGAAGATGTTTAGTAGTGATAAATGCACATATGAAGAAGGAAGAGAGATTTATGCTGGATATTCTATCACAAAACCCTCAGCAGTTGGGTTGGAACAGAGTAATCCTTCTAATAGCACACACACACACAGAAAAGGAATAAAAAAAATAAGGACAAAGATAAATGAGTGGGAAAACAATGCAAAAAAACATCAATACCATAAAAAAAAACTGGTTCTTTGAATGGATTAAGAGAATCAACAGATTGTTGGGTAAATCTAATCAAAGATGGGAAAAAGGAGACATCGAAATCCAGGATGAGGGATGAAACAGGGAAAATAACAACAGACTCTAATGAAATTAAAAGATTAATTACACAGTACTACGAAGGTCTGTACTCCAATGGATTCTTGGAGTACATGGAAGACATGTACAAATACTTGGAAAAACATGGACAACTTGAAAGACATGGACAAATACTTGGAAAAACAAGCCTTCCCCAGATTATCTCATATAGATGTCAAGAACCTGAACAGACTCATAGCAAAAGAGAAATAGATAAGGTTATCAAGGCAGTACCAATTAAAAAAAAAAGTCTTGGGCCAGATAGTTTCACAGGATTATTCTACCAAGCATTCAGGGAAGAGCTGACACTAATTCTACACAAGCTCTTCCAGAGTACAGAATAGGATGGTGAATTCTCAAACACAGTCTATGAAGCTAGTATAATATTGATTCCAAAACCAGGCAAGGATCCTGCAAGAATAGAGAACTACAGGTCGATATCTCTAATGGACATAGATGCAAAAATCCTTAACGAAATGTTGGCCAATAGAATACAAAATATATATAAAATGAATAATAGATACTCAAGACACTAGGATTGGAAGGAAATTACCTCATATTATGCAAGCTATATATGAAAAACTAACAACCAGAGTTACAATTAATGGAGAAAAGACAAAAAATATTCCCACTGAAAATGGGAACCAAATGAGGATGCCACTTGTCCCCAGTTTTATTCATTATTGTCCTGGAGGTTGTAGATAATAATACAAGGCAATGAAAAGACATCAAATGTATTCATCTGGGGAAAGATTAAGTGAAACTATTGTTATTTGAAGATGATAACTTTTATATATGGAGAACCCTAAAGGCTCCACAATAGGAGTGCTGGAACCAATAGAGGAATATGATAGAGTGGCAGGATACAAGATCAAGCAGAAGTCAATTGGATTTCTATATACAACTAATGGGATTACAGATAAAGAGAGCAAGAGGTAGTATGCTTCATAATAATGAAGATTAAATTGAGATATCTGGATATATACCTAATCAAAAACCCAAAAGATCTTTACAAGGAAAGCTACAAAATATTATTACAAGAAACCAAAAGGGATCTTCACAAGTGGAAGAAAATCCCACACTCATGAACTGGAAGACTCAATATTGTAAAGATGTTAATTCTACCTAAGGCACAGTATAAAGTCAATGTAATCCTGATCCAATTACCAACATCTTTTTAAAACAAAATGGAAAAAGTGACTATCAATTTCATATGGAAAAGGAAGAAGCCCAGAATTGGCAAAGAACTGCTCAAGAAGACTAAAGTGTGTTGCCCGACTTTAAAACTTATTAGACAGGTACAATTGTCAAAACAGCACGGTACTGTTATAATAATAGATACACAGACCAACGGATAGGAACAGAAAATCCAGAAATAAAATCAGCAGCATACAGACAATTGATCTTTGATAAGGGCCTCAAAAATATCAAATGGGAAGTGGATGGCCTTTTTAAAAAATGGTGCTGGAAAAACTGGGTATCTACCTGCAGAAAAATGAAGCAAAACCTTTACTTCACCCCATACACAAGAACATATTTAAGGTGGATCACAGATCTCGAGGTAAAACCCTCAACTATTAGGATCATTGACAGGAAAATGGGGACAAAGCTAAGAACCTTAGCTCAGAGAATATATCGGCTATCAGAAATAAGGAAAGATACCCACTCAGAGGAAGTTAAAATAAATGATGGGGACACAATAAAGATAAAACACTTGTATACATCAAAAGACTTCAAGAGAGTACTGAGAGCCCACAGACTAGGAAAAGATACCTAGCAATGATATATACAGAAGTCTTCAAGCTGAAAGAAGAAAAATACAAATTGCCCACTGAGGAGGTGGATAAAAGGCTTGAGCAGACGATTCACAAGGGAGGAAATCCTGAATGGCCAATAAAGATATAAGAAAATGTTCCCAATCATTAGCTATCTGGGAAATGAAAATTAAAAAAACTATGAGATACCACCTAATTCCACAGAGATAACCTAATTAAAAAAATCAGAATGCAGAAAATGTTGGAAGGGGTGTGGTGAGATAGGAACTCTCATTCACTGCTGGTGGTCTTGTAGATATGTACAACAAACGTGGAAAGTGATTTTTTTGTGATACCTAAAACAGATGGAAATCGAGTTACCTTATGACCCAGCAATTCCATTACTGGGCATATACCCAGAAAAAATAAGAAACATGCCACGATGAGACATTTGTTCTCAATGCTCATTGCTGCAAATTTCACAATCACAGAAAATTGGAAACAGCCAAAATTCCCATCACTAGATGAATGATTAAAAAAACTCCAGTATATACACACAATGGAGTTCTATGCATCGCCCCAAAAGTAGAGATGAAAAGATGAACTACCTCGTCTCATGGAAAGAGTTGGAGGATCTTATGCTGAGTGAAGTTAACCAACTACAAAAGGACACGTACAACATGAGTCCAATGAGGTAAGTTCAAGCAGTAAAACAGGCATAGGGGAAAATGCACATATTGTACAGTTCTTGGACTGAGAAACATATTCTTGCAAGAGCCTGAGCACACCCAATGATGCACATGTCATTAAAAAAAAGAAATAAAAAGTAAATAGGATGCAGATAGCACCTATGCTGAAAGACATCTCTCCCCCTCTCTTCCCCCATAGGTCTTCACAGCCCAAAGAGAGATGAGGAAGAAAAGTGATGGCAATGTGAGACCAGGGCACTAATCCACCTGAAGGCAGTGTATTGTTTATTTGTCCGCAGGAAAGGGAGAGTGCAGAACTCATTCCTGTGTGTCTATCTTTGAGAGTGATATTCCTGCTCAGAGCAGCTAGTTCACAGAGGGCTGCAGGGTTGGCCTCAGCTCGAGGACATGATGCCACCTCTCTGGATGGCAGCACTATGGACAACACAGAGAATGTAGGTAGGGAGAGCAGCCAGTCTGACCTGCCCACATGGGGGCAAACCAAAAGGGAGTGCAACAGACCAGCAATGGGAGCAAAGCCATGAAGTCACTGAGGAATCTCAAATGTAGACTTCAGACTCAGGGATCAGCACTTGGCATCTGACCTGAACTGGTTAGGAGTTAGTCACAAGAGGACCACACTGAAAGCTTAAAGGTGCAATGGGGTAGAGTAGATGGCATTACACTGCTCCATCCCTGACTGCAGGAAAAGAAATGGAGACTTGTAGGATGTACATCTTTTGGACACAAATTCAGAGGACTTCAAGTGTGTAAATGCTGTTTGGTAATCGGATCCTGGGATATGGAACTCTGAAAGAGAAGGGGACTGGGCTGATGGATTATAATAGGACATGCTCCCTATTTAACAAAGAGATATTCATCTACTCTGGGTCAAGATGCCAATTAGACTTGGAACTATTTGTATGGTCTCTCTCTCTCTCTCTCTCTCTCTCTCTCTCTCTCTCTCTCTCTCTCTCTCTCTCTCTCTCTCCCTCTCTCTTTGGTGTCTATCTATATAAGATAGGCAGGATAAGCAATCCCAAGGAGACAGCAAAGAGACCTACAGTTCTGGGGGTGTGTGAGAGGAGAGGAGGCACGAGGGGGTAAGTGGTGAGCCAACAACTACAGGAACAGGGGAATAAAAAGGGTTTAAAAATGTTGGTGAGGAGGGTGTAGCATTCCTGATCGTGTTTGATCAATCTAAACTTATTAAAAAGTATTACTGAGAGCTGAGCGATGTGGGCAAACATAATAGTGGGTTAGGAGGGAAAAAAAAGAAAAATAGGAGAGAAGAATAAACTAAAAATGATAGATATAGGTATAAATATAGATATTTATATTTATAAATATCTAAATTAAGGTGTATTTGTGTATACAGATATATGTGTATGTGTGTGTGTATATATATATATATACAGGAAGGAGATGAACTTTGGGCCTCTACTTAAATCTTACCTAAGTACAAAAACGGTTTGTTCTACTAATGTGGCACTGTATGATATTCATCTTGCTGACACGATCCCTGAAGAGAAAATGGTTGCATAAACAAAGGTGTTGAAGAAAGCTGATGGTGCCTGGCTATTAAAAGGTATAGGATCTAGGGTCTTAAAGGCTTGTAGTTCAACAAGCGGCCATCTAGCAGGGAAGCAAAAAAGCCCATATGGAAGGAACACACCAGTCTGTGTGATCATGAGGTGTCAACAAGAATAGGTATCAGAAGTTCAAAAACAAGCAATCAAATTAATGTGAAGAAGCATGGACAAAGTGGAGACCCAAAATCCACCTGTATGATAACTGGACAGTCCCTCACAGAAGAGCCACACAGAAGGAATGGTAGATGCACGGTACGGTATAGCAATGATGAAACACATCACTATCTCTAGTACTTTAAGATTTCCTTCCCTTACCATTATGGTCTTTGTTTTACTTCATCAATCTTGTTAGACGTGTGTGTGTGTGTGTGTGTGTGTGTGTGTTATATGTAATTAAGATTGTTGGATGCATGAAAGCCAAGATAGGTAACCCTTCAGAAACAGTAGCAGGAGTATATGGGAAAGGGGTGTGTGTGTGAGAGAGAGGTGATAGCAAGGATGTTTGTATAACCCCACTCAAGGGGAGAGAATAACAGAATGCAGGTGAATGGATATATTGGATGGGGTAAGATATGGCAAAAAATAAATAAGTAAAAAATATATAACAACAATAATAAGGGTTCCTCAGGGGTAGAGTGGGGGAGGGAGGGGATAAAGGGGAGCTTCTATCAAAAAGTTCAAGAAGAAAGAAAATGATTTTAAACTGATGGTGGTAGCAATTGTACAATTAAGCTTGATCTAAGTGAATTATAGAATATTATGACAACTCTAATAGTTCCCAATAAAGTGATTAATTAAAAAAAAACCTTTTTGTGTTGATGTCAGGAATTTTATTAGCAGTGCTATATTGAGAATAGTAAACTAAGAAAAATATTCACCATCTTAGAAAGCTGTCAACATTATTAAACAAGATTTTATGTACTTATATATGTGTATGTTGTGTACTTAGTACATTTAAGGAATACACAGCTTAATGAACAGTAAAAATCATCGCCATTGAGTCAATTCTGAATCATAATGACAATCTAGAACTGCACCACAGGATTTCCATAGCTTTATTCTTTAGAAAAGTACACTGCTGCATCTTTCTCCTGAGGAGTGGCAGGCTAGCAGTTCAATGCTTAACCATTGTGCTGCCAGGATTTTTAAATAGTAGGAGCTATTGTTGATTTTCACATTATATGTATAATACTATAAACACTGCAGATCATCTCTAAAAATCCAAGCCAGGCACATGATCTTCACTGAAGCATGGGCTCCAGATGGCCTAGATTCAATCAATTTGAGGTACCTGACCTACCTTGGTACACTGTAGAATAAGCCAACCAAAAGCTTAGGGAAAATAGTATGTTGGAATATATCTATCAGAATAATCCATAGGCACTAAAAAGAAGTGCCTTGCGGACATACCTTTCACAAAAGCATTAAGGAACAAGTTTGTGAAGGGGCCACAGCATCTCTGAAGACTCTTGTGGTTGCTATTTTATGGATACCAGGATTAACAGTTGGAATGGCCCTAAGTGAACTCCAACATTTGCCTACAATGGGGTTGCTTGGGCCCCATGGGGATAGGGGACAAGTATCAGCACTAAATCAGCAGGAACAGCATGGGTGTGGTTATCATAATGGGCAGCAAGTTTTCTGTAGTAATCAGAGCAACCTGTCTCTTATGGACTAATGGCATTGGGTAATTATCCACCATGTCCCTAGAAGTGAAATAGATGGGAAACCTACTAAATATTTGCATGATCTATAAGGCAGAAGAATGCTGGATCAGGTTCAACTCAGATCACAAGAATAAAGAATAACGACCCCCCAATCAATTCCCAGACTTGAGCCAGTTACAGACCCACAATCCCTTGAATGAAGGGAAGGCTGGGTCTCTTTGAAGAAGGACCCTGTTACATCACTAAAGATTTATACCAGTAGTCTTTCTACTAGCCTTCCCCACAGGGACCTGCAGCTTTTTACAAGAATGACAGTTTATTGGGGAAAAGGAAGTAATAAAACTTTTCTGGGATTACTGTAACTGAGACTAATTCCAGAAGACTCCAAAAGTTTTGAAGGTCCACCAGTCAGAGTGGGGGCATATGGAGGTCAAGTCATTAATTGACTTTTAGCTCAGTGTGAAGTGAGACAGAAGGACAGCAAGTGCAGGACAGTGAGACATGTACACCGACAGGCTGTGAGTGAATAAGTTCACACCGCTAATGTTTCTGCTTCCCTGCCGGCCGCCCTATGCCACTTCCTTCTCGGCCTCCTCCTCGAACTCGCCCTCCTCCTCCTGGGCCGTGGCGTCCTTGTACTGCTGGTACTCGGACACCAGGTCATTCATGTTGCTCTCGGCCCCAGTGAACTCCATCTCGTCCATAGCCTCGCCCGTGTACCAGCGCAGGAAGGCCTTGCGCCGGAACGTGGTGGTGAACGGCTCGGATATGCGCTTGAACAGCTCCTGGACGGCTGTGCTGTTGCCGATGAAAGTGGCCGACGTCTTGAGGCCGCGGGGCGGGATGTCGCACACGACCGTCTTAACGTTGTTGGGGATCCACTCCACGAAGTAGCTGCTGTTCTTATTCTGCACGTTGAGCATCTGCTCGTCCACCTCCTTCATGGACATGCGGCCCCGGCAGACAGCAGCCACCGTCAGGTAGCTGCCGTGGCGAGGGTCGCAGGCAGCCATCATGTTCTGGGCGTCGAATATCCGCTGGGTGAGCTCAGCACGGTCAGGGCGCGGTACTGCTGGCTGCCCCGCCTGGTCAGCGGCGCCAAGCCTGGCATGAAGAAGTGCTGGTGTGGGAAGGACACCATGTTGATGGCCAGCTTGCGCAGGTCGGCATTGAGCTGCCTGGGGAAGCCAAGCAAGTGGTGACACCGCTCATGGTGGGCAACACCAGGTGGTTGAGGTCCCCAGAGGTGGGTGTGGTCAGCTTGAGGGTGTGGAAACTTGTCGATGCAGCAAGTCTCATCCATGTTCTCCACCAGCTGGTGCATGGACAGCGTGGCGTTGTAGGGCTCCACCACCATGTCTGAGACCTTGGGCGAGGGCACCACCCTGAAGGTGTTCATGATGCGGTTGGGGTACTCCTCTGGAAGCTTGCCGATAAGCAGCGTGCCCATGCCGGAGCCGGTGCCACCGCCCAGCGAGTGGGTCAGCTGGAAGCCCTGCAGGCAGTCACAGCTCTCCGCCTCCTTCCTGACCACATCCAGCACAGAGTCGACCAGCTCTGCGCCTTCTGTGTAGTGCCCCTTGGCCCAGTTGTTGCCAGCATCACTCTGACCGAAGACGAATTTGGCCAGACGGAAAATCTGCCCGAATGGCCCCGAGTGCACCAAGTCCATGGTGCCAGGCTCCAAGTCCACCAGTACGGTCTGTGGCACGTACTTACCACCGGTGGCCTCATTATACTAGACATTGATCCGCTCCAACTGCAGGTCGCTGTCGCCATGGTAGGTCCCGGTGGGGTCAATGCCTTGCTCGTCGCTGATCACCTCCCAGAAATTGGCGCCGATCTGGCTTCCCCATTGCCCGGCCTGCAGGTGCACAATTACTCTCATGGCGGCAGTGGTGGCTCAAGGGCAGGAGGACGAAGACGGGAGTGACAGGGGGCGCGCAGACTGCCAAAATTTGATTATTAACACCCTACTGGTACCCTAATCTATTTACTGAGAAAAGCATACATGGACGCTTCAAGTGAAACTCATGTTGTTCAAGGGTCAACTATAGTTACTTTGCCCACTCCTTGCCAGAAAATTGTCCTAGCTTATGTTGTTTCACACCGTGAGAACTCGGTATGGATCATGTAATTAGAATGCACAAACCTGTGGGACATACCATCCCTGTGACTCGAGGAGATTCCCACACTCTCTAGTCCACATTTAGTCTCCAACAATTTTCCAAAGTGACCTGATCTAAGAGTTTCCTATCATTTTATGAACCTGGCATTGTTTGCTCCTGTCTGATGACCTTCTTGAAGATTCCCTGTATTGATGTTGTTGTTTTCTTTCAGATTTTTGGTGGTTGCTTGCCCTCTGACCTAAATTCTCTGTTGAGTTCAACACTCGTTGTTGGTTTTCAGTTTGTTCAGGATTTCCTTTTTTTGATATGTGAATAATGATTTCCAAGTCTTCACCTGTCAGATCTGGAAGTGGTAGTTTCCTTTTAGAGAGAAACTCTTTATTTTCTTGTTATTCTCCCACATTTCTAAATGTTTGTTTGGTTCAGAGAAGCCTTTGGGGGTCTGGAAAAGCCAAAACATCACCCATCCAGAAGACTAGGTTGAGCAAGGACAGGGACTCAACATATAACCGTTTCCACCTGAATCTCACAGACCATCTGGGTGTGATGGTTGCTTTCAGGATAAAATCTCTGATTCTGTGGTCCTGGAATGGATTATTTAAAGTTCAGGATCACAGGAGATTATATTTCCACAAATCTGATCACCAATCACTTTCCCAAGCCAAATTATACATACCTGAGCCTTCCTTGTAGTTGGGTTGATCAGATAAACAGGTTTGAGCTCCTGAGAGCCTCTAAGCATAGGCTGGAGTCTGAGCCCTGTCCCTCTGATACAGGGTTCTACCTGGAGTAGAATAGATAGGACTTAGTTTCAGATTCAATGTTCTCACTGAGGATAGCAATGGACTACTGACTGAAATCTTCAGAGTCCTTCTTTAGACTTTTCAAAGAAGAAATATTGAAAATATTTACTGCATATAATAACAGGAACAAAAATTCTATGAATTAATAACGATCAGTTATTCATGAATAATTAATATTTGTTGTTTTCTAGAGAAAAGGAAGCCAGTCTCTTATTCTCTCCTCCTCTTCCTCCTCCTCCTTTTGACTCAGTGCAGAGTCAAGAGTGAGAGAAATGATGTATTTTGAAATGTAAGGTCCTACTGTTTCCACCTCCAAACTCAAAGGCTGCTCATTCCTTTCCTTTCCATAAGTACCCAATGTCTGAGGCTGTACATTGATAGATAAAGTCTACTTCAGGAAAAAGTACCCTGAGAGGAGAGGCTCCTAGAGGGCAGAACCTGAGACGCTACTCAGATTCTCTTCTCTCTTTCTCCAAGAACATAAATAGGTGATAGGCCTGAGCAATAGTTGTGCCCCAAGAGGTAAGTATGTGAGGTGTCAAGGAGGGACTCCTGGTCGGCTTAAAGTTACGCGGCTGCTTTTTGGACTAGTACTTTACATTCTTCATGCTCAGATGTTCTTCAGATCACCACTTGTCTCTCTCTCAGGGTGGTTTGGAGCATCATTATGAGATAAAGTATGTGGAAGCACTAGGTGAAGGATAAAGCAGACTACATATTTGAGTCATGTTACTATAACTATTGATCATTTGATCTCAGATCCTAGTCCTTATTTCTATCATAAAGTAACAATAATCAACCTCCTCTAAGATTTTTCTTTGTTTTTGCTTCCATCTTCACCACTCTGATACAAGCCATCCACCTGGTTATCCAAGTTGGAATCCCGGGTGGAAGGCAGTAGAAGAGTCAAGAATATGGATTTCTATTTTGAAAGGGTTACTACTCTCTAGTGTATTTCCTAAATATCTTCTTCCTAGCAGGATTTATGCAACTCAAAACCTCAGTGGGCCTGGGGTTGACATAAGAGGGAAAACCATAGAGATAAGAAACTGAGATTCTTGAATGAGGAATAAAAATAGTAAAATCCAGAAAGTGAGGATATATAACAAGACTGTATCCTTTAGATACCTCTAGGTTTCCAAATATGCTAGGGAACCATGTTTGTTCTGATCCTGGCTGCAATTGTGTTTTTCCTAACTTGGTAGCCTTCTTAGGCCAGTGTCATGATATTGCCTGTTTTTTTCAAATGTTTTATCTAAAACACTCCTATGAGGTATGTAAAAGAGCAACTACAGAAGTCAGTTGGCTGCTGTTTGGCAAACCCATGTAAGATGTTATCTATCATTTGTCACCTGTAGTTTCTATAACATTTGTAACTGACTCATTTGTCACTCTTACCTTCTAAGCACAGCCTAGAGAAGACCCAATAGCAGCCTCTTTGCCTCAGCCTTTGGTACCTCTCCCCACCATTCTCTCACATGATCTGACCACCCCCCTCACTTGATAATCTTTTTATCCTCACCACCACCCCCTCCCCCCGGTGATGCTCAATCACCAGAACCTATTCCTGTCTTGGATTCTGCATTCCTAATGGCACATTTTTTCTAACCAAATACTTGCATTTTCCCATTCCCATGACATCATACAATGAATTGTTCCACATCCATATGTCACTATTCCTCTGAACAGTATCTACTTACTTAACCCCACTGTCTGAGGGAATGGACGCTTCAACATCTTTGTCTCAATGAATCTCACGTATTCCTTCACATGGCATTGCACCTCACCCATCCTGTGTGCCTCACCACTGCCAGTGCATTTGAACTGTGACTCAGTCTAAATTGATACCAAACTCACCAAACCTTTACACTAAGGGCTCATCTCCAATGAGTCTTCTTTGGTTGGTGACTTTTGTGCCTACAACCAGAATAAGCTTCTCTATTTCAATATTACTCTCCTGGTAGAATAATTTCTGCCTCTCATTGTTTGTCTCCAACTTCTCATATTCTAATATGCAAGCAGAGCACATTTCCCCGCCACATATCAGAGATCTATTTCCGGGACGCACTGCAAATCTACCTATGAAATTCAGGGGCTATTTTCCCCCTTGATCCAAGTATGCAGCTACATTCAGATAAACAAAGAAAGTGAAATATTGGGGAACATTTCCAAAACAGGTTGTGTTAGACAGGGTTCTCTAGAGAGATAAAACCAAATTCTTGATAATATAATATATTTATTTATAAAGGTAATTAATATATAACAAGAAATGAAATGTTAAATCATAAAGATAATTAGATATATAACGAGAAATGAAATGTTAAATCATATACAGA
>NW_022103897.1:6325330-6327193 GCF_000313985.2 Echinops telfairi | reverse complement strand
AGGTGAGAGCTGCTTGGGTAGGAGTTAATTTGAGAGCCCTTAGTAGGGGAAGTAAAACCTAAGTGGGCTTTGGGAGAAAATTTACATATGTATTCAAGTTATTTGCCATGGGTGTGCTTTGCTTTGCCAAGCTTCCTTTGTCACTTTCTGTCTATTGATACAGACTACACTGCTCTCTAATGTTTCCTGACAAATTGGTTATTTAATGAAATGCAAATGAGGTAGCTGCTAGGTTATATTTCTGGTAACACAAAAATAGTATCTATTTGGTGAAGCTGTAGTAGAAGGCAAAATGGGTCTTGAGTGCAAATGACAGAGAAGTAGCAAAACCTCTAGAAAGGACATGGAACTTTCCATGATTATGTGAGCTTCAAATGATCACCAAGCCAAAACTGGATCTCAGGTTCTCTCCAGATTACAGCTAGAATTAACAGGAAGGTAGGATGGAAGGATCTAAAGCTCCCAGGAAGGGTGGGTGATGGAGCAAGATGCAGGGGTATTCATTTTCCTTGTTTTCCCTGTGTTGTCCCTTCCTCTCGCCATCAAAATGTCTTAGTAACAGTGGCAAGGCTCTCTGATGCGGGCCTGGAACTCGAGCCTAGTATGTACATTTTCAGTAGCCAGCTGTCTGAGCCAGAAATGAGTTTCTTATAATGAGGATAACCTCCTTTATCTGAGAAGCCTTAAGGAACCAAAGATGAGCTCTGGCTCCATGATCTAAGTGTTCATTCAACATTTTCTTTCCTGTATGGGATGTGATTGTCTGTTTTGTGTTACCTTAAAAATAATCTCTATTTCCCCACACAGAGAGACACCAATTAAGTAAGGAAGTCCTTGACTTAGAGCACCTCATAGATTTCAGATCTTTCCCCTCCCTGATGCATGCATTTAATGCTATCAATTTTCCTTTAAGCACTGCTCCATGGTTGTCAACCAAAAATATTTTGCCTTTATTCTAATTCTGCCTTAGGATAAATGGTCTTTATCAATCATCTATCTTTTACTACTATGCAAGGCTCACACCTTTACATTAATTTCTAACTTCATGTGTATCATCTGCTATAATGCAGCTCAAATATAGTTCTTCTACTAATAAGGTTCCTAACATATATTCAAGCTATGGTGAAAGGCATTTTAATTATGAGCAATTGCTAATTGCCATCAAGGTGATACTGACTCCTGGGAACCCCATAAGTGCAGAATAGAAAGGCTTCAGAGGATCCTAAAGGATGTGCTCTTGGGGAAGTCGATTGCCAAAACTGTCTTCCAAGGCAAGACCAATTCTGCTAGTAGTCAAGCAATTCACTATTTGTGCCACCCAGGGACACTGGTAACTCTAAATTTTATTTTATTCAATTTTAGTCTGGTCTTCTTAAGCAACCTGATTTGTTCATCCAATGCTCATAGAAGATAACCAGGCAATAGTAGATTAGAATTCACTTGGTGCTTGAGACTAATAGTTAAAGTATCATGCACCATAATTCAAATGGATCAGTTCTTCTTCATTGTCCAACTTTCACATTGAGGTAATTGAATATATCCGGTGTTGGGTTAAGAACACCTTAATCTTCAAAATGACAGCCCTGCTCTTCAACACTTTAAAGGGGTCTTGTGCGATTTACCCAGTGGAATGTCCTTTGACATTTTGACAGCTGTTTCCATGAACATTGATTGGACACAAGCAAAATGAAATTCTTGACAACTTCAATCTTTTCTCTATCATGGTATTGTCTATCAGTCCAGTTGTGAGGGTTTTGAATTTATTTGCATCAAGTTTTAATTTATTCTCAAGGCTGAAGTCCTTGATCTTCATCAAGTGCTTCAAGTCCTTGTTGACTTCAGCAAGCAAGGTTGTGTCATTTA
>NW_022103897.1:6309797-6325099 GCF_000313985.2 Echinops telfairi | reverse complement strand
AGTTGGCCAAAGGGCTATATTCCAAATTTCATAGCACAGATGAGTGAATATTTTCAGTGCTTCATCAGCTTGTTGAAATATTTTAATTGGTTTTCTGGAGACTTGTTCACCAATGTCTTCAGTAAAGCTCTATCTTATTCCTTCAGCATGATTGGTTCTTGATCATATGCTGCTTCTTGAAATGGTTAACTATTGACCAGTTCTTGCTACCCTTCCATCTTCTTTAGATGCTTCTTGCATTGTCCAACATTTTGCTCATAGAATCCTTCAAAATTTCAACTTGAGGCTTGAGTTTCTTGATTTCTTTCAGTTTGACATACACCCAGTGTACTCTTCAATTCTGTCTTTCTAACCCCAGGTCTTTTTACATTTCATTCTAATACTTCACTTTGTCTTGTCAAGCTGCTCTTTGAAATTTTCTATTGACCCTTTTACTTCAGCATGCCTTCCATTACTAGTAAGAACAACATTCAGAGTCCCTGCTGACATCTACTTTGATATTGTTTGGTCTTGTCTTTATAATGACTTTTTGCTTTGTCCATGTGTAATGTTCTTGATGTCTTCCCCCTTCTCATCAGATGTGATCTCCAGCTTCATTTCTATCACAAAGTCCTTATTTTCCAACTATCATTTCTCTTTGTTTTCAACTTTGATATTCTAGTCACTAATAATTATTAACACATAGTAATTACATGTTTGATCAATTTCAGACTCAAGACATTTGCAGAATTCTTCAATTTCTTCATCATTAACTTAATGTTTACTGCATACAATTGCATAATAGTTCTATTATGTGGACTTCCTTATAGATGTGAAGATTCTATCTTATCACAAATAGCATACTATTTAACTTGTACTTCAAGTTATATCTTGAAATGTTCAACTAAATGATGAATGGAATGCCATTCCTCTTGAATTTTCATTTCCAGCACTGTGAACCATTTGATTGTCTTATGCAAAATTGTTAATACCAGTCCACTTCAGCTCACCTATGCCTAGGACATAGATCTTTATGTGTTCCATTTCATTTTTTACTATTTCAATTTTCCTAGATTCATACTCTGTACATTCCACATTCTGATTAATGGACAGTTTTAGTTGTTTCTTCTCATTTTAATTATTCCCCACCAGAAAATAGTGGTCCTGAAAGCATTACTCTATCCACGTCTTTATAATTGAGTCTTCTTTGATGAGGCAATACTTCCAAAGTTTTATTTTGAGTGTCTTCCATTCTAGTGGGCTCATAATCTAACACAATATCAGACTATCTCTCTGAAGTGGACACCCAATTCCTTCTTTATCATCTATTCTTAGTCCGGAAATTCTGTTGAAACCTTTTGACCTTGGGTGACCCTGCTGGTATTTAAAATACTGGTGGCATAGCTTCCAGCATCACAGAAACATGTAAGCCACCACACTACAACAATATTACAGAGAATTGGTCTTGTCTGTTTGTGTACTTAGTTCCTTTCTATTCCAAGTGTGGTCAAGGGGCTGTTGCCGGGGGCTTGTTACAAAGACAGACTAAGTCCCCGTTTCAGTCCTACTGCATAAGAGTCTCTATTGAGAAGCACTGCTGAGATTTTCTTTCTATTCAAATATGTTTTCAACTATCCCGCAGTACTCTGAGCACCACCTCACCAAACTGACCTTATTTTTATACTTCTTTACTTCTAACTCAATGGCTCTTGAGCCTGGGTATCTTTTCTTTTTTGCCTTTAATTGTGATTGTTGACCCTAACACGGAGATTTTTCAAAATTACTTTGGGCTGGAGCACTGGTTTTCAATGCCCTTGGTAAATCTAACATGAACCCAGTTTTTCAAAAGCTTGAGACACATTCAGTAGCTAATTTGACTTTTTCCCTCTGACTCCATAAAACCAGTCCAGTGGTAAGATGTGTGGTACGTAATAGAACATGTTGGGCTCTATTGAGCCCCACTTGGTGTCCTATATTAAGGGAAAATAATGTACTACGTTTTTCCTCTAAGCTATATTTTATATATAGGAAAGGAGTTAACAAATGCAGCATCAGCAGAACATTAGTACTTTCTCATCAACACCATAGAAACCAACCATTTCCAGGATTGCAGGCACATACATTTCAGTATTAACAGATTTAAAATTCATTCAGAGTGACAAGCCAATTTTATATTTTAAAAATAGTAATTTTACATTCATAAATTACCTAACTTCTACAAAACTGTAACTCAGTCAATAAAGGGATAATTCTGTCATTGCTAAATTTTAAACAAAACTATAATGTGTGCAGATAACATACAGAGTGTAAAATCTGATTAGGAATAAACAAGAAAGATTATTTTTTAGTAAGTTGCCTCTTGCAAGTCTCCTAACTGTTTAATACCCCATCATTGTATTCATAATCACTAGTGAGTCTGGCTCTGACTGTATCCTCAGATGAATTTAGTCTTCATCACAAAGTCTATGTGCCAGAACATTCATGGTTTGCAATATTGAATAATTCAATGAGAAAATATCACCAGCACAGGAAGTATCCAAAGAAAATGGAAGGAATACGCAGAGTTACCGTACTCAAAACAATTGGTCAATGCTCAATCCTTTCAGGAGGTAGCATATGATCTAGAAGAATTGATGTTGAAGAAAGAATTTCAAGCTGCACTAAAGACACTGTTGGAAAACAGGGTGCCAGGAACTGAGAGAATACCAGTTTCATCTAATGTGTACAGTGCTGAGGTGCTCACTGGTCTATGCCAAGAAATTCGTAAGACAGCTAGCTACCTTGCAACTGGAAGAATTCTTTATATATGCCAATTCCAAAGAAATGTGATTCAACAGCATGCATAAATTATCTAATAACATTATTCATATTACATATAAGTAAAATTTTGACGAAGATAATAAAAAATGATTATAGCGTACAGTGACAGGGAAATGTCATAAATTCAAGCTGGGTTCAGAAGAGTTAATGGGTAAGCTTTTAGGGCCTGGCCAACTGACTGGAAGAGATATTCCATATAAAACAAAGTTGATCTAAAGGACAGGGAAATTTAACAAATGATATCCTTGGTTTCACGTGCAAGTAAAATCTTCCTGAAAATAATTTAGAAAATGGTTGCAGCAGTAAAGGCATAGCGTCATAATTCAAGTTGAGTTAAGAAAAAAATGTAGAATGAGCACTGTCATTGCTAATGTCAGAGACTCCTCAACTGAAATCAAAGAACACCAGAGAGATGCTTACCTGTTTCATTAACTATGCAAAGACATTTAATTGTGTGGATCATAAAAAATATAGACGGCATTGAAAAACATGGAAATTCCTCTCTATTTGAACAAGAGTTTTATCACTTCTACTCATATTCTGTTTTGCAAGCAAATTCCATTTGCCGGCAAATTTGCTGATCCCAATCTGACTTTTGTGGGGCGGGGGCGGGTGTGTGTGTGTGTGTGTGTGTGTGTGTTTGGCAAGGGGCATTTTTCCCATAGGAAGGGCATCTAAAGGGATGATCCAGCAGAATCATGAGTTGGCATTGAATAGATTCTGATACATAACAACCCTATGTGTGCAGACTTGAATTGCTCCATTGGGGTTCTCAGAGCTGTGGCCTTTCAGAAGCAGATTGGCCAGCAGAATGGAGAAGCAAACCTGTAAAACACATATAACTATCGTTGTTCAAAATCCAAGATTGGAAAGAAGCAAAGCTGAGGTTTGTATCTAGCTCTGTTTCACTCTTAACTACTTTGCAAGGATGTTTCCATTGTATTTTCTGCTTTTGCCGACTTCAAGCATTTAAGTACTCACCTGTCTGATTTGCTTGCTTGCCTTGATTTAGCTGATATTCCTGGATATTACTTCTGGTTTGAGGGAATTCTATTCCTATTCCTAGAAAATCTGTCTTCCACTTAGCTGAACTGCAGAGCCCTTCTTTCTGGCCACTTCAGTTTCTCTCCTGCCCAAGCCCAGGAGAAGTTTGAGTCCATGTCTCCACTTTTTACTCTACAAGTAAAGTAATGGAGTTTCCCGCATTAATATGATAGATACAGAAAGCTTGCTCTAAGAACACTCATGGGGACTCAACTTTAGGTGAACGGCCTTAAATCCTGAATGGTTAAACTTAAATGTAGACAAGAAACCTTTTAGGGTAATTTCCTACCAGAACAAAAGAAAATTCTTTCTGGTCGTGGTTAAAGGTGCTCCTTGGGGAGTCTTGCTTCTTGGCAGTCTCTGGTAGTGAGTTAGTGATATTCTCTCAGTATACTCGGATCATCTCAGAGTGGGTCTCAGATCATTTCAAAGTGGGTTTCCTGACTCTCACCATTCAGAAAGAAGCTGTGGTTTTAAAGCTCCTTGTCTTCTTTCTTTTTTTTTCCAGTGAGAGAGAGCAGGAAAATATAATGTTCCTATTACCGAAAGGGAGCCCTGGTGGCGTAGTGATTCTGCGTTGGACTACTAACTTCAGTCAGCAGTTCGAAATCATTAGCGGATCCACTGGAGAAAGACGGGGCTTTCTACTCTGGTAAAGAGTTAGTTTCAGAAACTCACAGGGGCATTTGTCTCAGAGCAGCAGTTCTCAACCTGTGGGACCCCTTTGGAGGGTCGAATGACCCTTTCACAGGGCTAGCCTAAGACCCTCGGAAAACACTTATTTCTGATGGTCTCAGGAACTGCAGCACTGCTCCTCTGTCGTCTCCGGGCGGGTCCGCCCACGTGCAGATACACCCACATAGGAGTTCACGGTGTGAAGACCCATGCTACACCATGCTTCAAGACAAAATGTCATTAGAAATAAACACTTCACAATACATAATTACATATTGTTTTTGTGATTAATCACTGTGCTTTAATTATGTTCAATTGGTAACAATGAAATACGCCCTGCGTATCAGATATTTACATTATGATTCATAACAGTAGCAAAAGTATAGTTATGAAGTAGCAATGAAAATAATTGTATGGTTGGGGGTCACCACAACATGAGGAACTGTATTAAAAGGTTGCGGCATTAGGAAGGTTGAGAACCATTGTCTTAGAGGACCGCTCTGAGTCAAGTATCAACTCCATGGTAGTGAGTTTGATTTGGTTTGGGTTAAATACTAAACAGAAAGTATGTTTTGTCATTAGAAAATTCAGTTTCAATCATATGTCATCCACCATTGAGTTAATCATAATGTGGGTCAATTGCTTATTTGTGGATAAAAATTTAAATCTGCTTTTATATCAACATTTGAGAAATGAAAGATTCATTTCTTAACCTAAATGTTTAGGTTAATTTTAGAAGAATATTATTGGAGAAGAAAAAAGTAAGCTAAAAGTGTCTTCATTGGGATTTCTTGTCAGTGTATGTCCTCATTATATCAGCTTTTAAGAAACTGTGCTTATTCTTTCCCAGCATATATATGCCCTTAACACTTCTCTGAGGGGTCATCTCTATAATAGAAACATACTAAGCATTATGTCCTTTAGAGACAAGTAAGATAAGACAGAGTATTGTAAAATAAAGGAATAATTTGTGTAATTTCAACTCAAAATAAGGCTTCTATCCAAAAGAGCAATTATTTGCACACTAATTTGCTTCTCCATAAGCTCTTGCACACACAGTAGGGTTGACTATCTAAGAAACTGTCATTTCAATATATTTTTGTTCACTTAACAGGAGATATAAATGAAATTATGATAAGATATGAAAAATACAATTTAATGATTTTTTAATATTTTATTTTGGCCTCGAATCTTAAATATATAAATATTAAACAGAGACAAAGATGCTAGAATAAAACTTTTTCAAATAAAAGAATCAAGATAGATGATCACTGTATGTGCTTTTATGAATGTTCATTACATATTGTTGTACAAATAAAGAAGAGGAAATGAAAATTAGGAAATGTGGTCCTGACTAAAGATTGATTCTCCTTCAATTTCCTTCAAATTTGAGGATGTGGTAATTCATTCTTACCCAGCACTTAGCAAAGAAGCAGTGCTCATTTTGTCTTGGCAATCCCAGTTTTACTCTTACAGTATAATTTTCTGCACAAGTAGCAATCACTGCAGTAGTTTTGATTAAATGATTGCCTATAAGCCTGCTCTCGAGAGAAATGACAAATGTACGCTGGAAAAATGCAAGTAGACATTGTAAACTTGGAAACTTTCTAGGGTGTCAGTATGTTCCAAATGGCATTATGTCTTAGTAATTGCAATGATCTATGACTCAAACATAATACTTTACTTACTATAGAGAGGAGAAACTAGATTCATTGACTAAAAATGATTGGGGAGAAAATAGCTCCCAGAAGTTCAAATATAAAGAAAGCTTGTTGAACTTAAAAACTTTCCTGGAGAGTTAGGTAAAGAGGATTATGTATGCAAAGATGGCACCATGCCAGAAAGGAATGTCTTGAAAGGAACTTTAGAAAGCCCAGGACGTTTGACTACTTATTTTTCAGTCTATATTACTCATTATATTTACTGTCAGGACATGAGCTTGCTTTTTTTTCAATGACAGAAAAATTACTTAGATATTTAGGAACAAAATGTTGCAAATCTTGTTTATTTTACATCTATAATCTAATTGTTTAAACAATTCTATTTATAAAGAATAATATTCTGAGGTTTATCAACATCTCCTTCATTTCTATTTTCATTTTTTGTCTAGCTAAACAAAAACAGGATAGAACGCAAACCATGAGGACGTTGCAGCCTTTTACCCCAAATATTCAAACTTAAAAATCAAATAATTTGATGGTTGCCACAGTATTGTGTGCTGTAAAGTAAGTTCTCACTTGTAGCAACTCTAAAAGACAGAATAGTAGTGGCCCAGCAGGTTTTCTAGGCTATACTCTTTATGGGAACAAATCACCAAATTTTTTCTCGTGTGGATCCATTGGGTGGATGCAAATCATCAAGAATTCAATAAGCACTTACTCATTTTGTCACCAATACTTCTTCTTTTGCAGTTAGTAGGTCTTAAAGCATAATTTATATACAAGAGCATTGTTTGAATATCAAAGAATTGGTTCATTCTAGGAACATTTAATCTTTGCAGATTCTAAAATGAGTAATTATTTTAGACTGGTTTCTCTAGAGAAGCAAAAGCAGTTATATTAAAAATATATAAATATAAATATGAATGTGAATATAAACATGAATATGAATGTATATTTATAGAAATATTTATAATCACATTTGTGACTATACTCATTGTCATAATCATATTTATATCATTTATATTTTTCTATATATCATATATAGCTCTATATATGTATTATACTTTGTGCTAATGAGTCAATTCTGACTCATAGTGACTCTATAGCACAGGGTCGAACTACCCCTGTTGGTTTCTGAGATTGTAACTCTACAGGAGTAGAGAGCTTCATCTTTCTCCAAAGGAGCAGCTGGTGGTTTTGAACTGCTGATCTTAGGTTAGCAGGCCAATACTCCACTACTCCACTATAATGCTCTCTCTTCCTCTTTTCTAACATTCTCCGAAGTTTATATCAATAACTGAGAAATTCATATCAAGAAGTTGCTGAAACATTTGTTGAAGTGCTAAGTCTAGTTCAGTTTCAAGTCTGTAGGTCAGATATTAAACTAGAAGTTTCTCTGGTGTAATATAGTTTTGGGTGCTGATGCATGCAGGATCAGCAGCACCATTACGTAGTGCAGAGGCAGATGATTCCAAGGTCAGTAGGTGACCAAAAGGCAACTGAATTCGAGTTCAGCAGGTGAGAAGGTAGACCACTGACTCAAGTTCAAAGATCTGGATACCAATAAGCCAGGTGTAGGATCCAGACCCTGCAAAAAAATAACAAAGCTTTTCCACAGCCATTGAGAAACATTACCCAGTCAAGTTGACATAAAATCTATCACAGACCACCCCTTGTCAATGTAGTACTTATACATAATATATATATAATCTCCTCCCAAGTCAATAATAAAGTCATACTTTCATTTAACATGATACATCTAACACATGTACAACAAAAAATACCTTTATATCTTACATTTTATAAATTAACAAGACCATAATAGTTGATGCATACATACAATGAGTAAATATTCATAACCATTACAGTCTTTATTTTTGCATTTGCTCACATGGCTGTAGCTGGTATTTACTTTCTTCCATTACCCATCCCATATTCCTTTACCTTCAGCAAATACCTCAGTTGCTCATGGCTCTTGAATTGGCAAGGTAACCCAAACCTTCAATCCTGAAATATATGGACCATTAGTAGTCATGTCAGAATTGGGCTATTGTAGTTTACCATTGCCTTTAATAATAGGGCATGGCAGTACTAAATGATGTCCTAAGGAATCTCCTACATTCCAGGCACATTCTTTTCATCTCCATCATGTATTAAGAATCCAATTTCCTCTTGTCAATCAGGATCAATCAGAGTGCTTGATGCAATAACAGCCTTATTAGCCTGTTGACCCAGAGGCATGAAAAACACAAAATGGCCAAGAGGCATTTTTAATCTCTAGTTCAATGGAATTAAGATTTTTCCAAGGTCAGAGTATTTCCCTCTTTGGAACTAAAACTCCAGACCTGAAAAGCACGTGATCACAGGGACAGAAAGCAACGATGTTTTCATTGAGTCACATGGAGTATTAGTGAATGGTGCCCCTCTCACTGGTTTCTGAATATGTGAATCCTGGCTATTAGCAAAACAGAAACAGATATCGGTCCTTGATTTAGAGTATATACAACTTCCCAAAGAACATGGCATCAACCCTGCAAGGTTCTGCCACCTAGCTCCCACTTTAATTTTGTCTTTAGAAAACCATTCTATCAAACCACCTGTTTCAGGATAGTGGAGTGGATTCCGTGAGCATGGACCACCTGACACACTTCATTTGCTGTGAATTGAGTTCCTTGAGCCAAGGCAATAGCATGCAGTATACCAGGCTGGAGGATTAGGCATTCTGGAAGTCGGTACCATTCTGTAAATTGTATCTGAGCATTATCAGCTGTGTGATTTATCCATAATTTTCATTTCATTGTAGGAGTAGGACCTCATTCCTTTAGAAGTAGAGGTAGACTCATTAGATAATAGTCATTGTGTTTGATATATTAGAAACAAGAAACTCCTCTTCTCTGAACAAATTAAGTTTGTCTTTGAAAAGCCCCTTTCTGCTTCTGCTGAACATATAGCAATTGTTCTGACAATATTTTTAGCTGTTTGAATACTTTCAGGAATTGTATCATTCACTCATAACATCTCATGGGAATTTGGGGCTGAAACAAATAGCAGCATGTCACCCTCTGGTCGTTTGGCAATTTTTCTCTTATGTTATACGTTTATTTTACAAAGCAACAAATAAATAAAAATGTAATATTTCATCAAAAATATAAGGAGTTTTAGGAAATGAATAGTTATCATAAGCATAGTTCTGTTTAACTGTATTTTATATACAGAATGAACATTAATATGGGCACTTAGAAAATGGTGTTGCTCAGATGAACATTAAAAAAGAGTAAGGAATGTGATTTCCACATTCCCAGCACATACCCAGCTTCCCTTCAGGGGTTAGATAGGACTTCTCTTGACTGTTGTAGCTTCGGGGCCTCGTGATCGCAGGATTGACAGGAATACCACCGGCTGCAGAGGGTGATGAATAGTCTGAGGAAATGTCCCTTCAAGCATATCAGGGCTGTGACCTACATACAGGGATTTCACTCCGCCTTATTTTCTGCCAACTGATGGGCTGCTTACAGCAGATCTCATGATGGAGTTATGGAATATCATATTGTGTTATAGAATATAGAATATCATAGGGGATTATAAGGTCATAACTGCAAAGTCACTGAGACACCTGACCCAGCCAAAATGATACAAAACCTAACTATTACACCGATTTTAAGAATTCAAGGAAAACTGGAGAAAATGATTTATGCCATTAATTTATGCCACTTATATTGAGACCTGTGGATTCATCACATGTCTGAATCTACTTGATGGCAGCTGGTTTTACTGGTTCATACATGAAGCAAATTATTTGAAATTTTGAAGTATCTATAAATATAAAGACGAAATATAAGCTTTGCTGCTTTGTGTACTATGGGGTAAACATTTAACACTCACTTGACAATGGACAACTTTTGTATTGTGGCCAGAATAAAGCAGAAGTATCTGCTTTTGCAGCCCCGTTGGATCATCTCAGTCTCTCCCAGGTGGGGGTATCATCCCCTTTGGGAAATACTGGGTGTACATGGTAACTCTGACTGGAATTCTTAAAACCTTGTCATTTGATCTCCCTTTTCATACACTTTCAGCTTGATCTTGGTTTTAATAGTTTCCATCTTGTTTTGTTTTGTTCAAATTGGAGTTTATCTCGGTTGTATTTTGTTAGTGTTGGTGGTCTTCTTGACTCTGTTATGCATTTTTCCATGTTTTTTTCAGTATATGAAACCCAGGACGTGGGGCTCCACAGAGGCAATCGTTAGCATCAAGGCTCTTGTGGGCAGGGTGGGCGAGACCGAGTGTACTGGGGAGCTGATGTCAAGGAGTATGTGAAGGAAGTAAATGTCTCGAAACTGATTGTGGTAGAGATGCACAAACACTGACTGATATGACTGGAATATTGAATTGTATGATGCTTGAATTAGTCCTAATAAAATGAGTTTGTGGGAAAAGTTATTTTTTCCCTTCATCAAAGCATAATCATACTGCACATTTATACAAACATATTATATTTAAAAACTCAGAACAAGATTTAGGAACATGACATTTTAGTTTGACTTTGCCTCTGATTAGCTCTGTCATTCACTTACATATTTCAGATGAATTAGCCTATATTCACATGCTTCCATCATCTTCCTTATGTGAGTGTCCACCCAAGAGTGGAAGTGAAAGAGGAAAATATTTCTAACAGATGTCACCATCAAGTCTTTTTTAATAAAGTTAACTGGGTTAACTTTTTATTGTGCATTTGATGAAGGTTTATGGACCAGATAGTCAGTTTTACATTCAACAAATCATATACATGTTGCTTTATCTCCTTTATTGCAATCCCTTCAGCATAACAAAACTCATTCTACTCGTCTCTGTATTTTCTGCCTCGACTCTTCGTTCTCTCCTAACTCTTCCAAACTTTGTCTGCAGGCAAATGCTGTTCCCTTTATCTCGATGGTTGATTATTCTAATGTGGATGCACCTCACTAGTGTTATTATTCCCCTTAAGACTTGTCTTTTGCTTGGCTGAAAAATGAGCTATGGGAGTAAGTTCAGTTGTAGAACTGAAGGGTGACTAAGGACCACAGTCTGTAGACATCACCTGCCTCTATCTGATCAATAAAGTCTCCCTTATTGTTTTTAATTTTGTCCACCTTTGCTTTCTCACTCTACCCAGGACCTTGTAATGTAATCTCATTCAGAGTACTTGTTAATGGTAGCCAGACAGCATTTAATTCTTCTGGTCACAGGTTTATGAAGACTAGTGTTTATGTGGTCTAGAAGTCCATTGTACTATTTGTTTCTATGTGTCTGCAATTTTCCTTATTCTTCCTTTCCTCCAAATGGAGAAGACCAATAGTCTCATCTCTGATCGCTGCTTGCAAGTATTTAGGACCCTAGTTGCTACTGACCAGAGTAGAATGTACAACATTGTCTTTTTGAACTTTCCTTTGCCAATTGACCTTGGTGTCCCCTGAGACCATGATCCAGAACCCCCAGGCTCTGTGTCTCATTTCCTCAGGTTTTTGATTATGCCTAAGAAGTTTTCGTAACTTTGTCCTCTGTGTGCTCCAACCCATTCATGGCTGTATTTCCAGCAATGGTAAGCACACATCTACAAATACCATCTGCTTCTCCCTCCCACACCTGTCAGCATGCATGCCTGTCCATGCAATTACTTGTAGGTTGTTATTGCAAAATTGTGTTTGTAATAGTATTTATCTCTGTTGGCTTAATTCTTGTACTCCTGTAACAATTTTTCCTTGCTTCCATTATTTGTGTCAGCATCATTTTGTTAAAAATTGCCTTCAGTTTCATTCAAGTTAACCCTTCCCACCCCTGCTAACATCAAAGAATGTTTCTTTTAGTGTGAAAACCTTGTCTTGATGATTTACAATAATGGTCTCATACAAAGAGGCCTGGCGGTGCTATAAAGTAAGTATCATATTGCTAACCACAAGGTTAGTGGCTCAAACCCACCAGCCATTCTTTGAGAGAAAGATGAAGTTGGCTGCTTCCATAGATTTACAGTCTCATAAATCCTATATAGGGTTATTAGGAGTTGGAATTAATTTGATAGCAGTGAGTTCTGATTTGGGGAGCCATATTGTATTTGTCCTTTTGTGATTGAATAATTTAACTCAACGTAATATCTTCAATATTTACCCATGTTATAAGGTGTTTCTAAGATTCACTGGTGTTTTTTAACATTGAGTGCATTCCCTTGTGTGCATATACCAAAGTTGGTCCATTGTTCCATTTATGGGCATTGAAATTGTTTTCCTGGTTTTGCTTTGTGACTAGTGCTGCAGTGTACATGGATGTACATGTATCTATTCATGTCATGGTTCATAGTAATGAAGGTTAATATTGGTGATGAGAATGAGTACTCTATGTCATGGTAGGTGGCAGAGAACTTTGAAGGACAGAATAATGCTAATGAATGACCTAACCCTCAGTATTTACAAAGCACAGAGGATGAAGCACTGTATTACCTTTCCTCCTACCAGCTCTGGGACCGATGCAGGAAAAGAATACCATGATGAAGCATACGAGCTTTAGATTTAGTCCTGAGAGGTTGCTTAAGCTGTGCAATTCCAAAACTATTATAGTCCTGCATTTATATAACCAGAGAGGGAGGGTTTGAATTTAG
Source organism: Echinops telfairi (assembly GCF_000313985.2). Lineage (NCBI taxonomy): Eukaryota > Metazoa > Chordata > Mammalia > Afrosoricida > Tenrecidae > Echinops > Echinops telfairi. The sequence continues at coordinate 6,312,295 of NW_022103897.1, read as the reverse complement.
ATTTCAATTTACCAAATGTTTCTTAGATGTATAATGTGCTGGGCACTATATTAGGAGCTGAGGATATCAACTTCTCTCCAAAGGAGTTAGTTGGAATGAAATTGAAACAAGAATAATTTAAACTATAAATAACATATGCAGTAGTAGATATGTCCACCATTGAAGAAGATTTCACATAAGGAGGGATTATGAATTTAAAAAGCTGAAGAAATAAATGTTTAACAGACAAAGGCCAAAAGAACAGCACAGGAGAGGACATGAAATGAGAAGCAACATGTCATGCCTAACAGACTCTGAGGGATCTAGGATCACTGGGATAAACAGTATGCTCCCCTTGTAAAGAGTTAGTCCTGGAAACTCAGGTTACTATGAGTCAGAATTGACTCACAATTACCCTATGAGTTTGATTTGGTTTTGGAGAAGAAAGAGAAGATGAGTTTGCCAAGTTTGGTTGGGATTTGGATAGGAAAGAGAAGACACACTTTCAGAAAAAGCATGGAGGTGGGGAATACATAGTAATTAACACTCAACATGAGAGTAAAGTGAAAGGAGAAACCACCACTTCTAAAGGTTGGAAGTAACTAGTCACTAGGATATTTGAAATGCCAAGAAGTATGGGGCAATAGTTACATTCCATAAGTAGTGATACATGACACTGAAATATACTACATGGCTTACACTGCCTCCTAAGATTATTAAAACACTTCAATAAAGACAGCATAACTTACATAAGTGAAGATGGTAGGATAAATGCTTTGCCCAAGTCCTCCAATGGCAAATGAAAGAACCAGGAGGAGAACTGCAATTGTTTACCTTTCATTCAAATTCCATTGCCTTAACTTCACTGCTTATTGACACAACCTATGCAAGTGTTAAGACTTTTGAGAATGAGCCAGGAGCAAAGCATAGCAGAAAATTTGGAATAACACAGATTTTGAGAATATGGAGGAAGCTTTATAGGAAGAGTGGAGCAGAAAAACTAAAACTAGTTTGGATATTATGTAAATTTAAGTTAATATTGAGGAGTTAGACTCTTAAAGAAGAAAATGATAAAGTTTCTGGGAGACAGAAAGTACCCAAAATATTGGAAAGGAACGAAGGACTATAGGGTGAAGGTAAGAAAGAATCAAGAAAAGAGCACTGGAGAGGAAAAGAGCAAGGCAGAAGGAGGAGAAAAATAAACTGCAAGGTGGGGTTTGGGGGAAATAATGCCCTGAGTATGCAGATGGCCTTGCACTGAACAATGTTCCCATGAATTAAAACAAACAAACAAACAGGGATATGAGTGGATATGTACAATGTGTTGATGTTGACATAAGGTACGATAGTGGAACTGATGTACCGTGTTCCCCAGAAAGTAAGACATCCCCTGAAAATAAGACTTGCATACAGTTTTGCCTCTCACTGAAATATAAGACATCCCCCGAAAATAAGACCTCCCCCAAAATAAGCCCCCCACCCCAAGCTACTGTAACTCTGGACTCTGGACCGTAGTGGTGGGCACCACTGTAAAGCTCACTGTTGGCCGCAGTGCAGCTGGAGCAGATAAGAAGTGCGAGGTCTCTTTTAATAAAACAATAAATGTGTACCATATTCTTCTTTATAGAAAAATAAGACAAAACCTGAAAATAAGACCTAGCACATCATTGGGAGGAAAAATTAATATAAGACACTGTCTTATTTTTGGGGAAACAGGGTGGTTTGGAATTGGAGAATATTGGGGGGACATATTCTTCCCTGTTGTGTCAATACTTCATCCCCTTTTTAATAATGTATTTCAATGGTACCTGTGGTAGTTACATAATCTGGTGTCAATTTGAGACGATTACAAGTGAAGGGGTGGAATCTGGCCTGTCGATCAAGATATAACCAATGAGGCCTCTGTGTGGGCATGGCCTTCTCCTGAAAATTGGCAATATTTAATTCTGTTGTACATAGGGTCACTATCAATCAGAGCTGTCTCAAGAGCACTTACAACAACAAAAACAATACCAAAATCCCTTTCTGGGCATAACCATATTTTCTGACCCCTAAAGGCATATACGTTGATAAAATAATTTTATGCCACTTACAAGCAGGGAAAATAATAATGTAGTTAAGTTGGCATTTTAGGGTATTTTCATAATTTATGACCATATTTAGACAGAATATTTAAAATTGGAAAATCCCATAAATTCCAGAATATTTAACAATAATAACTAATTCTTTTTGAGGCAAACACTCAATGGTTCTAAAAGGCTCCATTGAATCTTCTCAAGAACCCTATAAAGTATGTTCTTTAGCTCCATTTTACAGATCAACGGCACCATGAGACTGAGTAATTTTCTTTTATTTTTTTTTAAATAATCATTTTATTAGGGGCCCATACAACTCATAACAATCTGTACATACATCATCTGTGTCCAGCACTTTAGTACATATGTTGACTTCATCATTCTTACGACACCCGCTTTCCACTTGAGCCCCTGGTGTCAGCTCATTTTTTCCTCTCCCTCCCC
>NW_022103897.1:6305049-6307168 GCF_000313985.2 Echinops telfairi | reverse complement strand
TAGAGTGAGTTGTGAAAAAATTAGCTGTGTGGCACTGGCAAAAAAGTCACAACACCATCACTTTGGAAATCAGCGTCTCCTTGCTAAAAGTAAGGTACTGAACTGAGTAGATTCTAAACCTGGATAAACTTTAGAATCACTTAGAGAGTTCTAGAGTTTCAAAAGAAAAGAATATATATTCAGGCTTCAAGACATATATGATTCCTCAGAAATAGAGCCCTCAAATCTGAATATATAATTTAATGTAGTCACTCAAAGCCAAATATGAGACTCAGAATCATTAGTGTTACCTTGGACCACTTAGTGTCTTCTTTCCTTCGAGTTCTATCAGCAATTATGAGGAAGGTAAATAATAGATTAGGGCCGATTACTGATATCCATTAGAATACTCTTCAGAAGCAACCTGCACTGTGATGGGTAGCAGAAAGAGATTGCAGGGCTGGATTCTTTCTTTGGAAAAGTCTGCTTGGATGTTGCTTAGATTCACATGGGCTCTAGAGGGTAAGTAACAAATTAAAAGCTCCTCCACTATATGATTTTTGCATCATTTTCTGAGATCACCGTCACCTGCAAGTTGGCTTGTAAAAGTAGGACCACTATAGAATTGTGAACTGTCCAGTTCAGCTTATATTTTCATATATGTGGCACATTTCTGCCATAAAATTATCTTGTTAGCTCCTGAAGTCTTACCGATCCACGTAGGAGCCAATGAAAGGAACCACCTAAAGCCGCACTTACACCACTTGTCTGTCAGTTTGTCTTCCTGTGGTGCTTTTCATGCTGCCGTGATGCTGGAAGGTATGTCATGGACACCTCAAATACTAGTAGGGTCACACAAGGTGAACATGTTTCATGAGAGCTTCCTCACTAAGAACAAATTACAAAGAAGCGATAGGTTGGCTACCTCTGAGGAATTACTCATTGACAATCTTATGATTAGCAGAGGAACATTATCAGATATTGGAAACCTCATGGAAAGCAATGAGACATTGTCAGATATAGTGCCAGAATATGTGAACCTCGGGTCAGATGGCACTGAAAACCTGACTGAGGAAGAGGTTCCTTATTAAAGTACAGTCAACCATAATGACATGGATGGGGTAAAGCTTTTGGGACCTTCATTTGTTGATAGGGTACTCCTCATTATGAGAAGATACAGTTGAAAACATCCATTTATTATTTTACCATAGAATGTATGAAGTATTAATTCAGGAAAATTGGAAGTCATCAAAAATGAAATAGACTACATAAAGATAAATATTTCAGGCATTAGTGTGTTGAAATTGATTGGTATTCATCATTTTGAATCAGGAAATCATATGGTTTATTATGCCAGGATTAGCAAATTCAAGAGGAATGACAACACTTTTATTGTTAAAAGGAACATTTCAAGGCCCGTCTTGAAGCACAGTGTTACCTGTTATAGTATAATAGCTGTATTCACACAAGGAAGTTCAGCTAACACAACTATAATTCAAATTGATGCACCAACCGCTAAAGTAAGTGATGAAGAAATTGAAGAATTCTACCAACATTTACAGAATGAAGTTGATAAACATGCTATGAAGATGCACTGATAATTATTGGAGATCAGAGAGTGAAAATTGGAAACAAAGATGAAAGGTGGGAAATAAGGCCTTGGTGATAGAAACAAGCTGGAGATTGCTTGAGAGAATTTTGCAAGTTGTGCAACTTCTTCATCACAGATACCTTTTGTGAACACATGAATGGAGACTATGCGTGTGGAATTCTCCATGTGAAAAACACAAAAATCAAACTGATCTGTGGGAAGAGATAATGAAGCTCAATATCAGCAGCTAAAACCAAGACAGAAGTTGACTATGGAACAGATAGTTGCCAATGTTAGATGAAACTTGGCTGAAAGCTGAGATTAATACAAAGAAAATTTATTTGTGTTTTATTGACTATAAAATAGTATTCTACTGTGTTGATTATAGGAAACCATGGAAAGTTTTGAGAAGAATGGTGTATTAGTCTAGGTACTTTGGAGAAACAAATCCATAGCAACTCAGGTATAAGAGAGAGTTTTATGTAAAGAAAATGTGCATCACGAAAACATCCCAACCCAATGCTGCCCAAGCCCACAAGTCCAACATTA
>NW_022103897.1:6292491-6303388 GCF_000313985.2 Echinops telfairi | reverse complement strand
TCTAATGAAGTTAACACAAGATACCACAATTTTCATAACAGAGTCCCACTTCAGTGATTTACTACACAGCGCTTGTTGGTGGATGAGGCAGTGTATAGGCTATTGGATGAGAATGGTTGTTTGTCCATCTCTTGGTTAATGCGAGCAATTATTCCTTTCTCAGACTCCATCATGCTAGGAGCACCATCAGTTGTCACACTGGCTAGTGTAGCCCAGTCCAGCTCCAAACCATTCACAGTTTGGCAAACCTTTTCATAGATATCCTCTCCTGTATTTGTTCTTTTGATACTTTGCAGTGCAGCAAGTTCTTCTGTGACTTCAAAATAGTCATTCATTCCATGAATAAAAATTAGAAGTTGTGCAGAATCACGAACATCATTACTTTCATCGATTGCCAAGGAAAAATAGGAAAGTGTTTTTGCGGAGTTTTGCAAATGCTAATGCAAATTGTCTCCCATTTCTTCAATCCTTTGTGTAATTGTAGGTCCTGAAAGACTCACTGTACTAAATAAATTGGCCTTGTCTGGACACGTGTTTTTGGCAACAGAAAGAAGGCATTCTTTAACAAATTCTCCCTCCATGAATGGTCTGCCAGTGCACACTATTAGCTTGGCAACTTGAAAACTTGCTCATAGTGATGAAATATTTAGCTGCTCCTGCTTCACAAAAGTGTTTTGCTGAGTTGTCGATGTATTTTTCAGTTTTAATATTTTATCTTTTCTCACTTCTCCAACCAAACAATCATATTTATCTTTATGTTGAGTTTGATAGTTTCGATGCAAATTGTATTCTTTGAATACAGACACTATATTCTGGCATATCAAACACATAACCCTTTCCTTGTACTGCATGAAAAAGTAATCATAAATAGTCAATTTTTCTCTTTCTTGATATCATTGTTTCCTAGGGATTCCAAATTGCTATTAGTAAAATATATATACAGCGCTACAAAAGCACTGCCCATTAATGCAGTCTGATCAGTGCCCATCAATGTAGCCTTGCCAGTCCACATCATTTCAGCCTCACCATTGCCCCTATTGGTGAAACTCCGCTTTTACTTCAGGCTCACACTGGTGTGGTGCGGGAACTGGCAAGATTACAGAGCCGGTTCCTCCACCACCTTTCCAGTTCACACCACCCTGTGCGAACTGCACTGTGATCTGGGAACTCGCAGAGGAATCTGATCACAAGGGTAAGAAGACCCATGCGATCAGATTCCACTGCAGGAAAAAAGAAGGCACGTATGCCTTTTTCCTTCCGAATCTAATGCGAGTTCAGCCATACAAACATATGGCTGAACTCGCACTGCTCAGAGATCGCAACAGTGTGAACTGGGGCTTACACAGCACACAACATATAACATCATACACAACTGAATAACAATCAGAATATAAATGCATTTACTGTCAATTAACGTGTGTTTCCTACTCCGTGGCTGTCTGCAGAGCAGGATTAAGTTCCCATGGGGCCCTAGGCAGATTGCCAGTTTGGGGCACCCATGTGATAACACTGAGCACCGATTATTTGCATTAACACTGACTGCTGACAATTTTCATTAATACTGAGTGGTGACCATTTGCATTAACACCGAACACTTACAATTGTCATTACCTCTGAGCACTGACTCTTTGTATTAGCACCGAGTGCTATTTGTGTTGTCACTGTGATGCAACCCCCCTAGAAACCACCCCCAACCAACTAACTGACTTAAAAAAAGACCTCCTAACTTAAGAAAAAAAAATTGCCCCCCTTAACTGCAAAAAAATGCCCTACTAACTGCAAAAAAAAAATAGACCTCCTAGTCTAACTTCAACAAAAAAAAATCCTAACTTGTTCTTACCTCGTTTCTCAGGCAGCAGCAGGCTCTGCACAAGCAAGCTCATGACTTGTCAGATCGCACCTGAGACTGAGAGGAGGAGTCGAGAAACAGAGAGAAGGCGGGGTGTTGGAGAGTGCGCACACATTGCACACATGTGCGCTGCAGGCCCAGGATGAGTCGGTTGCTAAGCAGGACAGGCAGCTGCGGCCAAAACACAGGCAGGCCAGATAAATGTACTCAGAGGACTGTATGCGGCCCACGGGCCGTAATTTGAGAAGCCCTGGTGTAAGATATGACAAAATAATAATTTATAAATTATCAACGGTTCATAAGGGAGGGGGGAGCAGATAGGGAGGGTTAAAAGTGAGGAGTTGATGCCAAGGGCTTAAGTGAAGAGCAAATGTTTTGAGAATGTTGAGGGCAACGAATGTGCACATGTGCTTTACACAATTGATGTATGTATGGATTGTGATGAGTTGTACCATCTCCAATAAAATTATTTAGAAAATAAAAATAAAACAAGGAAAGATATGTCAGGGTTGTATCCTCTCACCATACTTGTTCAATCTGTCTGCTGAGAAAATAATCTCGAAGGTGGACTGTATGAAGAAGAACGTGGCATCAGGATTGGCAGAAGGCTTATTAACAACTTGCAATATGCATATAGTACAACCTTGTGTGCTGAAAGTGTGGAAGACTTCAAGAATGTCTTTAATATGAACTGTATCTTACTGTTTGGGATAAAAAATCTTCACTGGACCAATAGACAAAATCATGGTAAATGGAGGAGAGAGTAAAGTTGATAAAGATTTTATCTTACTTGCATCCACAATCAATGTTCATGGAAGTCACAGTTAAGAGATTTAACTACTCATTGCATTGGTTAAATTTGCTACCCAAGAACTCTTTAAAATGTTGACGAATGAGGAGGTTACTTTGAGGACTATGGTGTGTCTGTTCCATGCCATGGTATTTTCATTGCCTCTTGTGCATTTCAAAGTTGGACATTGAATAAGGAATACTAAAGAAGAACCCGTGCATTTTAATTATATCGCTGATGAAAAATATTGACATAAACATGGACTTCCAAAAGTACAAAGAAATCATCGAGGACAACATGCTTGGTAAAGTACAAGAACAGCGAAAAAGAAGATTCTCAAGAAGATGGGTTGACCCAGTGGTTACAACAATGGTCTCAAAGCAGACAAGAATTGTGAGGATGGCACAGTACTGGGCAGTGTTTAATCCTATTGTACGTAGGGTCACTATGAGTTGAACAGACTAGACCCCACCGAAAACAAAAGCTGCAACTCATAATAGCACGGCTTTTCAGGAAGTAGGCATTTTTAAAACCTGTATCTTTTGGCTTATAAGCATCCTTATTTTGATAATAATATTATGATTTCCCTTGGGATAATTATCTCTTTTAGTTCTTGAGTAATTATCTCAATTTGAGTATTGGTTCTTTATTAAAACCCTTCCTGTATTTATTTCCTTTGCCAGTTGATTCTGCCTTCATCCTACCTAAAGCACAGTGTGCTTCCTCACTCTTGACTTGGCCATGTCACTTGATTTGATCAATGGGATTTTAGGAAACATGATCCATACAGGGGATTTTAGTATGCTTCCTTAATAGGGTTTGTTCTTTACCATGGCAAGAATCCCGTGTGTAATTGCTTTGTTTCTTCTGAACCCCAGCATACACGTGGATGGAGCACACCTTCACCACTTGACTCATACCTTTGAGGAGAGCCACATGGCCGAGTCTTTACACAGATGAATCTTTCAGTACATTTAAATTTTCCTTGTAGTCCAGAGATTTCTGTGTGTCAATTTGTGTATTACGTAACTACATCAGCTGATCACTAGTCAAGCTGCAGATCTTTATGGAAATAAACGAGTATAATTTTAAGCTACTAAGTTTTAAAGTAGTTTGCTCTACTTCAGTAGTTCAATAATTCAGTATGTCAATCAAGGTTTTCTGCCACGTTTAGCCAGTTGTGGCATATGACCAAATCAAAGCCAATTAGATTTCTTTCTCGGAATCACAAAAGACTGATGAAGAGTTGGAATGGCTTCATGTCAAGCAATCAGCTGATTCCTAAACCCTTTTCATTTCTTAGTCACACACACACACACACACATAATTTACACATCCCTGTTTCTTGTACTTTCCTTATTGGTTCACCAGATTTTCCTAGTGCTTTGTTAATTCTTCAGGTCCTTCTAATGAGGAGTTCTAACATTCCTTTTTTTTTTTTTTAAGCCTATATGGTGGTGTGTTGGATTACACACGGGGCTGCTAACTTTGAAGTTAACCTTTCAAAACTATCAGTTGCTCCTCAGGAGAAAAAGTAGGCTTTCCCCTCCAGTGAAAAGTTCCAGTCTAAGAAGCCCAAAAGGGTATTTTTATCCCTTTACGGTCACTATGATTCAGAATTGACAATGGCAGTGAGGGTTGTGTTTTGCTTTTTTATTATGCTTATGCCTTCAAGTACATCCTTTTTAAAAATGTTAGTTAGTCAGGCTAGTTTCTGTTTCTTGCAACCAAAATGATAAGCTATTAATGAAGTATTCAAAGGAGAAATTGAAGACTGTTAAAAATAAAACTGACCTAATTTATGGCTTTTTGAGGGGCCGGGATTATTGTGAGCTATGTGTTCCTACCACTTTCTCACAGTAAACCTTCAGTTAGTGTGGAAGAGAAATCAGTTCTGTGAATATGTTCTTTTTCTATATTATTATCAATGAGGTCTACGGAGGAAAAATATTTTTATAGAATATCACAAAGCAAAACAATAAGTAAATGTTCAAAATAGTAGCTGTTGCTTTTTTAAAAAATCACTACCAGCAATAAAATAACTATTTTTGTATGTCTGATTCAAGAAGTAGACATATCTCATGTTGAAATGCTGTTGAATATTCAAGATGAGGAAGATCTTGAATGTCACTTGAAGTGATTCCCTATTTTCTTAAAATTAGAAAATAAACAATTGTTCGTTCAATGTCATTTTCTCCTTTTTGCAACATCCTCATGGTCAACAAGTAACGTAGGTCTCAGTTAAAATAGTAGCCTCAGATGGGCAGAAGATAGCCTGCATGTTCCAGTACATTTAAATTTTACTTGTAAATCAGACAGAGATTTCTATGTTTCATCATGTATGTTACACAAGTTTTTGGAGTGTCAAATATGTGCCATTAAAAAATGTGCAGGGGCATAATACAAAGTCAAACAAAAACTCACCACCATCAAATCAATGCTGATTCATAGCAGCCCTCTGTGGATTTCCAAGACTGTAATTGTTTACGAGAGTAGAAAGTCCAGTCTTTCTCCCGCAGAGCTGCTGGTGGTTTGGAACTGCTGACCCTGAGGTTAGCAGCCCTATGCATACCCACTACACTACCAGTAGTCAAAGGGGTGTTAAGTACTCCTTCTCATCAGAATAATGAATCCTTGTTTTTACAAGTCATGAAAAAAAAGATTTCCTGAGATGTTTGCAATTTATAACAGAAAATAAATCTATCACAATTAAGAAGTGACTCAAAGGAAGCAAGAGTCTAGAAGGGAGAAAAATAAAGGCTGCCTCCAGACTCCGCTCCCATAAATTTCTGTACAGCTGTTATAACCTCCCATGGTAGATCTTTGCCAAACTAAAGATCCAGGTATTTTGAGATGATACACAAATTCCTCGTTCTGCCATCAAATGAGGAAAGCTGGTTTCTCTCCAAGGACAAAGAGTTGTTGGAAAGAGGACACTTTTCAGGGCTTGAGACTACTGGTATAGTTCTAGACAGAGGTAATATTCCTGAGCAATCTTCCCTTCCAAAAGACTGTCTTTCAAGAGTTTCCAGGAAATGCAAAGCAGTGCATTAAGAATCCATCACTACAGTGAGAAAGTGGAAAATATGGTGACAGAATAGCAGCATTTTGTCCAGAAGCTATTAAGATTATTGTTGGTGTCTTTTATGCCACATCACTGGGGCCTTCATGGTTTTTTTGCTTTTTCTGGTTGTGTTCTTTTCAGATCTAGAAGATGCCAACGACTTTCTACAATTTTTATCAGACGTCTTTAAAATAAATACTATTACCCTGTGAGCTTGCTATTATTTCATTTATACATAAGTGTTCAGGAATGGGTGGATTCCCTATAGAAACTCCACATTCATGGCAATTCAAACCATTTCATTCAACCAAGAATTTTTTAACCCACTATTTGAGAGAAGTACAGCTAGAGTGCACCTTAGGCAAGAATAGAGAGACTTTATCGTACATACTTGGGAAATGCTGTTAGGAGAGGCCACTTCATGGAGAAGGACATCATGTTTGGTAAAGTGGAGAGGTAAGGAAAAAGAGGGAGGCCCTCAGTGAGATGGACTGATGCAGTGGCTGAGGCATAGGAACAATTGTGAGGATGGCTCAGGACTGTGCAGTGTTTTGTTATGTTGTTCAGAGGGTTGCTATGGGTCAGAAACGACTTGGTGGCCCCTAACAACAGCAATGATCTCTTAGGTGCTGGACATGGCACTAGAAAATGGACACGAGTATAATGTTATCCCTGTCTCAAGGTATCGACGAATTCCAGATTTTAAACTTAACAGATTATTTTGGATTCTAGAATAGACATAAACCAAAGATCCCAACTTATATATTCAAATGTTTTCTTGACAGTATGATACATGTACAATAATTGTGAGCATCGTCTCTAGGTTAGGACTAATGCATTTGCATTTAAACTTCAGCACTCACAAACTAACTTACTTGCTATCTTATTTACCTCATACTGATATAACACAAATACTATAAGTGGTGTCTTTTAAGAACAGACATTTATTCTCACAGTCTAGGAGGCTAAAAGTACTAATTAGGGTCTTGATTTCATCAATTCCTCCAGTGAGCCTCTCTATTTCCTGTGTGTCTGCCTGATATCCTTTGTTTGCAGATAGCTCCTTAAATGTAAATGGAAACTCAGAGATATGGATTAATGCTCCAGGTAGTCAGTCAGCCACAGTGTTAAGCCTGTCTTAAAACCCTTGTTGTCAGCTCTGAATCATTAGCTTTTTATATACCATGCCAATGTTTATCAAATTCCTATTCCTTTTAGACAATTTAATTGACTTTGTAGAGCAATTTCTACCACTAACTTTTAAAAAACATGATTATAATCAGTGAAATAATACCTATAAAACATGGCATAAGTATTATTATAAATAATATTAATTCTTTTCAAGATTGAGCTGCTTCATTTAGCATCTTTCACAAAGATGAAAATTATGCATTTCACTCAAATAATAAGTTCTCTGTCAATTCCCCCTCTTTTGTATTTATATGAACCATGTTGGGCTATCAATATGCATGGAGAATTAAAGAATGTTTTTGGAGACACTTTCAGAAAATTAAAAATTATTCTATTGTGTGTTGAAATAAATATTGTGCAGATAATTCTCTGAATATAGCATTCTTACATTATTTTATCAACGATGCCAGTGAACACAATATATACAGTAATGAAGGCTTAAAATTTCAAATTGGGAGATGTAATAAAGGAATTATTACCTTCCCCTTTAGTTATATTAGCATTAGGAAAGTATTTATTCAGACTGTTGACTCTTTATATGTGATTTGAAAGTGAGGTAATTTGACAAACCATTACTGTATTTTTCCGTGTAACGCACCCACACACTGAAGGTGCACAGGCATAGAATGCATGTAACACATCTAGGAAACTAATGTGAGAGGAAGTTGTGCAGTTTACAAGAAAACATAAACTAGATGATTAATTGTGGTAAAATATAATAATTTATTTTTCTAACAATGTAAAATATCAAGTCCTGATAAAGTGTCAAAATAGCTGACACTTTATAAACGCTTTATAAAATAGCTTTGTTTTATAGGTAATTTTATGATAAATATTAGTGTTATCATTAGATTGGTTTCAGGCTATTAGGGAATATATTGAGGAGCTCTGGGAACAAGCTGGAACTCCCCAAGAGAAAGGCAAGACAATTTGCTCCCATCACATTACAGTCTAGATTACAGTTATATTTTCTCATGCTTTGAGTCAAAAATCAAATCAACTATACTTCATGCCAACAACATAGAATATACTGCTGGATTGTATCATTTGGATAAATTAATACAAGTAATAGAAAATGTCTTTACTGGTTGTTATCAATATTATGAAGACATTTTCATCTTATTTATTACTTTAAATATTCGTGTAAGTTATTTCCACCTAAAACTTCAAATTAAAATAATAATGACATCTATCTACACATCAAAAAGCTTGAGTAAACTTGAAATTCTGACAATGCTAGGTGTTGACACTTTCATACAGACCTGGTGTCAGAGAAAACTGGCTCAACCACTTTAGAAAAGTGTCATCCTTACTTGTATATACCTGTGACAAATCAATAAATTATCACCAAATGATTCAATTTCTGTGTCTATGTGTAGAACAATACCTGCACATTTACATCAGGAGATATTTAGAAGAAAGTTAATAGTAATGATTTTTTCAATATACATTTCCTCATTAGGATGTTGTTGTTCGATGCCTTCCAGGCAGTTCTGACTCATAGTGGCCCTGTGTACAACAGAATGAACCCCTGCCTGGTTCTGTGCCATCCTCACAATTGTTCTTATGTTGAGCCCATTGCTGTGTCAATCCATCTTACCAGCGCAGTTCTACTCTGTTCCATAGGGTCACCATGAGTTTGGAGGTAGCCATGGCCAAGTGGATGAAAAGATGAGATTAGGATGGAAGAGTGGGTAAATAAATTGCTATTACTAATATAATGGCATTCAGTACCATATTAAAGTGAACTAAGTAGAGCTACATACAACAACTTAATTGAATTTTGAAAACAAATTGTTGATTAAAATTAAAAGATTTATGCATTTATATATTACAACCAAAAATATTAGCCATTCTATTGAGATCTACATACAAATGCAACAAAGGTACAAAGAATATTCATGATAATGTCCTCGTTCATAATTTTTATAATTTTGTTGCATTTGTAGGTACAGATCAAGGTAGCCTTTTTATTAATCTGAGAGGAAAGGAGGAATTTTGGTAGAGGAGGAATACCCAGAGTTGTATATTATTGTGGGGTGTATTATTGGGGTGATACTTCTGGCAGTTGGTTGTTGTTAGAGATATATAAAAGATGTTCATTTTGTTTTCACTTTCTAATAATCAATCATATTGTACATTTCTGTGATGGGCTTTCTCAGTTTATGTTATATATGAAAGTTTTAAAAGTTACACAATTTTCCTCTTCACAGCCAGCATTCTTCAATGTGAAAAAGAAGAATCTTATTTGCCACTATAGGATGCCAAAATGACACACACTCTCATTTGAGTATATATATTTTAAAATTATCATTCGTTTCTCCGTAGAAACCAGTTGCTACCAAGTTGATTTTGACTCATGGGGACCCATGTGTGTTAGCACACATTACTAACACTCCATAGGGTTTTGAATGCGTGCAATTGTACAGAAGGAGAGCACAAGACTTTTTCTCAATTGCTTCTGGCTGGCCTGGTAATTGAAATACAAAAGTTGTTAATTGAAATACTGGGCATTGGAAATCCAATGTATTCTGTAAAATTTCACTCAAATAACAATAAAAAGTACACCATAACAAAAACAGAATAAAACAAACAAGCAAACCAAACCAAAGACCTGTTGTCATTAAGCACTTCAACTCATGTCAGAGCAAATCTTAGGGGTTTTAATGCCTGATTTTTTTTAAAAGAAATAAATCACTTGACCTTTCTTTTGAGGTGTAATTCATCCTCCAAGCTCTTGGTTAACAGGAAAATATGTTGATTTTGCACCGTCCATGAAGGACTTTTAACAATACAATGCTTTAGATGTCTCTGTATTCTGAGAATCTACTTCTCATTTGTAAAATTCTTCTACAAGAAAGCACAAACTGCAATTCAAACAATTGAATTATAAACATACATTTAAACCCCAATCCATACTTGCATAAATTACTCTCTATTTGCCAAAATGACTGGCATCTTATTATATCTCTTGTCTGCCTCGCTTTTCTAATATCCTGATGGAACATAGTAAAAGGGTAATCACATTAGTGGGGGCATGTAGTTAAAAAAGGGGTGCACGGAACTGGTTGCCAGTGGAATAAAGTGTGTTTATTTTTTCTAATTGGAAAGCCCAAGTGACCTCATTCCCTAGAGGTATCTTTTAGAGGACTATGAACAATATTTTGAAACCATATCCAACTTTGAAAAAATAATAAAAGAACAGTGAAGGGAATGAGGATATGGTTTAAGATTTCAAGAGCAACAATGGAGTCAAATCAATCATTAAAAACTCTCATTGCAAGGAGAATAGCTCAATTAAGGAGAATGGAATGAACCAGCCCGTGGGGACTCACTTGCTCATCATTAGCTCACATGAAGCCCCTAGCACTTAGCTTTCTTTTTCGTTAGTTGCAGCCACAAATTCAGAGTGTAGCTATTTAAAGATGTCTCCATGTTCAGCATCTCTCCTCACTCCCACAGTACCGAATGGGAATTCAGGAAGCTGGCACAGTGGTTTTGTGGTTCTGACAGACCAGTTAAAGCAGGAAAGGTAATGTCATACCTCTGATTAATGACTTCCTGAAAGTAATGCACATCTCCTTTGGCCTTGCTGGTAGAAGGAAGACTAAAAAAAGAGACAGAGACTGAGGAAGTTCATTAAGTTTTATTAGTTTCTTGGAGAAGGATGTGTATGTGTTGCCTAAAAAGCAAACAACCAGCTGAAACACAGTTGCCATCAAGTCAGAAAGGCAACCGCAAGCCTCGTGTGTGCAGAGAGAAATTGCATTTCTCAGGCTGCGATCTTTTGGAGACAGATTTCCATGCTTTTTGTTCGTACATGGCCTGCAATACAGAAATAAATTCTGCTGAAGGGAAACATTAAGAACTTCAGTATTCTTGCATCGAGGGAGTACTTGAGTGGAGGCCCAATGTCCCTCTGCTACCTTTGTGATCACGAGGTGTCGAAGGGATCACTGAAGACAAATGGGTGCATAAGCAAATGTGGCGAAGAAAGCTGATG
>NW_022103897.1:6285656-6290920 GCF_000313985.2 Echinops telfairi | reverse complement strand
CTGAGGTCAAATATTTTTTAATCTTGGGAATTTTCCCCTTTATACAGCCTCATATTTCATGCAGGAAATGAGACTGAGTACAACAAACACAAATCATTGAGACTGACAGAGCATATTGGGTTCAAAACCCAAGCCTTGACTCTAATTGCTCTCCAAAGGCCCCTGGCTCAAGGTAACTGTTGATTTAGTTCAGCTGTTTTCAATCAGCACGGTAAGGTCTTGCTAAGACAAACTGGGGAGGCCACGTTGCATTTGTACCACTGGCTCCCTTGGGTATAAGTCTAACACAGTTAGCATTTTAAAAGATTGCGTTCATCTATATGCTGCAGGCAGTAATTACAAGCAGGCAAATCTTTTGTGAAAGATGGTGTGACCTTCCTTATGGTGAAAAAGCGATGATGGCTTCTCTGAAGGAAAAATAATGTTTCCATTCAGGGTTCAGAGAGGAGGCCCGCCTCATTTCAAATGCTTGCCAAACTTGACAGCCGGTTTGTTGTTGTATTTTGGTGAATATCAAAGTAATTTATTGCTGGAGTGGGGCAGTTTCTTGGTATTACTTAACCGTGGAAGGATTTCAAAAGGCCTATTATCTTAGACTCACAGAGAAGACATTGCAAAACTGCATGGAAGTACTCCTCATCAGGTGACTAGTTCATTTATCTTTTAGTTTTTCTATGCAGGCTACCTAATCTGTGTGCTGATTAAACAGTCTCAGAAACTGGAATACATGAAGAAGAATGAGACATCAGGATTAGAGGAAGGATAATGAACATCCTGTGGTGTGCGTGTGACATGAACCTGCTTACTGAAAGCAAGAACTTGACGCACTTTCTAATGAAGATCAAGGATCTCAGCCTTCAGTGAGGATTACAACTCAATGTAAAGAAAATCAAAATCCTCAAACTGGATCAATAGACATCATGATCAACGGAGAAAAGAGAGAAGTTGTCAAAGATTTCATCTTGCTTGTATCCACCATTGATGTTCACTGACGCTGAAGTCAAGCAATCAAATGATATATTATATTGGGCAAATCTACTGCACAAGAAATTTTTTAAAGTACTTGAAGAGCAAGAATATCACTTTGAGGACTAACTAAATGTGTCTGACACAAGCTATGATACTTTCAATTACCACATATGAATGTGCTAGTTGGGCAGTGAATAAAAAAGGCCAAAGAAGAGTTGGTGCACTTGAGTTATGGTGGTAGAGAAGAGTATGGAAAGCATCATGAACAGCCAGAAGAAGAAACAGACCTTCCCTGGAAGAAGTACACCCAGAATGCTCCTTAAAAGCAAGGGTGATAAGATCATACTTGGACCAGGGATAAGTGCCTGGAGCAGGATGTTACGCTTTTTTAAATTAGAAGGTTAGCAAAAAAGAAGCAGACCCTTAATGAGGTTGACTGACACAGTATCTGTAACAATGGTCTCAAACAAAACAACTGTGAAGATGCACCGGACCTGTCAGTGTTTCATTCTATTGTACACAGGTTTGGCTATGAGTCAGAACCAACTTGACTGAACCTAAGAGCAGATGATCTATTTTTGGTAGTAAATTTTTACAGATTTGAATATGAATGTTAATGTTTGGAATACTATTCTCAATCTTTTGTTGGCTTCAAAGTTGCAGAGTGGATTTTAAATGAATCATTTGGGCTTGACTTGGCATACTGGAATCAGAGCTTGAGAACAGAGCTTCTTAAACTTTTTCTATCTTTGACCCATTTAAGACCCCAGATAATATATCCTTTGATAGTCGGGCACCATGAGCTTTCTATACCACATTCGTTTATACACCCACTTTGTCTTCAGCGATCGAGTTAGGAGAGGCTGGTGTGCTTTTTCCATGTGGGTTTTGTTGTTTCTCAGTTAGATGGCCGCTTGTTTAAGCAGGTGCATAAGCAAATGTGGTGAATAAAGCTGATGGTGCATGGCTATCAAAAGATATAGAGTTTGGTGTCCTATAGGCTGGAAGGTAAACAAGTGGCCATCTAATTGAGAAACAACAAAGCCCACATGGAAGAAGCACACAGGCCTGTGAGATCACAAGGTGTCGAAGGGTTCAGGTGTCAGGCATTAAAGACCAAAAAAAAAAAAATCTTATCGTTTTGTGAATGAGGGGGAGTGTGGAGTGGGGACCCAGGGTCCATCTGTGGGAAACTGGGCATCCCTTTGCAGAAGGATCGGAGGGAGAAGATGAGCCAGTCAGGGTGCAGTGTAGCAACGATGAAACATACAATTTTCCTCTAGTTTTTGAATGCTTTCCCGCCCCCCCACTATCATGATTCCAATTCTACCTTACAAATCCAGTAGGACCGGAGGATGTACACTGGTACAGATAGGAACTAGAAACACAGGGAATCCAGGACAGATGAACCCCTCAAGACCAGTGGTGAGAGTGGTGATACCGGGAGGGTAGAGGGAAGGTAAGGGAGAAAGGGAGAACAGATTACGAGATATGACAAAGTAATAATAATTTATAAATTATCAAGGGTTCATGGGGGAGAGGGGAGCGAGGTGGGAGGGGAAAATGAGGAGCTGATACCAAGGACTCAAGTAGAAAGCAAATTTTTTTCAGAATGATGAGGGAAGCAAATGTACAAAAGTGCTTGACACAATGGATGTATGTATGGATTATGATAAGAGTTGTATGAGCCCCCAATAAAATGATTTTTTAAAAATATGAGATCCTTGCTTGCAAGGTCTAAACGTAACACATTCTATTGTGTGACTCATATAAATTACCCCAAGGAGCCTTAACATTTCAAAAAAGAGGCCATTTAATTAAATGTTGGGCTCATTGAGTTAACAAAAATCAACTCTAATAAAAATGTAATTTAGATTCACTTTTCTATGAAGAGGGGTATTTGTGTACATATGTATTTATATGAGCGCCTGTGTTTATGCTTGTGGTCATAAACAAATCATTTGTACTTTTATAGTCATTATTGTTTTGGAGTTCAAATATATTTTAACCTATTTTTTCAAAGTATGTGCCCGTATGCACAGATGTGTGTGTATTTGTGTAACACTTCTAATAATCACTTTCAATTGTAAGTCCTCTTCTGCGGCTATGTGACTATTAAGTTTTCCAAAATTCTATTACTCAGTGAAACAGAAGAGGAATTAAAATGGAATTAACCTATGCCTTAGTTTCAAGCATGACATTTTAGGCGGTTGAATTTCAATGCTTTAACTAGGTGGATAATAAAAAGTCTATTTCAATTATTTTCCCCCAAAAATATTTATTGCAGTTTTCCAGTATGCATTAACTAGAAAGAAAATGGCACACTAAGGAAACAGTCTCATTGAAGTTTATTTATATACTTTTCCAGGTGAAACATGATAATAGCTCTCCGTGTATGATGGTTTGAACAACCTTAGTGTTGGTTTGGAAAGTAAACTGGCTAAAAATCATATAAGTAACTGGACTCTAAAGGATAGATTCAGGAAAATGTGGTTATTAGGTAAATTGTATAAAGCATATCATTTTCTTAATGCACCCAAAATGTCTCAAGGTGACTGTAGCACTCTCACCTTCATTGCTTTCAGGAGCAGCAATTATGGAAACCACATCTAAGAACATTCTTTCAAGTGTTGAGTCATGGGATGTTTTAGGAACAACAACAAAAAGGGAAAGGACATTTCTGTCCCTGAACACTGAATTAACAATCAGAGAGCTAGGGTTTAAGTTCTGGTGCTATCAGTAACCAGCTATATATAGGTTTGAGTAAGTCACTTCATTCTCTGACTATCATTATGAATATTAAATTATATATATATACATATATATAAATGCCTCATAATGTGTAGAAAATCCAAAACAGGCCACTGAGTTGATTTTAATTCATAGTGACTCTATAGGGCAGAACAGAGCTGCCTCTTAGTGTCTCTGAGGCTATAAATCTTTACAGGAACTTTCAGTCTCATTTTTCTCCTCCAGAGCGGCTAGTAGGTTAGAAATGCTCATTTTGTGGTTAGCAGACCAACATGTAACTCACTACATTATTAGGGCTTCCCAGTGAACATAGGGAGCACTTAATATACCATATAACCTATATTCTATTATACACAGATTTTGCTTCATATTTCTGAAAACAGTCAGTATCTTACATTTAACATACTTTAAATACTTTATTTCTGTTTTTATTCCCCTGAGCAACAATCTTATTGAGATTATTGTTGTTAGGTCCCATTGATTTTTTCCCCAACTCGTTGCATCAGTTTATACAATAGAATGAATCATTGCTTTGTCCTGTGCTATCTTCACAATTGTCCTTATGTTTGAGCCCCATGTTGCAGTCACTGTGTTAATACATCTTCTTTTTTGCTGCCCCTCTACTTTACCAAGCATGATGTCCTTCTCCGGAGAGTGGTACATAAGATAAAGTCCCACCATCCAAGTATTCTGGCTGCACTTCTTCCAAGACAGATCTGTTTGTTCTTTTGGCAGTCCATGGTGCTTCTGGTACCCTTTGCCAGCATCATAATTCAAATACACTGATTCTTCCTTGGCCTTCCTTATCCAAGGTCCAATTTTCACACAGTTCTCTATTCACAGAAGAAAACGATAGTAAAGAGCTCAGGCCTTCAAGTGAGGAATTCTCATTTCCACCACTTACTAGCTGTTGATCTTAGACCATTCATTTAACCTTTTGCAGACTCAAATTTTTCATAAACAGAAGAGGTTTATAATACAAGACCTATATATTGCTAATAATATCCATTGTTAAGAGTTACCACTGTATGTGGCACATAAAAAGCATGCAATACATGTTTGTTAACAGTTTCATTATTAGGTCTGGCTTGTGAGGGTGACAGATGACATTGTTTGGCAGCATGTTTAGAATACTTGCTTGTTCCTGGATCATCTCAAAAGATATTTGCCAGAGCACACACATTATGGATTTAAATCTAATTGAAGTTGTGTTTCCCCTACATCCCAAGTTTTAATCACTCTGAGATCTTATTTGCCCATGGCCTACCGATTCTTTCTGAGATTTACCAGGATGATCCCCCCTTGACACCTAGTCTCTCTGTTTACTGCTATGTCCCTTTGTGGGAATGGTCATCTTTCAGGAGTATCTGTTTCTGCTATCTCCATATTGTCTTTAAAGGAGGGTGCCCCAACAGACTGGACTGGAAAACACTCCTAAAGGCCAACAATCCTTGAACTAACTACAAGCTTTTCTTTCTTGTTGTGTTTTAATTTGTTCTTTGTCAGCGGTTTGTTGTTGTTGCTGTTTTATTGTACATTGTTGC
>NW_022103897.1:6283454-6284543 GCF_000313985.2 Echinops telfairi | reverse complement strand
GGGGAGGGAGGGGGAAAATGAGGACCTAATTCCGGGGACTTAAGTGGAGAGGAAGTATTTTGAGAATGATAAGGGCAATGAATGTACAGATGTGCTTTACACATTGATGTATGTATGAATTGTGATAAGAGTTGTATGAGCCCCTAATAAAACGTTTTTAAAAAAAGGAGGGAATTTTATTTCTCAATTTGTGTTCTCTACCAATACCAAGAAAAAGTGGAAAGAAAATACTCTAGATCAGAAGACAGCTACTTCTTTACAGATCAGTTTACTTTTTTCATCCAGAGTATTTTTCATATCTGTGCTTTGCAATCCAAGATTAAACATGACAAAGCTCAAAAAGAAAAGAAATGTTTTTCTTTGTAAAGATTCATTCAAGGCCATATTCCTGTCCTGGGAATGATCTATTCTCAGTTGATTGACGCTAGGAGTGCCCATTCCTATACTGCAAAATCTCATTTGTACAAAACACTGTCTTGTTTTATTTTATAGTTCTAGTGAACCATGTGCATAGGCAATTGTAGTTCACATAAGGGATGGTATCAGCTTAGTTCTACTTGTCCTTGGTTCACAAACATGGCTCTACTGTGCTGGTAATATCCAGGATGTAAGGCAAGGAGAAAAGACTGTGTTGAGAACTGTAGCAAGTAAAAGTTGAAGCTGATGAAAAGGGTGGAGCCAAAATACCATATTGAGGTTATCCCACTGGAATTTGCAGTTATTTTCAAGCATCCATTTGATGTAATGAACAGTAATAATCAAATTGGTAAATTGGTATAAGAATGGAAGTGGTTTGCATTATTTATTTTAGAAAATTTAATTGGTATTTGTGGTACTTACTCATCTTGATCTGCCAGGGTTTCCTACAGGAAACATGGACAAGGAAGAAACACCTGGAGACTCTCTGCCCCTTCTTCTTGAACTCTCCTTTCCGTTTGTGTTCTACATTTAAGACAGTGATTCTCAATTTTGAAAAATGCTCAGGCACCAACCACTCTTAGAAAATCTGATTCAATTGATTTGGGCTGTGTCCTGTGTATTGGTAGTTGTTAAGAAGGCTCCACAGGTGATCTCAATTAAGGCCGTGGC
>NW_022103897.1:6280041-6281448 GCF_000313985.2 Echinops telfairi | reverse complement strand
ATGACATAAGCAGTGAATATATGGGTTAATTTTACCAGAGGAAATACACAGAAATCAAATCTATTACATCTGTAGAAACTGATGAAGGAGAAGCTAAGTATAATCAGCTTAAAGGAAGCCTGGAGTTAACTGTGGAATTTACCATCAATTGCTCATTTGGAAGTTCAAATTAAAGCCAGAGAAAATTAAAATAAGTCCACAGAGTCAAAATATTAATTTGAGTATATCCCACCTGAATTTTGAGACAATTTCAAGCATATATTTCATTCATTGAACACTGATGACAAGAATAGCTGAATGGTGGATGGCATCAATGATTTCATATAGGAAAAAACTAAAATGTCATAAAAAAGACAGGAAGGAAAGAAATAAAGGACCAAAATGATGTCAGAAGAGAGAAGCTAAAGCAAATGGAAGAAATGAAGCAAAGGAGAACAGAATATTTTAAAGGACAACTGGAGAAGTAAAGTAAAGCATTATAAATAAATTTGCAAAGACCTAGACTTAGAAAAACACAAATGAAGAGCATACTCCATATATCTCCAGCTGAAAGAACTAGAGGAAACATAAAAGGCTTTAGTTGTTATTTTGAGGAACAATGCAGGAAGCATCAAGAAAGTGTGGATGGAATACAGAGTCTCTGTACCAAAAGCAATTAAACCATTTTAGGAGATAGCATTTGATCAAGGGAGCCCAAGTTACACTGCTAGTTAATAGTTGGTTTTACAGCCTCCAAACCCCTGCAGAGGCTACTATGAGTCAGAATAGACTTGATTTTGGTGAATTATAGGGTGGGGTTACATGATTAAAATTTGATGGTATTAAAGAAAACAATCCAAGCTGCACTAAAGACTTTAGCAAAAAGAAAAGTTGTAGGAATTGACAGAATAACAATCGAAATGTTGCAATAAACTAATGCAACACAGGGAACACTTATTTATTCCAAGAAATTTGGAAGACAGCTACCTGGTCAACCAACTGGAAGAGATCCATATTTGTGCACATTCAAAAGAAATATGACCCAACAGAATGTGGAACAAACATATTGAACAATGTAATTAATATCATATGAAAGTGAAATTTTGCTGAAGGAAATTTTGAAGTGGCAGGTGTGCATTGACAGGTATTCAAGCCAAATTCAGAAGAGCACATGGACTGAAGGATATCATTATTAATGTAAGATGGATCTTGACTTAAAAAAGAATACCAGAGAGATGTTTATTTCTGTTTTCTGGACTATGCAAAAACATTTACCTGTGTGGATCATAACAAACTATATATACCATTTTGAAAAATGGAAATGCCAAAATATTTAAATATCCTCATGCAGAACATGTTCTGGAATTTTTATTCAAATTGCTATCTATAGTTTGTTATGATCCACACAGTCAAGTGCCTTTGCATTGT
>NW_022103897.1:6277395-6278901 GCF_000313985.2 Echinops telfairi | reverse complement strand
CTACTGCTTCTCTGATCTTATAGCTCTTCTGGATTCAGGAGGTTGACTGTGCAGGGATCTCAGGGCCAGAGGATGCAATCCACTCCTGGCTCTTGCTGGTAATGAGATCCCTCTTCCTGCTTCATTTTATAAGAAGCAGGATGGTGTTCCTGGCAATCCTGTTTGAATTACTCTGAGGTGAATTCTGTCAGTATTTTCCCCTTTACTTATCAGACTCATGTAGGAAAAGGTTGTTTTGTAAGAGTTACAAAATTTGGCTAGAAGAGTCACGTTAAATAATTCACTGCTCTGGGAGAAGACCCCACGCCATTTTTAGAAATTCTCTTAATATCAGAGGGATCATTTATGATGATTATTGAATTCCAGGTTATTACAGAAAGCTATGTAGACTGTAGGTAATAGATCATAAAATGCTGACTATATATTCTACTGAGAAAAATATTCAGCTAATCATATATAGCAATGAGAGATGCTGCCCATAGCAGCAAGTTTCTGTAAATGAGAGTCATATGGCTGTATAATCACAAGGATGTCATTTCATAAAATCAGAACCTCTAGTACTGTACCATGAGTAAATTATATCTTTTGTTCACAAAACATCCTCCCTTTCAATTTGTGTATGATGCTGGGCTTTATTTGGGGATAGAAAGCATAAGCTCTAATCCCAACTCAGCCATGGGCAATGTTGATGTTGAAAAATGTCCTAACTCTACATTCTTCAATTTGGTGTTGGAATTCCAGGTGGTAGGGTAGATGGCTGGATTAGATGGCTTGATGATGCCTTTTAAATCTCAAGAATCTTCCTGACTTGTTGTAGGATTTCCACTTTAAGAAAGTTTAGAATATTTGTTTTTCAAAGTAAATATTATAATTACTTTAAAATACATTGAAAAGTCATGGATGAATAGTTAGATTAACAAAATTCCAGGTGACTGTTAACCTTCTGTAGACTTAATTGTGAATCAGTAAGATGTTATAATTGTTGGAGAATTTGTGAAGCTGAAAATCCTAAATTTAAGCTTCATACTCTTTTTCATAACAGATGGCAAGTTAAGGTTATATCATAATCAGAAACCATTCACCTTTGAAGGAACTAATATAGTAGAGAATTATTGCTAACATAAACCAGAAACATGATAGTTCATACTTTAAGGCTTTTCTCCCCAACTATCTCTAACATTTAAAAATGATCATACATTTAAATGCAAAGATGTCGTCTTCTACTGAGTATTCAACAGCCATTTGCCAGTAATCAAATCTTCATGCTCAAATAATCTTTATTAAGTACCAATGTGTGTAGCATGGTCGGTTAGATACTATATAAAGCAAGGTGGGGGCGGGGTAGGGGAGAAGACCCAGCATGAGCACAGGTGTTTCTATAAAGAGACAGGCAAACATAAAATTATTAAACAAAGGGAAATGTGACAATGTTAGGCAAAAGCACAAATTAATACATGAATAAATAGTATTATAAAAATGTCTCATGAGTCCCAACTTATAAAGTTT
>NW_022103897.1:6257421-6276400 GCF_000313985.2 Echinops telfairi | reverse complement strand
CCTCATTTACCATGGCCACACAGGCTGGTGTGCTTCTTCCATGTGGGCTTTGTTGCTTCTGAGCAAGATGGCTGCTTATTTACCTGCAACCCATTAAGACCCCATACACTATATCTTTTGATAGCCGGGCACCATCAACTTTCTTCACCACATTTGCTTATGCACACATTTGTCTTCAGCGATCATTTCTGGAAGGTGTGCATCATTAAATTGGAATGCCAGTTTATTAGAACAAAGTGTTCTTGCATTGAGTAAGTACTTGAGTGGAGGTCCAATGTCTATCTGCTGCCTTAATACTAAACCTATAAATATGTGCACGTAGACCTATTTCCCCACCCAACTATATAAATATATTTATGTATGTACATGCCTGTATTTAGACTTCTATAAATGTCCTTCGCCTCCTAGTTCTTTCCTCTATTTCCTTTTACTTGCCTCTTGTCCCACTATAATGCTCAGTCTTCATTTGTGTTTCAATAATTTCTCTTGGTTACATTGCCCTTGCTGAATCCCTATGAGGCCTCTCACACCCTCCTTGCCACTAGTTTTGGATCACTTGTTGCTCCTTTGTCCCTGTGTTAGTCAACACCACCTCCTTACCCCTGCCACCCCCATGTCCCCCCGGAACCATCGGTCCTGTTTTTTTATCTTCTCCAGACTATTCATCCAGCCTATTTTATCTAGGTAGATCTGCAGAGATAATAATATGCACCAAAAACAAGGCATACCAAGACAAAGCGACAAAAGAGAACAAAATGATGACAACAAAGAAAGCCAATGAACAAGAAAATAATAAATTAATTAAGAAAGGAAAAGTAAAAAAAACCCAAATAGATCAAGGTCTGATTTTTGACCTCTAGGCGTGTCCTCTCGTCGAGTCTGGTGGGGTGCCATGCTCTGGCCCCGAAGACTATCCTTTGCACTCCCTCGGGAGCTCCCTACTCTACTCCCCCCATTGCTCTGTCACACGCCTTTAGTGTTTTGCCTCCCTGTGGTGGGATCAGACTGGGCCAATACTGACACTGAGTCTCCAGTGTTGTCCTCTGTAGTGCCATGGTTCAGCGAGGGACATCATGCCTCATAGTGGGATCAACCATATGGTCTACTCTGTGCATTGGCTGTTCGGAGCAAGGATATCGTCCTCCAGGCCTGGTGGGCCAGGATGTGCTCCACACTCACTTCCTCCCCATTCATTTGCTCCTGTGTGGTCTGATCAGACATGCCCCTCTCCCCGAGTAGCAACTTCAGTGCCATCCTCTAAAGTAGATTCTTCTGTGGGGAGGGGCAATTGTCCAAGTATCTGGGATTGGTGCTGGGCCTTAAGACCCATACACTGGCTCCCCTCTCCATGCCGGCATGCTGCATTCACATCTTGAAACAATGGATTTAAGTCTGGTCCCTCTTTCCCTGTGGAGATACAAACAATACACTCCCCTTGGGTGGGCAAGTATCCTATTCCCCGCCACACATCTCTCTGTTTTTTCTTTCCTCCACCTCTCCTTTTTAGTTAGCTACCATGTGTACCACTGGACATGGTCTGGCCCCTACTATACTACTTGGACCTCAGCCCTAGAGTATTTGTATACAGTACCTTTTCCCCTGTGTCCCTTTTGCAGTTTTCTTTTCTATTTTATAAAGTTACCTCAGTGGACTCATGTTGTACTTGTCCTTTTGTGCTTGGCTTGCTTCACTTAGCCTGATTTCCTCCAGTTTTTCCCACGCAGTGATGTGCTTCATATGTTCATCACTGCTTTTTAGCAATGCATAGTACTCCGTTTTATGTATGTACCACAGTTTTTTAATCCAATGGTCAGTTGAAGGAAATTTGAGTTGTTTCCAAGTCCTTGCAACTGTGAACTGTGCCGTGATGAACATTGGATCAGAGATGTCTGGCCTTGGTTTGTTTCTTGCCTCTTCTGGGTATATGCCCATAGGGGGATTGCTGGGTCTTAGGGTAGCTTGATTTCCATCTGTTTTAGACATTGCCAGATCTATTTCCATAGTGGCTGTACATACCTACAGGTCCACCAGCAGTGGATGAGAGATTCTATCTCACCACAGCCCCTCCAACACTTATTACTTTCTGAATTTTTGAATTGGGTTATCTTTGAGGGTGTTAGGTGGTATCTCATATTTGTTTTAATTTGCATTTCTCTTATGGCTAATATCGGGAACATTTTCTCATGTGTTTATTCACCATTTGGATTTCAGACTCTGTAAAACTTCTGTTCAGGTCCTTTGCCAACCTCCTCAGTGGGCAGTTTTTCTCTTATAATAAGCTTGCAAAGTATTGGAGATTTTAGTAATAAAGCCTTTCTCTCAGGTGTCATTGCTAAAGATGTTTTCCCAGTAGTTGGGCTCACTTATCAATCTCTTGGTGAATTCTTTTGATGTACACAGGTGACTTATCTTCAGTATATCCCACTTGTCTATTTGTGACTCCTCTGTATTTGTATCCTTCTCTATTTCTGATAGCCTATCTATTCCCTGTGCCAAGGTTCACAGATTTGTCCCAATTCCCTCATTAATGGCCCTAATTTGGGGAGCTTGTACCTCAAGGTCTGTGATCCACCTTGAGTTTATTCTTGTGCATGGAGTGCGGTAAGGGTCTTGCTGCATTTTTCTGAAGATAAATATCCATTTTTTCCAGCACCATTTACTGTAGAAGGCATCTGCTTCCCGTTTGATATTGTCGGGGCCCTTATCAAAGATCTGATATCATTATGCTGATGTTTTTATTTTGGGGTCTTCAGCTCTTTTCCATTTGTCTGAATATCTGTTGTTATACCAGTACCACACTGTTTTGACTACTGTGGTCGTATAATACATGCTAAAGTCAGGTAGAGCAAGCTTCCCACTTTGTCCATCTTCTTGAAGAGTTCTCTGCTAATTCTGGGCTTCTTCCCCCTCCATATGAAGTTGGTAATCTGTTTTTCCAATACTTTGAAGAAAGATGGTGGTTTTTGTATAAGGATAGCATTGAACTTATATAGTGCCATGGGCAAAACTGACATCTTTACTATCTACCAATCCACAAACAGGGGATGTTCTTCCTTTTGTTGAGGTCACTCTTGGTTTCTTGCAGTAGTGTTTTATAATTTTTCTCATGAATCTTTCGTATTTTTAATCCGGTATATCCCTAGATATTTCAATTTGTGTTTGGCTATTGTAAAGGGTACTACCTTTTTAATTGTCTCTTCTGTGATCTTGTCTGATGTGTAGAGCAGTCCAATAGACTTCTGTTTGTTGATCTTGTATTCTGCCATTCTGCCATATTCCTCTATTGCTTCCAACACTCCACTTTTGGAGTTGAGGGAATTTTTGAGGTGTAGAATCATATCGTCTGTGAATAATGATAATTTCGCGTCTTCCTTCCCCAGATGAATACCTTTGATGTCTTTTCTTTGTCTTATGTTGTTAGCTTGGACCTTCAATATGATGTTAAATAGGAGTGGGAACATGGAACATCGTTTGTCTGGTCCCCTTTTTTAGTGGAAATGTTTTTGTGTTTTCTCCATTAACTACCATGTTGCCTATTGGATTTTCATATACAGCTTGTATAATATTGAGAAATTTTCCTTCTATTCCTATTTTCTTGAGAGGCTTAAACAGGAATGCGTGTTGGATGTTGTCGAATGCTTTTTCTGTGTCTATTGATATTATCATGTGGTTTTTATCATTTTTCCTGCCAATCTGGTGAATAATACTGATGGTCTTAGTATGTGGAACCATCCCTGCATCCCTGGTATAAATCCCACTTGGTCACGGTGAATTATCTTTTTATATACTTTTGTATTCTATTGTCCAGTATTTTGTTAATGATTTTTGCATCAAAGTTCATTATAGGGATATTAGTCTTTAGTACTCAATCCTTGTATCTATACCCGCTTTAGTTATCAGAGTTATACTAACTTCATAGAAAGAGTTTGGTCGTTTTCTGTCTTTTTATGTTCTGGAATAGTTTGTGTAGGATTGGTGTCAGTTCTTCCCTGAGTGCTAGATAGAATTCTCCTGTGAAGCCATTGGCCCAGGGGATTATTTTGTTCATAATCCCTTAATAACCTTGTCTATTTCTTCCATTGCTATGGGTCTCTTGAGGTTCTTGATATCCATCTGGGATAGTCTAGGGAGGAATTGTGTTTCCAATTATTTGTCCATGTCTTCCAAGTTATAGAATTCATTAGACTACAGTACTGTGTAATTATCCTTTTGATTTCATTAGGGCCTATAGTAATGTCTCCTGTTTTATCCCTCATACATTTCAATTGACATTTGTTCCTCCCTTTCTTTGGTTAGGTCAGCAATCTATCAGTTCTGTTAATTCATTCAAAGAACCAACTTTTAGCTGCATTAATTTCCCCATAGTTTTCTTGTTTTCCCTTTCCTGTATCTCAGCTCTGATCTTTCATTTTATTTATCCTCTTGTTATTGGTAGAGTTGTCGGTTGACTGTGCTCCAATTGGTGTAAGTTTTTTGCCAGCATATCATGCACAAGTCTCTCTTCTTTTTCCATGTGTGCATTTATTACTATCAGCCTTCCTCTGATAAATACCTTTGCTGAATCCCAAATGTTTTAGTACATCGTATTTTCATTCTCATTGGTTTCTAGAAATTTCCTGATTTCATCTCTGATCTGAGTCAATAACCACTCCTTTTGAAATAGAAAATTATTTGTCCTCCAATTTTTTACCTTGTTTTCTTCACCGTCCTTCTGTTAATTTTCCAGTCTTATGGCACAGTGATCAGAGAGAGACTTCTGAATAATCTCTATGTGCTTGAATTTACCCAAATTGACTTGTTCCCCAGCATGTGATCTACTTTTGCATATTGGTGTCATGTGAGCTTGAAAAGAATGTGAATTTTTTTGCATTTGGGTGGAAACTCTGAAAATAACTATCAAGTCAAGTCATCCAATTGTGCTGTTTAGATCTGTAGACTCCTTGTTAAGTTTCTTTCCCAGTGATCTGTTTGTTTGTTTTTTTCCAGAGTGGGGTATTAAAGTTGCCTACTATAATTGTTGAGCCTGTGATTTATTTTTTCATCTTTTTGAGTGTTTGATTTATCAGTTTTGTGGGTCTCTCGTCTGGCACATGTATATTTATTATGATGACTGGTTCTTTGTCTACTACTCCCTTAAGCATTATATAGTATCGCTTCTTGTCTCCTGCTATGGCCTTGATCTTGAGATCACTTTTGTCACATAATAAGATCGCTACCCCTGCTTTTTTTGCATTGCCATTTGCTTGGTATATTTTTCTCCAGCCTTACTTTCTCAGCCTGTTTTGTCCACAAGCTTGAGATGTGTCTCCTATAGGCAGCCGATTGATGGGTTATGTTTTCTGAGCCAGTCTGTTAGCGTCTGCCTTTTAGGTAGTTTAGGCCACTGATATTCAATGTTATTGCATCCATCTTGGACTCTGTGATGTCATCTTGTACCTTTGGTGTTGGGTATTTTCCTACCTACCTATCTTATTCACTTGTGTCGTGTGTGTGGTTTATTTTTCCCTTCTTTCTACTATTGAGCCAATGCTATCCTGAGAGCTGTTTTATCTTTGTCACTCTCTGGTTGGCGTTGTTCTATGTGATGGTCGCTTATTTGCACTTGATGAGTGTTGATCTTCTGCCCATACTGAATCGGCAAGGACCTTTTGTAGGGCTGGGTTTGTCTCTGTCTGGGAAGACTCTTACTTCTCCATCTATCTTAATAGATAATTTAGCCGGGTATAGTATTCTTGGGTTTGCGTTGTTTTCTTTCAATTTTTGGAATATGTTACTCCAATCCCTCCTCTTCTTCTTCATGTTTTATTGGGGCACCTTTGTATGTGACTAATTGCTTTTCCCTAGCTGCTTTTATGATCTTCTTTTCCTCATAGTTGGGTAATTCGACTATTATGTGTCTTGGTGACTTCTTGGGATTCAGTCTGGCTGGTGTTCTTTCATATTCCTGAATGGTTGCCTGATATTAAGCTGGGGAAGTTTTCCTATAAGAATTCCCTCGCTATTTTCGCTGTTGACTTCTTTGTTGTGTCTTGTTCCACTAGTCCAATTATTCTAATACTGTTCCTTTTCATAGCATCAGACATGGCTCTCAAGTTTTTTTCAGATTCTCTGATTGTCTTATTTGACTGATTTTCCTGTTTGTTGGGGTCTGCTTAGTTATGCTCTATGTCACTGGTGCAATTGTCTGTTGGCAAAGTCTGTTCATTTGCCACTGTATTTTGTTATTTCATCCCTTAAGTCTTGTATTTCCCTTGGGCGCATTGCCTTTATCTCTGTTATCATTTCATCCTTTTCCTGCATTGCTTCCCTCATATCCTTCATGACTCCAAGCAGCATTATGAAAATTTCTTTCTGTGGCAGGTCAATATCTGCTTTATCTATGCACATCGTTACCTTCATGACTTCTTCCGACATTGTCTTCTCTTTCTCCTGCTTTTTTGTTGAGGCTGTTAGGATAGGTTGCTGTTTACATGTT
Organism: Echinops telfairi; assembly: GCF_000313985.2. Lineage (NCBI taxonomy): Eukaryota > Metazoa > Chordata > Mammalia > Afrosoricida > Tenrecidae > Echinops > Echinops telfairi. Next base: position 6,269,925 of record NW_022103897.1, on the reverse strand, counting down.
GTTTTGGGGGGCGCCTGGGTCCATCTTCCAGAGTTGAAGAGCACTGGGCTCTCTCTTAGGGGACTCATATGAGTGCTTCTACGAACTACCTGCCAGTAGCTGTACTGAGGGGCAAGATTACCACTGTATCTTCCTGTGGTTTTACTCTTACCCTAGCTGACCAGTATTCTGTTATTTGGAATGTGAGTTAGATAGTCCTCTCATGTGACCCTGGTTGGGTTGTTGTGGGCCAATGAGGGTGTCACTTCACTGGCTGATCTCTAAGTAAGCCTCACGGTGCTTGGGGCACCCCAGGTGGCATGTGTTGTTTCCCTCTGGAACTGCAACTGGAGTGATGAAGAGGGCATGTGGATGTACCCTCCTTGGTGTAGAGCACGATAGCTGTCAGGGGAATTACCCTAGTCAGAGAGATCCCCTTGGAGGTTGGATGGATGTTTCCAAACCCAGGGTGGAGCCTCATCAGTGGTGGCCAGGAGTTTTTTCCCAGTCACTTGTAGGGCCTTTGGCTTTGGGCTGGAGTTTCCCCCACTGTTTTAAGGGGAGAACCCCCTGATGCTTGATGTATGTAAGAGGACCAGTGTGATTTCCACAGCTGTGTGTAAAGTCAACCAATGTGGATGGGAGATCCCCCAGTTGGGCCTTCAGAATTGCCTTAGATGGAGAAAGTTGCCTGGAGGCTGATAGTGGCTTGTGAAAGGAAAGAAGGAGAGGAGAAGAAAAAGAGAGAAAGAAGAAAACAAAGACTAATGCAACAATGTCAAGCAAACTGAAACTCACTCACACACACATAGAGAAAGAGAGAGAGAGAGGGAGAGAGAGAGAGAGAAATACACAGATTAAACAAAAGTGATAACAGTGAACAAAAGAAAGCAACAAAAAATAAGAACTGAATCTGCTGAGACTGTGGCAGGAAAGAGAGAAGAGATATAAGAGGAGAAAAGAAGAAAAAGTGAAAGAAGAGCCAAAAGAATAAAATAAAGAAGAAAAAGAAAGCAAAGGAGAGAAACATTTTAAAATTCGATAAAGAGATAGCTGAACCCCTTGCCATGTGTACAACTGTCTCCTGCTGTGTGAAGCACTGTCTTAGGGGCAAGAATGTAGCTCTCCCCACTTGGTGGGCACAGTTACCCTAGGCATAGGGTAGGGGTCTGGAAACCAGCAGTGGCATGTGGAAGGAAAGAGAGGGAGAGGAGAGAACATAAAATTAGAAAGAAGAGAAGAGAACAAATAAAGAGAAAAGAAAGAGAAAGTCATCGAAACAACTCAACTGTGCTCACTAAGACTGGCTGTGATGATTAAGAGGGAAGAAAGAGAGATGAATGAATTAAGAATAAAGAGATAGCTGATCCTTGATTGCCTGAATGTTGTTCCAGAGGGGTTCAAATCTTGTCCCACTATGGCAGATTAGTGCGCCCTTTCAATGCAGGGACCCAGTGGTGCTGGGCAGAATTGCCCTAGTTGGTGAGATCACCTTAGAGGTATGATGGAGGTTTCTTCACCAGCACAATGCACTGTAGATGATTGTCAGAGCTGCCTCAAGTGGTGTGCAGCACTCCCACAAAGGGCAGGCTGGAGTTCCCCCTGCTATTTGGGTTGATTTGCCCTAGGTGAAGGGAAGTGGCCTGGAAGCCAGTAGTGGCATATGATAGGAAAGAGAGGGAGAGAAGAGGGAAAAGAGGGGAAAAGAAGAAAGAAAGAAAAGAAACAAAACAACCTGAGCCAGTTGAGACCTACCAGGGTGGGAAAGATAGAAGGGCAAGCAAATAAAGAAAGAAGAAATAGAATGGTAAATAAGGAGATAACTGCGACTTGATCACCTGTCTGTGGGGCTGGAGGAGTTCCAATTCTTCCTCAGGGTAGCAGGAGGTGTGCCCACTTGATATAGGGTTCCACAGATGTAGGGTGGGATTACTCTTGATGGTAAGATCGCACCAGGGGCCAGGTGTCAGTTCCCATCATGGTATTGAGCTCTGGATTTCACTGGTATACATGCCTTGTGCTGTATGTAGAACTAAAGTAGGGGCAGGGTTGGGTGGGGAGGGCAAGGCATTCCCCCAGTCTCGTGTAGGGTCCCAGGGCAGGCAGGACCTTCCTAGCTGTGTGTAGAATCACTGAGCGGGAAGCTGGGCTTATTGTCCTATCTCGACTGCTGGTGCCCTACTAGAGCAGAGGATTATTTTTAATTTTTACCCCCTGGCCAGCTAGAATAGAATCAAATTAAATTGTCTCCTTGGCTTGGGGCTATAGCTCTGGGCTCTGTAAGAAGCTTAGACTTGCTTCAGCAGGTCTTTGTTATCCAAAAAGCCTCCAAGCCCTGTAGCTAAGTTCTGGCATTCCTTAGCGTGGACTTCTTATAATGCTGATTTATGTTAAGAGAACCTTTCTATGTGTTCTTTGGAGCTGAGCAACAGGACTGGGGTTTGAGTTTTTACCAATAATATATATTCTCTCTTTTTTATGTTATGCTTGTGAGATGCCTTGATTTGGGGGCTGTCACACTGACCCCAGAGGTTGAGATTCAGCTTATCAGGGGGGAGGAGTGTTTCCTTCTCGGACAATTGGAAGTGAATTCGCCCCTGGACTCTGACTATCTGCCTATTTGCTCCCACACCACACCTGCCTCAGGTAAAATTCTGCTTTTTCTTTCTATTCCACATTATGGCTACCCGCCACATCCACTCCCCAAGCTATGAGTTCAAGGCAGCTAGCAACATGGAGAGGTCTGGCGTGGGGCTCTCCTGGTGTCTGGGATTATGTCCTCTTTAGCGCGTCAGCCTGGAGAAATCGCTACTCCTGGTGAAATTGTGGGGGTACCTTTTCAGCTGGAGCCCGCAAGCCCAGCTCATTGAACCTAGAGCGATTTAGAGCGTTCTTGGTTCGCTTTATGAGTGGGAAATCACAAAAAAGGGGTGGGGAGGGGTTTAGGAGAGACCCTAGTACCCTAATTCTAATTTCAGGAATCCACCTCCAAGTTTCCTTCACATTGCCTCCCAATTTTCTGATCTGGAAGCAGGAGCTCTGCATGGGTGAGTCTTAACTAGTCCTTTTCCCAGCACTCTCCATTATCTTTTAATACCCATTATTAGTGAACTTTGTAAAAGTTCTCTCATATAGCTATTCTATTCTATTCATTCATTCATTCATTCATCTGTTCCTTCTTCAGGCATCAATTCATACATGAGGTAGTACTTTTGTCCTAGTTCCCAAAATTTCCACATTACAAAGTAATTGTTCTGACCCTTCTGTATGGTCGGAAAAATATCAGGCCAGCTTCTAGAAGCAAGTGACCTTGAATCTCCCCCACCTGTGCAGAGATGACCAGAGCTGGCTGAAACAACTAGCAGCAAGTGGCCTTGAATCTCCCACACACCTGCAGAGCTGACCAGAGGGGGCTATGTAACCTGTCTGCAAGGTATTTTTCTTTCTTTTACTCAAGGCCCGTTTTGCTCATGGCCCGTTTTGTTCACTGTCCATTTGACTCAGTGCCTGCTCTGTTCTCAGCCTTCTGCTCTGCACCCAGCATCAGCACAGCCCGTTTGGCTCAGCGCCCACTTTGTTCTCAGCCTGCCACTCTGCACCCGGCACCGGCATGGCCCGTTTGGCTCAGTACCCACTTTGTTCTTGCTCACCGCTTTGTACCTGCCACGAATATACCTGGAACCAAGAAAACACCTTACATTCCAGAAACCCAGACATACCTGTCCATATATACACACCACCCCTGTAGCCTGCAGTGCGACTCCCCTGGCCCGAACACTGTGGACGTGGGACTTTACCCAGTCTGGGTTTTTCTCCCCAACAAAGCCAGTTTGGTCTAATTCAACTGATTTAGTTTCTGGCACCTCTCAACTACCTTACACTTTCAAGAAGCTTCTATTCAGCTATGAGGCATATTTCTGAAGAGGCAATATCATGTGAACTATGTCCTATTGATGGTATAGACAGGGCGCTTTACACCAAAGACTAAAAGTCTTACCCCAAACAAAATTAGTTGCGCATTAACTAACACATGTTCCCTTCATAGAAGACCCAAAATATTATCAGTTAAGTGGAAAATATCCCCCAGAGAGTTCTTACTGTTGTTAGAAAACTTGGCTTTTCTTCATAGTTTATCTTAGTCAGGAAGCGGCTGAGACTTGTTCACCATCATAACAATGTGCAATCCACTTTTTAACAGACTGAGTATGGATGCCCATTTCCAGGGAGTACAAGCCAAAGTTTCATGCATGGAAGGCAAAAACTCCATAGTCAGTTTATATTTTCTCAAAGCAGATTTTTTTCCCCATCATACCCCAGATGTTCCTCAGCTGTGGGTAGAAACTTTATCAGTTTAACATAGGGTCAACACCATGCCACATGTTCAAGTGGCATCAGAAGTTTCCTGCTGCTAAAATCATCTGGAGGCAATTGTTATGAGAACAAAGCTATAGGTTTTCCCATCAGAAATTCTGATATGGCAGATCTGGAATAAGTAACACTTTGAAATGCATCTTTTTAATATGAGTTTTAGATTACTCCTATTGTTAATCATATTTGGGAACATGGCCTGAAACAAATTCGGAATTTAAAGTGATACACATAGCACAAAAAAGTAAGAGAGAAGGTATCATCCTTATTATAATGCGTTTCTTTGATAAAACTTCAGTTTGGTCCCAAATCCTGAAAGTCTTAAATTGCAGGCTAATAATCTCTAAGTACTATGAGAGCATAAGAAATTTTATTTTATACTATTCATGTGTTTTTTTTTTCCTATCCAAAATGTCTGCTCTTTCAACTATTTTACCTGGCTAATTAGATGGCAATCACAATAACTGACTTCAGGAAGACACTAATGTCTATCAAGATCATGTGCCATTTGATGCCTTTCACCTCTCAGCCTCCACTCTGATGTGTCAATGCTCAATATGACCCAATACTCACTCACATCTGACATGTTAGTGGCACGGCCTCAACTCAGAGTTAGTAATTTGAGGAATTATATGAAGACCTATGATCTGGAGTTGCCTATGCTCTTTGGTCAGACAAAGGCTAGTAGGGTAGTACTCTACTGAAAAGACCTTTAATAAAACTAAAGCACACTTTAGAATCTCTTCAACTTTGTGAACTCACTTAGTTCATGAGAGGAACAAGAGCACGCACTGACATATTGATCAAGTCTTAAAAGAGAACTCAGAGCCAAACCATTATGCCTCAAGCTGTGTCTGAGGCCATTCTGCCAGAGAGGGGAGTTGACAGGAATTCCCTCATCTGTCCTTTCCTCCACAGCAGAATGTCACCTTTCCTCTGACCCTCAACCAAAGCCTCAGGGAGGTTCCATAATGTCCCATCATGTAGGAATATCATAATCAGTAGTAGGACAATTTTTATTGATATTTGACAGCTGTCAGCTGGAAAGTCTTAGGTCTCCCACTTTGCTTTGTGGCCCACAACTGGGTAAGCTGATGAGGAAGATGTCTCTGACTCTAGACAGAAGGTCAACCAGCAAGTCCTGCCTGCATATGAGAATTCCCATTCAGCCACAGTCCAATAAAATGCAGGAAAATCTTTTCTGGATCCTTTTAGCCATTTAAAACCCTCTTAAAAGTTTTTTCTTGCTCTCCAGAAAGCTCTCATAAATATAAAATATAATAAAATGTTTCCTACCCTCTTGGTGTGTGTGTGTGTGTGTGTGTGTGTGTGTGTGTGTGTGTGTGAAAGAGAGAGAGAGAGAGAGAGAGAGATAGAATCAGATTGAACATCAGAAACAAATTTGGGTGGTCTCATCTACCTACTAACATTGATCATTAATAAGTGACCATAACAAGAATCCACTTCAGTTTAAAACTCCAAGTTCATATTTAATTCAATTGCTCCATTTCCCAGTGAAAATAGGTTTTAGTCCTAAGACAACTTTTAGTCCTAAGAGTTGTACATGTGTGCACACATACATTCAGGGGCTCTTGTACTCTTCCTCTTTCTTTTCATCTTGAAGTTAGCATTAGCTAGGAAATAGTATTATTCTGGGATTATTTTTTGGTTCTCCTGTTACAAAGCTCAGATCCACTTATTCAATTGTGAGAAATAGAATAAGGAAGCAAAGGACAAAGCCCTGTGAACTAAGTGGGCATGGGATACAATTCTTTCCTTTCTCTGACTAATCCTGCCTGGCTTCAATGCCCTTTGTTCTATAGAGGTCTGATTCCTTGCTCTCACGTCAAGAGACGTATTTGTTTTGTTTTGAATAGATCCAGGCATAAGGCTGATTCACAAATCAGCTTTTTTTTATTTTACTCATTTTATTAGGGGCTCATACAACTCTTATCACAATCCATACATACATCAATTGTGTAAAGCACATTTGTACATTCATTTCCCTCATCATTCTCAAAACATTTGCTCTCCACTTAAGTCCCTGGCACCAGGTCCTCATTTTTCCCCTCCCTCCCTGCTCTGCCCTCCCTCATGAACCCTTGATAATTGATAAATTATTGTTTTGTTATATCTTGCCCTGTCCGACATCTCCCTTCACCCACTTTTCTGTTGTCCATCCCGCTGGGAGGAGGTCACATGTAGTCCTTGTAATCGGTTCCCCCTTTCCAAATTACCCTCCCTCTACGCTCCCAGTATCGCCACTCACACCACTGGTCCTGAAGGGATCATCCACCCTGGATTCCCTGTGTTTCCAGTTCTTATCTGTACCAGTGTACATCCTCTGGTCCAGTCAGACTTGCAAGGTAGAATTCAGATCATGAGAGTGGGGGGCGGGAGGAAGCATTTAGGAACTTTGTATGTTTCATCGTTGCTACATCACACCCTGACTAGCTCTTCTCCTCCCCGAGACCCCTCTGCAAGGGGATCTCCAGTGGCCTACAAATGGGCTTTGGGTCTCCACTCTGCACCCCACCCCCATTCACTATGGTTAGAATTTTTGTTCTGATGATGCCTGATACCTGATCCCTTCAACACCTCATCATTGCACAGGCTGGTGGGCTTCTTCCATGTGGCCTTTGTTGCTTCTGAGCTAGATGGCTACTTGTTTACCTTCAAGCATTTAAGACCCCAGACACTATATCTTTTGATAGCCAGGGACCATCAGCTTTCTTCATCACATTTGTTTATGTACCTATTTGTCTTCAGCAATCGTATCAATATCTGCATTTCTCAGAGGTTCTCCTCAATGCAAAGATTCCCTTTTAATTATATTTACCTCATCCTGCATAAGAAATACACAGACTTCTTGTTTCTGGGGGTCCCCCTTTCTGGTGTATATACCTTCTGAGATAGCTATAGGAAGAAGGCTCAAACTGAGCTACAGGGCATCCTTGTCACGATTAACTCATGGCACAGAATAATTTAACCAGCTCTGTTAGTTTAGTCTGTGAAAAAAAGTTCAAGAATGCTCAGTCCATCTTTCATATACTTCCCTACATGTCTCAGGCTCTTATGCAGTTAAGGGAGGGCCATATATTAATAATTGACCAGTAGGCAATGATGTGCTGTTTGGTTAGAGCCAATTAAGGCATGTAAATTCTCTGTATTATCTTTTTTCTTATACTACTCATTGTCTTCAAATCTCTTCCAACTCTTTGTAATCCCCACAAATTGACTGATGGGTTTAAACTCCCAACCTTGCAGTTGGAGCATGCCAGTAGGGCTTCTTCTCGTACACTGACCACCCTGAAAGGTACATGTTGGTTGGAAGTTACCTATCTATCTACCTAGTATCTATTATCTCTCTATCTAGGTAAGTATTCATATATAACTACTGTATGTTACTGGTGCTGTTAGTGCCGTGAGCTGGTTCTGACCCATAGCAATCCATATGCACAACAGTACAAAACACCTCACAATCTTGCACCATCATCACAATCCTTCCCATGCCTGAGCCCAATGTTGAAGTATGGTGTCAATGCATCTCACTGAGTGTTTCCTCTTTCACCGCCCTTTCACTTAACTCGGGACTGGTCTCTTATGTAAGATAAAGTCTTGCCATCCTTGTTTCTAAGGAACACTCTAGCCATACTTCTTTCAAAATAGATTTGTTTGTTTTTTTTAGCAGTCCTCTGTATTTTCAATATTCTTCACCAATTCAAATGCACTGATTCTTCTTGATCTTCCTTATCCAATGCCCAAATTTTACACACACACACACACATCGCAATGGAAAATACCATGAGTAGGGTCAGAGGTAACGTAGTCCTCAAAATATCATCCGTGCTTTTCAATACTCTGAAGAGACCTTGTGCACCAGATTTATCTAATGTAACACATATTTTGTTCTCTAGTCTGTTGCTTCCATGAGCATTAATTGTGGAACCAAGCAAGAAAATATCCTTGACAACTTCAATCCTCTCTCCATTTACCATATTATTACCTGTTTGCCCAGTTATGAGGATACGGATCTTCTTTACATTGAGTCTCAATCCATGCTGAAGGCTGAAGTCCGTGATATTCATCAGCAAGTGCTTGACATCCACCTCACTTTCAGCAAACAAGGTTGTGTCATCTACATACCAGAGGCTGTTAATAAGCCTTACTCCAAATCTGATCCCACATTCTTCTTCATATAAGCCAGGTTCTTTGATTATTTTCTCAGTCTACAGATTGAATAGGTATGGTGAGAACAGATTGAATAAGTATGGTGAGAAGATACAACACAGGTGCACACCTTTCTTGATTTAGCACCATGCAGTTTCCCTTGTTCTGTTAGCATAATGGCCTCTTGATCTATGCACAAGTTCTGCATGAGCACATTGAAATGGTCAGGAATTCCCATTCTTCCCAAAGCTGTACATAGTTTATTATGAACCACACAGTCAAATACCTTGGCATAGCCAATAAAACAGGAGTAAATATCTTTCTTGTATTCTCTGCTTTTAGCCAAGATCCATTTGACATCATGAATGATATCCCCTGTTCCCCAATCTCTTCTGAATCCTGCCCGGACCTCTGGCAGTTCCCTGTCAATGAACTGCAGCAAATGTTGTTGGATGATCTTCATCAAAATTTTACTTGCATGCGACGCCAAGATATTGTTCTTTGGTTTGAGTAATCTATTGGGTTACGTTTCTTTGGCTTGGGCACTAACATTGGCCAACTAGCTGTCTTTCAAATTCCCTGGCATAAATGAGTGTTTACAATGCTTCATTAGCTTTTTAAAACAAACATTTATAAAAAGGTACTCCTAATATTATTTCATACATATATATAATCTTTTATGTTATAATTTATTTAGACATATATTGAGATATGTAACATGCAATGATCTTGTTTTATAGACAGAAAATAATAAGGTATTTGATAATATGTACCAAATATGTTGTACTATATAAAATATAATTACTAGGATTGATATAATTGCTACCAGTAAAATAATTAATGAAATAACAAGATGAGTGCTACCTGGAGAATGTAATGGTATTATCATTGTAAAAAATAAGGTAAATTGGTAATTAGTGTATGATGGTCATGCCCATTGTGAGAGCAAAATTAAAGCAAATACAGAAAAATGAATTTGTTTAATAAATGATACACAAGACTGCTTAAAACACCGAAAAGTGAGACAAGAATTCTGGAAATTGGAGAAGACAACACATCATATCTACCACATCTGGCTGGAAGACACATGGAAATTTGAGAGAGCTGCCTTTCCCAAAGCTGGTTCAATTTACTGTGCAGAAAAAGCTGCCAGTTTCTCATAATAGAGTGGAACCTAGATTTCTCTGTGAGATTCGGCTTCCTGACTCAAAATAAATAAACAACAAAAACGGATTTACAGTTTAGAAATTGCAAGACAACAAGACTTTGTACTAGTGAAGTGGCCCCCAACATCTGTAGAGGAGACATCAGTTCATAAGGCAGCAAGAGCAAAGCACTAGTCCAAATGCAGTGAATGCTGTTTATCAAGAAGATTTTGAATTCTGAAAAAAGCTAAAATCTAGTTTTATCATTTGTCTAAGAAGGCATCTAAAAACAAAACTAATAAACCCCAAACTGATGCTGTCAAGAGCTGTTGAGCATCTGTGATTTCACTCTACTTTCATACTCACAGGTCATCCTACCACAGTTCGTGCATGCCGGAAGGAGACACCAGACTCCTGGGTCATGGATGAAGGACAGCTTATTTCTCACAGTAATAACAGTAGCCAGAGTATCAGCATTTTTTTGCAGCAGTTCACGGAACCCAAATTCCCAGATGGTGACACAAAGAAAGCCAGCTGACATCTGCACACACGGTGGGTGGCATTATAAGAGAGGAAACTTGAGCTTAGGGAACTTGAATCTTTTATAATGAGCAGTAACTCTGCCTTCTCTTTGCTCCAGAGGGAGACATCATCCTTATTATACTGGACAGTAAACTGCCTGTCCTCTCCTCCTTAGGGGGACACTATCCCTATCTATAAAGGCCCTTCCCTATATAAACATCCTTGAAAAGGCAGCCAGAAAGAAAGGGCAATAGATGCCTTGCTCACAAGCTGTGCAGAAACCAAGAGATCTATGGAGAATCAGCTCCCAATATTTGTTTAGAAAAGTATGAAATGTAAAATGTCTTTGGTGCAAAAGACAATAGTGATATGTGGGTTGGTCTTCAGGTAGCATTTCAACTAATGCCCAATCCAAACAGTGAAGTTGAGGTCTTTTTAATACTGGCTTGCCATAATACTTAGAGACCAAATGCCCTGATCATAGAGTTTGAGAAATAATTTTAATGGTTTCCCCAACTATATGAATACATGCATACATGCAAAAAGAGTAGTATGAGAACAGTGGCTATGTTGTTCACTGTTGTATGCCTAGTTTATAAAATAATGCCCATGATATAGGAGGCAGTCCTGAATTTATGAGAGTGACCTTATTACTTTTCAAGTGTATTGGCAGTAATACATTTTTCCTATTAATTCATAATGAAAGCAAAATATACTTGATTGAACTATAAAGTAAATTAATACAGCTTAAGAGTACCATGTTTCTACACAAAACTTTAAAATTCTAAAAGGAGTGCTTTCTTAGATAGGTACTTAGATAGATGACATACAATACTTATAGCATATTGACTATTGAAAGTAAATATATTATATTTTTAATATAAACATTGCAAGTTCTTCTCTATATTTGCTATTATCTGGAGCAGAATAATGGGGGGAAGTATGCAAGAGAAAGAGGATGAAGAAGATTACAGACACGGTGTTGCTTGTGTGAGTCATTAGAAAGAGAAAGAAAGAAGCTTGGAGAGCATAGACAAATCAAGAAGCTTCAAGTATAAACAACCCCTCTGAAGAAATGAAGGAAATAATGGAAACAACCAAATGCAAACCAAACCCACTGCAATCCAGTCAATTCCAACTCATAGTGACCCTACAGGGCAAAGTAGAACTACTCCTATGTGTTTCCAAGATTATAAATCTTTATAAGACTGGAAAGCTTTGTATTTCTCTCAAGGAGCAATTGGTTGGTTTTGAACAGCTGATGCTGCAGTTAGCAGCCCAATGTGCAAGCCACTATTCTACTAGGGCTCTTTCAAGTAAAGAAGAAACAGTTTCCTAAACTGCTATCAGAGAGCACCATCAGGCTTTTAGACTTCAATCATCACTAGACAAGGCTGAGGAAATGGAGAGGTGTGGTTACTTTAACCTTAGAGTAATCTGATGGCAGAAAAAGACAAATTCAATTTAATTTTTTACAGAATTTACTATTTGAGAACTTTACTCTAGTATTTCCCTCAAAACTAGTTGCTAATGTTAGGGAACATCGAGTTAGTTCCAACCAATAAGGACAGTTTGTACAACAGAACAAAACACTGCCCTGTGCTGTGACATCCTCAACATTGTTCTCAATGTTTGAGCCCATGCTTGCAGCCATTATATCAAGCTATCTTGTCAAAGCCTTCCTCTTTTTTACTGCTATTTTAAAAAAAAATTATTTTATTGTGGGCTCTTCCAACTCTTATCACATCCATTGTGTCAAGCACATTTGTACCTATGTTGTCATCATCATTTTCAAAACATTTTCTTTCTACTTGAGCCCTTGGTATCAGCTCATTTCTTCCCCTCCTCTACCCTCCCTCCGTCATGAACACTTGATAATTTATAAGTTATTTATTTATTTATTTTATGTCTTACACTGACCGATGTCTTCCCTTCATGCACTTTTCTGTTGTTCATTCCCCTGGGAGGGGCTTATAGTTAGATCATCGTGATTGGGTCCCCCTTTCTCCCCCCACTTTCCCCTTCCCCTCTTAGTATCACTACTTTCATTATTGGTCATGAGGGGTTTATCTGTCCTGGATTCCATGCTGTTTCCAACTCTTATCTGTACTCATGTACATGTTCTGGTCTAGCCAGATTTGTAAGGTAGAATTGGGTTAATGATAGTGGTGGGGAAGAAATATTAAAGAACCAGAGGAAAGTCGTATGTTTCTTTTTTTTTTAAACCATTTTATTAGGGGCTCATACAACTCTTATCACAATCCATACATACATCAATTGTGTAAAGCACATTTGTACATTCATTGACCTCATCATTCTC
>NW_022103897.1:6223957-6256263 GCF_000313985.2 Echinops telfairi | reverse complement strand
CTTTATCTAGACCTCTATAAATGCCCTTTGCCTCCCAGCTCTTTCCTCTATTTCCCTTGACTTTCCTCCTGTCCCACTATCATGCTCAGTTCCCACCAGGGTTTCAGCAATTCATCTTTGTTACATTACCCTTGATCATGGCCTACCAGGCGTCCCACACCCATCTCCCCACCAATTTGGATCACTTGTTGTTCCCTTGTCCCTGGGTTTGTTAACATCACTTCCTTTCCTCCCACGCCCCCCTATCCCATGTCCCCCTGGAACTGTCAGTCCCGTTGTTTTCTCCTCCAGATTGTTCATCCAGCTTATCTTATTTAGACAGACCTGAGGAGATAATAACATGCATAAAAACAAGACAGAGCAGAACCAAGCAACGATATACAGCAAAACAACAACAATAACAAACCACTGACAATGAACAAAACAATACACAACAAGAAAGAAAAGCTTGTAGTTAGTTCAAAGATCGTTTGTTGGCCTTTACGAGTGTTTTCCAGTCCAGCCTGTTGGGGCACCATGCCCTAGCCCCAAAGTCCACCTTCAGCATTTCCTGGGGACCTTGCTGCTCTATTCCCTTGCTGTTCCACTGTACTCCCCCAGTGGGAAAGTTGTATGTTTCATCAGTGCTATACTGCACTCTGACTGGCTCATCTCTTACTTGTGACCCTTCTGGAAGGGGATGTCCAATTGTCTACAGCTTGGCTTTGGGTCTCAATTCCACACTCCCCCTCATTCACATTGTTATGTTTTTTTGTTCTGGGTCTTTGATGCCTTTACAGAGCATGAGAAAGACCAGGGTCTGGCCTCTCCTGATAAATAAGTCCAGAGAATGAGACAAAGTATCATCATTTTTGCCTCTCAGGAACATTCTGGCTGTACTTCTTCCAAGATAGATCTGTTTCCATAGTCTTTGAATGCTCTTCTCCAACACTGTAACTCAAACTCATCTTTTCTGTCTTCCTTATCCAACTTTCACATGCATATGAGGCAGTTCAAAATGGCATCGCTTGGGTCAGGGACACCTTAATCCTCAAAATAACATCCTTGATTTTCAATACTTTAAAGAGATCTTGTGCAGCAGATTTACATAATGCTATGTGTCATTTCATCCCTTGACTGCTGCTTCCATGAGGATACACCAGTCTCTGTGGATCCAAACAAGACAAAATCCTTGACAACTGCAAACTTTTCTCTATTTATCATGATGCAACCTACTGGTCCAGTTGTGAGGCTTTTCTGCTTCTTTACATGGAATTGTAAACCATACCAAATGCTACAATCCGTGATTTTCATCAGCAAGTGTTTCAAGTACTCCTCACTTTCAGCAAACAAGGTTGTGTTATTTGTATATTGAAAGTTGTAAATAATTCTTCTTCCAATCCTGATATACCATTTTTCTGTATAAAATCCAACTTCTCTGATTATTTGCTCAGCATACAGATTGAATAAATATGGTGAAAAGCTAGAACCTTGAAAAAAACTTTTCCTGATTTCAAACCCTATGGTATCCCCTTGTTCAATTCACACAACTGATCCATGTACAGCTCTGAATGTGCACAATGAAGTGTTACAGAATTCCTATTCTTCTCAAGGTTATCCTCAGTTTATTTTGGCCCACAGAGTTGAATGCCTTTGCACATTGAATAAAACATATTTCTGGTATTCTCTGCTTTCAGCTAAGCTCCATCTGACATTAGCAATTATGTATATTACTTGTTCTATGTCCTCTTCTGAATCCAGCCTGAACCTCCAGCAGCTTCCTGTCAATGTATTGCTGCAACCACTGTTGGAGGTTCTTCAGCAAAATTTTACTTACACATGATATCAATGTTCTTGTTCTATATTTTGTGCATTCTTTTGTGTCAGCTTTCTTTGGAAAGGGTACAAATTTGGATGGATCTCTTAAAGTCGGTTGGTAAAGTAGGGGGTCTTCTAAATTTCCTGACAAAATAGTTAGGAGACATTAACTTTCTGCCCTAATCTGTAAATATCAATTAGGATTTTCTGTTTATGACTTATTACAGTTTCTCAAGCATCACACTCCAGGAATATTGTGTAACAACATGCCAATAAAACAAAGAGCAAATGGAAAATATAGAAAAGTTCTAAAAACAAAATGTGAAGCTTTTTTCTTTATTTGCCTTGGATACATGATCAAAATACTTAAGCTCATTAAATAACTAGTTTAGTAGATGTTTTGTTTATTTTAGTGGAGCCCCAATGGCACTATGAAATTAGGATTGGACTGCTAACCACAAGGTTGACAATTCAAACTTACCGCACAATTCTTGGGAGAAATATGAGGCTATCTGTGCATGTAAATATTTATGGCCTTGTAAATCCTATAAAGAGTCACTGTGAGTAAGCAACTTGATGGTAGTGGATTTGGGTAGGCCTTGGGGGATGTCCTAGCAAGAGATGTTTTTATATTTAAGTCGGGTCCAATCTCATGTCTTGAGATTTAATTTATTTAATAACATGAGGAGTAGCTGAGACTTGCTTTCTCAAGCACAAAATTACAGTTTTTTGATATATTATAAACATGAGAGAAACTTTACTTCTGTTAGTTTATCTTATACCATACTCTGTAGTTTGAAGAATATTGAATGTCTAATGGAAATTTTTGGTATATTTCTTGTAGAAAACTGACAAATGCAAAAATTAATATGTATGTGTGTGTAATATATGTATTTATATGGTACAAATACGTTTTCAAGGCAATGTTGAAATTCTTTCCATCAGGAACTGGAATCTTATATTCTGGACTTAGAACATGGGCAGGCATGTGATTTCATTGACCAGTAGAGAATAACAAAGTGATTTTTTTTCCTTTTTCAGGCTTCTCTCTTGCTATCTGGAAGTATGAATTTTCATGTAAAAAGGCATTTCTGATCACACTAGCCACTACCTGAAAATCTCCCAGAGGCCCCTGTCAATACCAAATAAAGTAAAATTACCTAGGTAAGCCTTCACTCTGTCCCCAATTAATATTGTTGTTTTAAGTCACTAAGTTTGACATAGTTTGAGTAGTACAAGTTAAAAAGAACACGTTGTGTTATACAAATATACATATATATGGCTATTACATAAATTCAGAGACAATGATAGATGCCTTATTTTCTTTCATGAAAGATTAATAATACAGATTTCTTTTAGAGATAGTTACTGAATAAAGATGAAGGCTTCTCTTTTCTATGTCATGCATTTCTTTATTGTTTGAATTTTAAAAACGTTTATTTTATATTTTATTTTGCTACAAGGATTACCTGAATGATATAAAAAAGCGATTTCTTTTCTATACGTTTTATGTCCTTAAAATATTTTATGAAAATAAAAATTAAAACTTACTTATACAACTGCAAAGACAAAGAAAACCAAGAGAAAACATATTTCTAAACATATTTTCTTACTTGTTCGAAAATATATTTTTATTATTTTTGTATAGTGATTACTCCCTATTTAACCTCAACTTCCTCATCTTAGACATATTTTGAAGGGTGACAGCATTCTAGCTTGGTTCTAATTCCATTGTTTTTTGAAGTTTCCTTACCCCCACCACTAGTGTACTTTCAAAACATCACTTTCCTACTACTCAGCCCTTATACAGAATAGAAAAGCTCAGAGTTGAATCAAATTCACTGTGAGCAAGATATCAAATTTACCAGCAAAACCACTTCTCTTTCTTTAGAAGAAAGGAAGAGTTGAATGATGGATATATTCTCTTAATCATGGGCATTGTTTCTAATTATATCAAGTTTACATTTTCAAACATTGTAATGTATAATATGGAAGATTTTTTATTCTTATTCAAGTTAGCTTTAAAAAAAGGCAGCCACAAAATACCCTGAGTCAGAATGTCTTCAATTTTGAATCACACTGAACTTTAGTCTAAATAATTTACATTTGAAACTGGCTGCAAATTTCTAATAGCTAAGCCTACTGTAATTTGTTTCCTTGGAATGAAAGATATAAAAATGATAGCTATTTCAAGCTATATTCTCAGGAAGCAGAATGATGAAATGTAATATAACAGGCCAAGTATTAATTATGAATTCATTCCTGCGGATGGGTCAAACAATAAATCTGAGGATGGTACAGGACCTGGAGATGTTTTGTTCTGTTGCGCAGATGGTGAATATCAGTTGGAACTGAAGCAAGGGTACCACATGATAAGAAAAATCTGTAAAGGAATCCTCAGATGGTGTAGAAGGCTAATACTATCAGGTGCTAACCAAAGTTTGGATGGTCAAGTCCACCCAGAAGCATCTCAGAGGAAAGGCCTAATGATGTACTTGGGATCACCATAGATTGGAATAACTGCATTGACAATTGGTTTATAATTATCTTGAATCAAATGTGCTTTGGGTGGGTAGGGCAAGAAAGGAAATAATGTGGGACAGCTAATGAGTACTGAAAGTCAGGAAGACACATTAGATGCTTTCAAGTTGGTTTCAATTCCTCCAACTTGTTAAGAGTTTCTTCTTGTTTTATTTCTCCTCTACTTTACATCCATCTCCAGGAACTGGTCTGCCTTGATAACATGTCTAAAGTATGTGAGAAGTCGCACCATCTTTGCCTCTAAGGAGCATTCTGGTTGTACTCCTTACAAGAGAGATGTGTTTGTCCTTTTGGCAATCCGTGGCAGTTCTAACATTCTTTGCCAGAACCATAATTCAAATGCATTGATTTTTCTTAAGTTATTCTTATTTGATGTACAACTTTCACATATATATGAGCTGATTAAAGATACCATGGCTTGGATCAGGTGCACCTTAGTCCTCAAAGTAACACCCTAGCTTTTCAGTGCTTTCAAGAGTTATTGGGCATTGGATTTATCCAATGCAATGCTTCCATTGATATCTTGACTGCTGCTTCCATGAGCATTGATTGCAGATCCAAGCAAGATGACGTTCTTGGAATTTTCAATCTCTTTTCTGCTTATCATGATGTGACCTACTGGTTCAGTTATGAGGATTTTGTTTTTCTTTACATTGAGTTTTAATCCATATTGAAGCCTTCAATCCTTGATCTTCATCAGCAAGTGCTTCAAGTCCACCTCACTGTCAGCACAGAAGGTTGTGTCATCTTCATATTGCAAGTATTTAATAAGAGGTCTTCCAATACTGATGCCATCACCTTCTCCGTATAGTCCTGCTTCTGTGAGTATTTACTCAGCAAACAGATTGAATAAGTCTGGTGAGAAGGTTCCTGAAACACACGTTTCTTGATTTTTAAACCATGCCCTGTTTACACAATTGCATCTTGGTCCACTTTCCCTATGAGCATAATTAATCCAGTTGCCCCATGAGCACAAGGAAGCATTTTGGAATTTTCATTCTTCTCAAGACCATCCATAATTTGTTGTGATCCACGGAGTCAAATGTCTTTACATAGTCAATAAAACACAAGTAATTATCTTTCTGATATTCTCTGCTTTGGGTCAAGATCCATCTGACATCAGCAATGATAACCCTTATTTCACATCCTTTTCTGATGTGGCCTGAATTTCTTGCAAAATTCTGTCCTCTGATCTCTGTCCCTGTCAATGTTCTGCTGCAACCATTGTTGAATGATCTTCAGCTGAATTTTACTTGCATGTGCTACAATGATATTGTTCTATATTTTGTGCATTCTTTTGGTTTACCCTTCTTGGGAAGGAGTACAAATGTGTATCTTTCCAGTCAGTTGAACAAGTAACTGTCTTCCAGATATTTGGGCCGAGAAGAGTGAGGGCCTCCAGTGGGTTGAAATACTTCAATTGGTATTGCATCAATTCCTGGATCCTTGTTTTGGGTTAATGTTTTCAGTACATCTTAGGCATCTTCCTTCAGTACCATTGGTTCTTGCTCATATGCTACCTCTTGAAATAGCTGCATGTTGACTACTTCTTTTAGGTACAGTAATGCAGTGTTGTTGTTTTTTTCTTTTCATGGTTTGATACTTCCTGCATCATTCAACATTTTGTCCATATAATTTTTTAATATTATAAATTGAGACTAATTTTTTTCTTCATCTCCTTCCATTTATATTATGTTTTTCCTTTTTGATTTTCTAACTCTAGGTTTTTGCACATTTCATTATAATACTTTAGTTTGCCCTTTAGAGATGCCATTTGAAATTTTCTTTTCAGTTCTTTAGCTTAATCGTTTATTTCATTCACTCTCTTTTGACATTTACTTTGATATTTTCTTCCTTTTTTATCTTTTTTTTAGTATAATTATCACATTTAATTCAAGAACATTTTTTCTTTTTTTATTTAATTGTTTTATTAGGGGCTCATACGACTCTTATCACAATCCATACATCAATTGTGTAAAGCACATTTGTACATTCATTGCCCTCATCATTCTCAAAACATTTCTTCTCCACTTAAGCCCCTTGCATCAGGTCCTCATTTTTCCCCTCCCTCCCTGCTCCCGCCTCCCTCTTGAGCCCTTGATAATTTATAAATTATTATTTTGTCATATCTTGCCCTGTCCGAAGTCTCCCCTCACCCACTTTTCTGTTGTCCATCCCCCAGGGACAAGGCCACATGTAGATCCTTGTAATCGGTTTCCCCTTTCCAACCCACTCTCCCTCTACCCTCCCAGTATCGCCACTCACACCACTGGTCCTGAAGGGACCATCCTCCCTGGATTCCCTGTGTTTCCAGTTCCTTTCTTATCTTTTTAATGACATTTTACTGTTTTCATGGTGTTCTTGGTGTCAGTCCACATTTTTTCATTTCTTCTGTCATTAGTGTTCAATGTGTTCTTGAGATTTTCTGGAAATTCAGGGAGTATATACTCGTTTGTATTTTGGCTCTTGGGAACTTGTTTCCACTTTCTTCAGCTTCAATCTGAACCTATATATAAGCAATTGATGGTCTGTTCTATAGGCAATCTTTGACCTGGTCTTAGCTACTGACTTTGAGCTTCATTCTTCATCATCTCTCCCCATAGATGTAGTCAATTTGATTTTTGTGTATTCCTTCTGGAGAAGTCCATGTGTATAGTCACCATTTGTGTTGTTGTAAAAATATGTTTGCAGTGAATAAGTCGCTAGTCTTGCAAAATTCTGTCTTGCGATCTTTTGCTTCATTTCTATTGCCAAGGCCAAAGTTCCCAACTACTCTTCTATCCTCTGTGTTTCCAAATTGTGCACACCAATGCATTTTGATTGCAAACTGAAGGCACTGATCACATGCAACGTGTTAATTGACGCCAGAAAGAGAGAGAGGATGAGGGAAAGTTACAGGTGAAAATTATTAGAAGTCATATTGACCATTTACAATTGGAAACATTATTTCAACCCTGATTGTAGAAAACAAATAAAAAAAAAACCAAATATTTATGCAACAATCCTGGGAACCTGAGCAGTGATTAGTTTAATATATAAAGAATCTATTTTTGATTTCTAAGTTGCCATAATTCTTTGAGTTTTGTTTTGTAGAAGAATTATTTATAGAGACACATGTTGAAATACTTAGAAATTAAATATGATCTGAAAGATTTGCTTCTGGCATGGAAGATATGGGTAAAAGTATAGAGGATATAAAATTTTACATGAGAAAATAATTACTTAAGATGGGTAATATTATTCTCTTTGCCTGTGTTTAAATTTTTCTATCATAACGAATTAAACAACACAGAGAGATTGAATTTAAGAAGAGAAATAAGGGGGAAAAATAAAACACCAAGCAACTTATAGGACAAGCAAAGCATATTTCCTAAATACTCTTTCCTTATAAATCTCCCAATGACACACTAAGCTTAATCTTGGTAATTCCTGTTAACCACAAGTATTCACCCTATGAAATGAAACAGAGATGACGTCAGACTATGATGGAAAATATAGAGAGAATTATGATTGTTGATTTTTTGTGTCAACCTGACTAGGTTATAGTGTCCGGTTGTTTGGTACTTGCTGCGATGAATAATCAAGCATGATTAAATCAGCAGGATGCACTTAAAGCAGATTAGTCGCCCTAATGTGGGTGGACCTGTCCAATCAGATGAAGGTAGTAAGAGCAAAAAAGTTTTCTCCCGTAGGATGTGTTCAGCCTCCAGTCTATAAACAGACAATTTCACTGTTCACTTTCCTATTGCCTAGCCCGTGATATATTTTACAACATCCAAAAATCTCACCACCATCAAGTCAATTCCATCTCTAGTGACCCTTCAAGATGGAATAGAACTGCCTGTGTGGGTTTTTGTGACTGCAACTCTATGGGAGTAGAAAGCCTCCTCTTTGTCTTGCAGAGTCCTGATGGCTTGGAACAGCATCCAATGTACCACCAACCAACATTGTACACCACCAACAATGGCCTGGAGAAGTCTCCAATCTGTTACCTGATCTGTGGATTTAGGAACACAAGATCACAGGAAGATTGAGTTTGTGCATGAAATACATGTTTGCTTTTATAAACCCTCTACTATCGTCTGAATCAATTCCTTACAATATCTCTTGCTGTCATTAAATTGTTGCTGTTGGTAGGGGCCATTCAATTGGTTCTGACCCACAATGTCCCCGTTATGTGCCATCCTCACAATTGTTATGTGTGAGCCCGTTGTTGCAGCAGCACCTTGTTGAGGGTCTTCCTCTTTCTTACTGCCCCTCTTCTTTACTAATCACCGTGTCTTTGTCCATTGAGGGTCTAGCTCTTCATTGCTGAGTCTTCACTGCAACTTTTCTTCTGAAAGGACTGGTCTCTCCTGATAAAGTGTCTAAAATACATGAGGCAAAATCTTGCCATATCTCCTCTAAGGAGCATTCTGGCTGTATTTCTTCCAAGACAGATTTGTTTATTCTCTTTGAAGATCATAGTATAATATTCTCCACCAACTTCATAATTATATATATAATGATAGCCCTTTAACTATAGAGAGAGACAGTTACTACCACAGTGGATTCAAACAAACAGCAATTGTGAGGAAGGTACTGGACTAAACAGTGCTTAATTCTGCTGCACATAAGGTCACAATGAGTTAGAAGTGACTCAGTGGTACCTAATAACAATATATGTATTATGCATGTATGATACACACATACACATAAATATATGTGCAGTACCCCCCGCCCCCCCAAGAAAAACCCCAAGAATCATTGTAATGTGCATACCATGAGAGAAAACAAACAATTTTCACTAATAGAGGATGATATAAAAATGGTATAGCCTGCCTAATTTGTAGAAAACTTGTGACCCCAGTAAATAAGGCAGTCTTGTTGAGTTCCAGTATCATGGGTTTCATTGTATTTCTGTTTCTGTACCTCTAGAGAACTCAAACCTAGACAGGAGTTTCAGTGGAAGTCCATGATATCAAATTGGAGGTCTGACAAAATTCCAGGAGATGCTTTTGCAAAAATGCCTCAGCCTCATCAGAATTTGTTATGAAGAATCTTGTAGAGCATTTCTTTTTTACTGTATTGGTGCACAGTTTGGGGTATGGGAGGGAATTTCTAAACTCCTTTCAGCTTTGATATCCAGAAAGGGAAATTTCAAAGAGTTAAAGATGAGAAATCCTTCTTCTTAAAAACATTTCCATTTTGATTAGGTGAGGCACTGTTTTCTGCAAGGAAATAATTCCTGGGAGAGGCAGAGAAAGGGAGAGATCATCATCATAATTAAGCTTTAACAAAAAAAAACAACAAAATTTATGTATGTCTTTATAAAATTCCTCAAATTGTCACCTTGATGGCAGTAATAAAAAAAAACAAAGAGTGGAAATATACCATACCATCACACACACACACACACACACACACACAAATGAAAATGATAGCTGCTGGCTTGTGATGGCTCTTTCCAGCCCCAATTATGATTGATAGCATTCCATTACCTTTATGCTTATTTTAAAATCCCCTTGACACAGATTGATTAAAGGCAGAGACCTCAATGAACCTATGAAAAATTTATGGATTTCGAAAGAGCTTTAACATGTACCATTTGAGCACAAATCATTTCCTGGCTGTCATTCTTTTTTCACAACCTCCCTTATGTTGGTAATGTATATTTAATAATCAAAAGCTGATGCTAGGGATTAAAGCATCACGATGTTACAGAATAAAGCAAAGGGGGAAAAAAGAAATTAGATTTGTGTGATTTTAACTATTCTTTAATCTGCTTCTGAGCAACAAAAGTGATTTGTGCCAGTCGTTATTGCATTAAACTTTAATTTTCTTCCACCAGTACAGGATTATATAAAGGAGTATTGGATTGCACTCAGCATGGATTAGCCCAGCACTGTCTCTGCTGCCAAGGACCAAATGGATTTCCTTCTTTCTTTGATTTATATTTTTATTGCTGTTTTGCCCCTCCTTCTAATTCCCATTACCCTTCTGTTTGCCAGCACTGAGATACCCTGTAGGAGCAGCAGAGAGGCAGGCAGAATTATTGGCTTATTGCATATATTTATGTTCCAAGGCTTCTCAGTGCTCTATGTCAGAGGAAAAACGTAGCCTCCAGCCAGAGAAACTGCATACTAGTTTTAAAACACAAAATCAAAACTTTTTAAAGGTAACATGTAACCTCTTAGCTGCTTCTAATTATTAAAACAAGCTGGGTCTTACCTCACTTCAGCTATCCCTGCTATATTTCAGCGCAGCGAGAGAAAATCACGATTAGGTTCGTTACAACATACAGATCCCAGGGCTCCTTTTTGCACACAATTTGCTGCAGAACCATTTTGCTTTAGAAGAGACAGGAGTCTCTATATATAGTCTTTGAGATGCAAACTCGGTTCTGGAAACAAGAGTCAATAAAGCAGCCCTGGTGGAGTAGTTGTTGCGTATTGGGCTGCGACCCCACATGGTCGGCAGTTTGGAACCGCAGGAGAAAGACTGGGCTTGATACTCCCTAAATCTCAGAAACCCATAGCAAGTCACTGTGAGTGGGCATTGACTCAATGGCAGTGAGTGAGAGGAACTAAAACAAACAAAACGGACACGCGTATTTGCCAGCCCAGCCATTCTAACTCATGGTGTCCCCATGTTTGTCAGAGGAGAACTGGGCTCCACGGAGTTCTTAATAACAGGATGCTTTGGAAGTGGATCTAGATCTTTCTTCTGAGATGCCTCTGGGTAGACTTGAACCCTCAACCTTTTAATTAGCAACCAATGACAGCTCAGAAGGAAGGGGGACTGATTGCTGATATGTTGACATGCACACTAAAAAGCACCCTAGGGCTTTGGCTCCAAGGCCTTGTTGACAAAACAGCTAGCTCTGGAAATCCAAGCTGACAAAAGCACGCTAAGTATGGCGAGTACACATTACAAGGAGATGTTCTTTTTCCTCTGTGGAGGTCTCTGGATTTCTGAAGGAAAAAATAAGCCTGACAGATTTCAGTTTTTCAGGTTTAAGTTCCTATAGACTTCTTGAGAATGTAATAATGAATCCCTGGGTGTCCGAGGAGCAAATATTAGAAAGCAGCTTCACAGACAATGCCGTTTAAAAACACATCTTGGGAAGAATGCAGGCTGCTAAACTAGGGGCTGACTCTCCATGTAAGGAGCGAGCCACCTGCATTGGTGGTTGAAATTTATTTTTTGAAGAACCGCATGGCTTATCCCAAGCCAATGAAGGGTACAGTATATGGGACTAAGAAAAGCTCATCTATGAGTAGAATAAAGAAGAAAATGTTTCTAGTAAGAAACATTTTACATTAATACATCCTTGAATATATAAGATAACTGAAATTTGGGACTACAAAAATATAATTGTTATGTCTTTATGTAGAAGTTTTAGTACATTCTATTCATAGAGTAAGTAAAGTGAGATGTGTTTCCAAAACACATCTTGTCACTTGTCATTGATCCCAATGTTTAGGTGTATTTTTATATTAGGCACATTATTATAAAGATTAATGAAGTATTGGAGAGATTCCTTTCAACAGCATGCAATATCTGGCCTAGATAATCAGCAAACAATCCCTCCATTATTCTTTATCATTCCATAATACTATAAAGGTTTGCCTTCTCATTTGGTCAAACCCATTTTATTAATAGGCCATTTTGATTCTTCATTAATTACAATGCCTAAAATGGAGTCCATGACACACCAAGGTTACAGCAAATTTCGTCTTAAATTGAACAATATTATTTTGAGATAATTCTTGGAAATGTCTTGGAAATTTGACGCCACCATTCCTGATACTGCTTGTGGATTTCTGGAAAATGAATATAATTTCAAACATCTGTCAAGGCCTCTTGGGTGTAGAAAATGATCTGAAATCTTTTATCAGAAGGATTATTTGACCATGTGTCAGAAAAGGAGGCTGAAGTTTGAAGTAGCACAGTCCAGAATCAGTTGAAACTAGGAGCTTCCCCAGCAACAGAGAACGGTGGACAGATCTCTATTTTACTTTGCTTGATGAACTAGCAGTCAGGAGACTATCCCCAGGATTCACTAAAATGCCACAGAGAAAACAAAACACAGAAAAGGTTAAGGAAATTAGGCATGTTTTTCTACTAAGTTATATATTATAGGAGAGTTAGGTCCATACGTCATAGATGCCTAATACTTTAAGCAATAATTAGAAATAAAGTTTGGTCCTGCCTGACAAGTATTTTATCTCTTCAGCAAAGTTTGCTCAGTCTCATACTTAATGGTCTCATGCATCCTGTGGGTTTCTTTACACATCAAAAGCTGTTGGCAAGATTTTCATAAATTTTTTTAGTAAGGTATGTGACTAAAGTAATTGTAATTCACAAAGCAAGTCAATAAATTTTAAAAAACATTGAGATCATACAAGCCATTTTCTCAGATCACAATGCTATAAACCTAGAAATCAACAACAGAACAAACAGAAACATAAAGACAAACAGATAATGCTCAGGATTATGGGGTTTATTAAGCAAATCAACACATTAAAATCTAGGTGAGAAATGCTTAGGATACAGTTGTTTCATCAGGACAGCTTTTTTCTCGGCAGTGTCCACAGGCAGGGCTATCTTTGACCCAAAAGATTTGCTTTTGGGATGATTAAAATAAGTTGAAATTGGATGGAAGTGGTGGTTATACAGCACTGTGAATATACTAACTGCCACTTCATTCTTCATTTTAGAGAGACTAATTTTGTTTCTGAACTCCTTTAAAAAACACACACAAGATATTTAATAAAACACTGCAATGGCACTTCTGATTACTGTCCCTATGGAACTGGAACCAAAACATACGTTATCACAAATACTTGAAAATGAATGTTCATAGTAGCTCTTTTCATTACAGTCAAAGTGTGTGTGTGTGTGTGTGTGTGTGTGTGTGTGTGTGTGTGTTTAACAGGGATGGGGGTTGAGAGGGAGATCGGGTTCCATCAATCGGTAAATAGATAAATAAACTGTAGTATACCAATACCAGGGAAAATTATTCAACAATAAAAAGGGACATAATCCACAACAACATGAATGGATTTCAAAATGTGTTGTTTTGTCAGAAAAGATACATATGGTATGATTCTATTTATATAAAATTCTAGAATAGGTAGACTTCAGTGAGAGGAAGCTATCCACTGGTTTCCAACATCTGAGGTGATGGAAGAGAACTGACTGAGAATAAGGGGAATTTCTTGAGGTAACAGGACTCTTCCATACTTTGACTTTGGAGCTGATCATAACATTTATCAAAATTCACTTCAGTGAATTTAAATTTGTATAAACTATTCCTCAATGAGAATTATTTTTTAATGAGAAAAGAAGTCTCTATGGTAGACTTTGTTGGTGGTTTGCCTTTTAAAACACTCAACTACACTATGTAGATGTGGGATGTTCTTTCAGTGATGGTCATAGAGGTTTTCTATGATTGAATAAAATGTCTTACCATCTTTACTCAAGTGCTCGTGGGGAATATCAGGACAGATTTATCCTCTGTCCACAAGAGATTGAACCAAGCAATATATTCAACCATATGTTTTCATCTCAGCCTGACCATTCTCTGGGTATGTACTTAAATATATCATTTCATTCACATCTGATGAAAACTACAGGGGGAAAAGGATATATTCAATCAAACAGTCAGTTAGCTAGTAGCTATGTGGACGGAACGTAAGTATACTATCTTCTGAGAGTGAACTCTGCATTGCATAAATTCATACAAGGCATTTATGTAACTCTGAGTTGGGAGGAAAATTGCTTTGATATACCTTGAAAATAAATGTAATGGAGTTGTATCTCAAAAACTTGACCTACTAAGACAATCAAGGGGGGGATGCTATTGGTTTCATATTTCTGAATTGCCTTAGGAGAAATATTAGATGAACATTAGAATTTTAGCAATCTTTCCATTGCCACTTTCATGTATATATTTCCGTCCCTCTGATAACTTTTGTGTTGAAGTAGAAAGTCGATGTATATATGTTTCTAAGAAACATGTATAAATCTATCCCTATTTTTAGTTGATATGAACCATGATTTTCCCTGAAAGTTGTGGAAAATTGTGCTTCTCATTTCCCTGCTTTCCCATAGACAGAATTCATTTTGTTTTTATTTTTAAACAAGCAATAAATACCTTCTTATCAAGTTACTAAAGGTGTATTTGTCCCATTGTGACCCCTTTCCAAATTCCTAATTGTGAAAGTGTGTTAATTCCTAACCAAAATTATATATATAAATAGAAGCATCATAATTTCATCACTCCATAAATTCCAAAATAGGATTGTCAAGGTAAACATATTTGCAAAGTTAAATACAAGTCTGCTTTCTGGAAGCCTTTCCTAATTTAACTCTATTGCATATTTCACCTAGGTGACTCCTTGGGAACCCCATATTTCCTTGCACCATTGGCAAATGAAGCCCTTTGCACATTATCCTTTTCCCAACCCAGCACTTAGTTCCCTGAAGCCACTGTCAGCAAACCAGCCTGTCAAAGACTAAATCAGAAAGGATGGACCCTGCTGTTTCCTTCACATCAGAGAGAGAGGCCCCTGGGGTATTTTTAAGACATGGTGTTCACCTGTCATTTCTAGCTCATCTGCAGAATTCACTTGGTGTGTTTTTCACACATCATATAGGCACATTTCTCTTCTTGTGCTTTTTTATTTATGAATAAAGGCATATTCCAGAAAAGGCTCAGCCCAGGACTCTTTCTGAAAGGAAAGGCAGTGAGGTACAGCAAAAAATTAAATTAAAAAGAATAATCTGCTTGCAGTGCACCACTTTTACATTAAAATGAAGCAGTTTATAAGGCCAAAGAGGAATTACAGTGTAACAGACTTGAACATCCTTCTTTACGCCTGTGGTCAACCTCAGCAGGAAAATCCCAGGAGAGCAGCATGTTGATCTAACTAAAGTGCATGAAATAAGAAGAGAGGATTTTCAGAACCTCCTTCCATGTCCTCTGACTGTACGTGCTTTAGCTTATTGCCATCCAGGGAGCCCCAGATCTGAGAACGCTTGCTAGCACATGGTTTGAGGAGGATATATCATTGTCTGACGGTGAAGATTTAAATTATTTTCCAGAAGTGCACTCAAATATGCCTAGTAAAACTGAGCATAATTCTTTAAACTCGTGATTGCCTAACCTGCTAAGTGCTCACTCTAGCCCTTGCAGTTCCTTCCAGATGAGCTAAGTGCTTTCTGAACGCAGATTTCATGATTAGAGATAGGCATTTAATGGAGCAATTCTGTAGCTCTGTGCTACATGAAAACATAGGAGAAGAGGGCACTCCCCTCTTACAGCCTGGAATTACTGCAAGGTCATTAATCCCTTTAGCAGAGAGAGGGCTGATAGGGCGTATCTACAAAATGCCACAGGAATCAAACCTACTAGTGGACACCTGCCTAATTTGACCAAGCATTCCCACTAAGTACCAAAGTTATCACCCCTGAAAAGGCCTTCTCAATTTAGGCCCCCTAATGAGTTGTCCCAGAGCTCTGGTGGCATATTGGTTTTGTGTTGGGCTGCTAAACCCCAAGTTCAGAAGTTTGGAACCAGCAGCCCCAAGGGATAAAGAAGAGGTTTTTTACTACCATGTAGAAATACAGTCTCAGAAACCTGCAGGGGCAGTTCGACGCTGGCCGATAGGGTGGTTGTGCATCGCAATAGACCCGATGGGCAGTGAGTTAGCGTCATGGTGGTCGGGGGGGTTACATGTTGGGCGGCTAACTGCAGAGTCACCAGTGTCAAAGCACTGGCTGCTCCAAGAGAGCAAGGGAGGCTTTCTGTTTCCGTGAAGAGTAAAAGTCTTGGAAACGTAAAGGGGCCATTCAGCTCTGTCCTCTAGGGTCACAATGGGTGAGAAATGATTGAATGGCAGGAAGTCGGCGGCAGGGTGGGATGAGATATCCTGCTTAGAGGAGCTCCATTTTATCCACTTTGTATACCCACAACTGGATGACTTTTTATCAACTACCACTTTCCTACTTGAGAAGCTATCTATCAGTTACCCTTACCTTCATATTATTATTTTTAAATCATTTTATTGGGGGCTCGGACAACTCATCACATTCCATATACACATCCATTGTGGTCCTCTCTGTGCATTGGCTGCTCTGAGCAAGGATATCACCCTCAAGGCTTGGTGGGCCAGGAGGTGCTCAACTCTCTCTTCTACCCCTTTCATTTGCTCCCTTGTGCTCTGATCAGACATGGCCCTCTCCCTTATCTGTAGCTTCAGTGCTTTCCTTTGAAGTAAATTCTCCTGAGGGGAGGGGCGGCTTCCACATAGTTGGGATTGGGGTGGGGCCCTCACACTTCTTTACTGGTTCCCTGCTTCCTGCTGGTATGTTACATTCACATCTTGGAGCACTGGGTTGAAGTCTGGTCCCTCTTTCCCTGTGGAAATATAAACAATATCCTCCCTTTGGGTGGGTTAGTGCCCTGTGTCCCTGCTACCCATTTCTTTCTCTTTTTTTATGCCCGCCCCACCTCCTTTTTAGTTGGCTACCATATGACCCTCTGGATTTGGTCTGGCCCCTGCCATACTACCTGGACCTCATCCCAGGAATGTTTGCATACTAGGGAATGTTGCTTTTTCCCAATGCCCCTTTTACATTATTTTTTAAAGCTTAATTCAGCAGACTCCTGTTGGACTTGTCCTTTGGTGTTTTGCTTACTTCACTTAGCCCGATTTCCTCCGGTTCTTCCCATGTGGCAATACGATTCATGTGTTCATCACTGCTCTTTAGCAATGCGTAGTACTCCATTGTATGTATGTACCACAGTTTTTTAATCCATTCATCTATTGATGGACATTTGGGTTGTTTCCAACTCTTTGCAATTGTGAACTGTGCCGCAATGAACATTGGAGCACAGATGTCTGGCTGTGTTTTTTTCTTGCTTCCTCTGGGTATATGCCCAGTAGGGGGGTTGCTGGGTTGTTTGGTGAATTTCCATCTATTTTAGAAATCACCAAATCAATTTCCATAGTGGCTGTCCATACCTACATGTCCACCAGAAGTGGATGAGAGTTCCTATCTCACCACAGCCACTCCAACACTTGTTGCTTTCTGATTTTTTGAATTGAGCTATCTTTGAGTGTGTTAGGTGGCATATTATGGTTGTTTTAATTTGCATTTCTCTTATGGCTAATGATCAGGAATGTTTCCTCATATAGTTATTGGCCATTCAGATTTCAACTCCTGTGAAACTTCTCTTCAGGTCATTTGTCCACCTCCTCAGTGGGCAATTAATTTTTTCTTATTGTAAGCTTGCAAAGGATTGTAGATTTTAGTTATAAGGCCTTTGTCTGATGTGTGATTGCTAAAGATGTTTTCCCAGTCAGTGGGCTCTCTGATAACTCTCTTGGTGAATTCTTTTGATGTACACAGGTGATTTATCTTCTGTATATCCCACTTGTCAACTAGTGACTCCTCTGTATTTGTATCCTTCCCTATTTCTGATAGCCTATGCACTCCCTGTGCCAAGGTTCTCAGGTTTGTTGCAGTTCCCTCATTAATGGCCCTAATTGATTTGGGTTTTACCTCAAGGTCTGTGATCCACCTTGAGTTTATTCTGGTGCATGGAGTGAGGTCAGGGTCTTGCTTCTTTTTTTCTGAAGGTAGATATCCATTTTTTCCAGCACCATTTATTAAAGAAGGCATCTGCTTCCCATTTGATTTTTGGGGGCCCTTATCAAAAATCAGTTGCCTGTATGCTGATGTTTTTATTTCTGGGTCTTCAGCTCTTTTCCATTGGTGTGACTATCTGTCATTATACCAGTACCACACTGTTTTGACCACTGTGGCCATATAATACAAGCTAAAGTCAGGTATAGCAAGGCCTCCCACTTTGTCCTTCTTCTTGAGGAGTTCTCTGCTGATTCTGGGCTTCTTCCCTCTCAATATGAAGTTGGTAATCTTTTTTTTCCAATTCTTTGAAGAAGGATGATGGTATTCATATCGGCATAGGATTAAACCTATATAGTTCCTTGGGCAGAACTGACATCTTTACTATATTGAGTCTTCCAATCCACAAACATGGGATATTCTTCCATTTGCTGAGGTCACTCTTGGTTTCTTCTAATAGTGTTCTATAGTTTGTCTCATGCAAATTTTTGTTTTTTTAAGTCTAGTACATTTCAGTTTGTGCTAGGCTATTGTGAAGGGTACTACCTTTTTAATGGCCTCTTCTGTGATCTTATTTGATGTGTATAGTAGTCCTATATGCTTCTGTTGGTTGATCATGTATCCTGCCATTCTCCCATATTCCTCTATTGCTTCCCACACTCCACTTATGAAGTTTAGGGGATTTTCAGTGTATAAAATCATATCGTCTATGAATAATGATAGTTTTGCCTCTTCCTTCGACCAGATGAATAGCTTTGCTGTCTTTTCTTTGTCTTATGTTAGCTAGGACCTCCAGTAAGTTGTTAAATAGTAGTGGGAACAAGGAGCATCCTTGTCTGGTCCCCTATTTCAGTGAAATTATTTTCTCCATTGAGCTGTTGGTTTTTCATATATAGCTTGTAAACTACTGAGGAATTTTCCTTCTATTCCTATCTTCTTGAGTGTCTTAAACAGGAGTGGGTGTTGGTTGTTGTCCAATGCTATTTCCGCATCTATCGATATTATCATGTGGTTCTGATATTTCCTGTCAATGTGGCAAATAATACTAACGGTCTTTCATATGTTGAACCATCCCTGCATTCCTGGTATGAATCCCACTTGGTCACGGTGAATTATTTTTTTTATATATTTTTTGTATTCTATTGAACAGTACTTGTTAAGGATTTTTGCATTGATGTTCATTAGGGATGTTGGTCTGTAGTTCTCACTTATTGTAGGATTCTTGCCTGCTTTAGATATCAGAGTTATAATAGCTTCATAGAAAGAATTAGGGAGTTTTCTATTTTTTATATGTTCTGGAAGAGTTTATGTAAGATTGGTGTTAGTTCTTCACTGGATGCTTGGTAGAATTCTCCTGTGAAGCCATCTGGTCCTGAGGGATTTTTTTTGTTGGTAAGCCCTTGATAAACTTGTCTATTTCTTCCATTGCTATGGGTCTGGCGAGGTTCTTCATATCCATCTGGGATAGTCTAGGGAGGGATTGTGTTTCCAAGTATTTGTCCATGTCTTCCAAGTTGTTGAATTTGTTAGAGTACAGGCTTTCATAGTACTGTGTAATTATCCTTTTGATTTCATTAGGGTCTGTTGTAATGTCTCCTGTTTCATCCCTCATCCTTGCATTGACATTGGGTCAGTCCTTTCTTTGGTTAGGTTTGCCAGTAGTCTATCACCTTTTTAATCCTTTCAAAGAATCAACTTTTAGCTACATTAATTTTTCCCATGGTTTTCTTGCTTTCCTTCACCTGTATCTCAGCTCTGATTTTTATTATTTCTTTCCTTTTGCTTTTAGCAGGACTGTTCTGTTGATTCTGCTCTAATTGGTGTAAGTTTTGTGCCAGCATGCCAACCACACGTCTCTCTGCTTTTTACATGTGTTCATTTATTGCTATCAGGCTTCCTCTGATAAATACCTTTGCTGCATCCCAAAGGTTTTGGTATGTCGTTTTTTCATTCTCACTGGTTTCTAGAAATTTATTGATTTCATCTCTGGTCTGGGCCAATACCCACTCCTTTTGCAATAGAGAATTATTCATACTTCAATTGTTTGCTCTTGTTTTCATCATCAGACTTCTGTTGATTTCCAGTACAGAGATCAGAGAGAGGCATCTGTATAATCTCTATATGCCTGAATCTACTCAGGTTTGACTTGTGGCCCAGCATATGGTCTATTTTTGAATATGTTCCATGAAGGCATGAAAAGAATGTGAATTTATTTGCATTTGGGGGGGGTGGGAAGCTCTGAAAATATATAAGAGGTCAAGTACCCTGTTCCCCCACAAATAAGACAGTGTCATATATTAATTTTTGCTCGCAAAGATGCGCTAGGTCTTATTTTCGGAGGACATCTTATTTTTCCACGAGGAAGAATGTGGTACACAATTATTGTTTATTGTTTTATGCTGCTACAGTCCAGAGTCCAGAGTTACGGTAGCTTCGGGGGGCCTTATTTTCGGGGAGGTCTTATTTTCGTGGGGATGCTGTGAGTGGCAAAACTGTAAGTATATATTATTTTTGGGGGATGTCTTACTTTCGGGAAAGCAGGGTAGTCTAATTGTGCTGCTTAGATCTGTAGCTGCCTTTTTGAGTTTTTTTTCCTAGTGATCTGTCTTTTTCAGGGAGTGGTGTATTAAAGTCACCTACTATAATTATTGAGCCTGTGATTACTTTTTTTAATCTTATGAAGTGTTTCATTTACAAATTTTGCTGATCACTCATTGGGCACATATATATATTTATTATGCCTACTAGTTCTTGGTCTACTGTTCCCTTGAGCAATACAGTGAACCCTCGTTTATCGTGGTTAATCGGTTCTAGACCCTACCATGATAAATGAAATTCCGAAAGTAGGATTCCTTATTTGTAAATCAAATATTTTCGTAGTTAGAGCATAGAGGACATGAAGAAACACCCTTTAGTCACCATTACACTCGTATTACCCAATTTATTAAACGAAAAAGGGAAAATACAGTAAAACATTTTGGACGTTACAATTATCATTTATTATTTATTATATTATTTATGGCATCAAGCGTGTACAGTATGAGCCAATCAGTGGCAGTAATGACAGAGCATGCGCTGTTACGCCAAAACCGTGATAGAGTGAAGCCGCGGAAGTCGAAGCGCGAAGTGGCGAGGGTTCACTGTATATAGTGCCCTCCATGTCTCTTGTTATGACTTGTACCTTGTGATCAATTTTGTCAGATATTAAGATTGCTACCCCTGTTTTATTGTATTGCTGTTTGCTTGGTACATATTTCTCCAGCCTTTAATTCTCAAACTGTTTTTGTCTGCAAGCTTGAGATGTGTCTCATCTAGGCAGCAGATGTATGGTTTGTTTTCTGAGCCAGTCTGTTAGCCTCTGCTTTTTAATGCCTGGGTTCAGGCCATTGATATTCAGTGTTACTACATCCATCTATGGAATTTGTGATGTCATCTTGTACCTTTTGTGTTGGGTGTTTTCCTACCTTGCTATCTTCTGAGTTTGTGTTGTGTGTGTGTGTGTGTGTGTGTGTGTGTTTCATTCTTGCTTTCTTAATAATATGGAGCCAATGCTATCTTGGGGGCTGTTTTCTCATTATTGCCCTCTGGGTGGAGTTGTTCTTTGTGATGGTCTCTTATTTACCCTCAGTGAGTGTTGATCTTCTGCACAATCTGGATTGGCAAGAATCTCTTGTAGGGCTGGGTTTTTTTTTTAATGTATTCTCTGAGTCTTTCCTTGTCTGGGAAGCCTTTTATTTCTCCTTCTGTCTTAGTAGATAGTTTGCCTGGGTATAGTATTCTTGGGTTTGCATTATTTTCCTTCAATTTTTGGAATATGTTAGTCCAATCCCTCCTCTTCTTCATGGTGTCCACTGGTAGATCTGAACATACTCTTATTGGGGCACCTTTATACGTGACTGTTTGCTTTTCCCTAGCTGTACTTATGAACTTCTCCGTTTCTTCATAGTTGGGTAATTTAAGTATGTGTCTTGGTGAATTCTTCTTGGGATTAAGTCTGTCTGGTGTTCTTTGGGCCACCTGAATGGTTCCCTGATTTTTGTTTATTACGCTGGGGAAGTTTTCCTTTAAGAATTCCCTCGCTAGTTTCACTGTTGACTTCTTTGTTGTGTCTTGTTCCGGTAGTGCAATTATTCTAATACTGTTCCTCTTCATAGTATCAGACATGGCTCTCAAGTTTTCTTCAGCATCTCTGATTGTCTTATTTCACTGCTTTTACCGCTTGTTGAGGTATGCCTGCGTATCCTCTATGTCACTGGTGCGATTTTCTGCCTCCTCATGTCTGTTGGCAAATTCTGTTAATTTGCCACTGTATTTTGTTATTTCATCCCTTAAATCTTGTATTTCCCTTTGGTGCATTGCCTTTATCTCCTCTATCATTTCATCCTTTTTCTGTATTTCTTCCCTCGTATTCTGTATGACTCCAAACAGCATTCTGAAATTTCTTTCTGTGGCAGGTCAATATCTGCTTCTTTTATGCATATCGTTAAGTTCATGACTTCTTTTGGCATTTTTTTTTTTGCTTCTCCTGCTTTTTCCTTGAGGCTGTTGGGTATGGTTGCTGTTTAAGTCTTGTGCCATAAAAGATAGAAGAGATAGAAGAAAAGAAGAAAAAATGAAATAAGAAGAAAAAAATAAAGTGAAGAATAAAAGATGAAATTATAGCTAAGCCCAGTGCCATGCCATGTGCAGCACTGTCACTGGGGGCAGGCTGTAGCTCTCCCCACTGGGTGGGAAGACTTGCCCTAGGCAGAGGGTAGGGGGCTAGAAACCAGCAGTGAAGTGTGGAAGGAAAGAGGGAAAGGAGAGAAACAGACAAGAAGAAAGGAGAAGATAAAAAGGAGAGAGAGAATAAAGAAAGATAAGGAAAAAAGGATAAATCAGGGAAAACATAACTGTGCTTACTAAGATTGACTGTGATTGGAAAGAGAGAAGAAAAATAAAAAATAAAGAGATATCTGATGCCTGATTGCCTAGATATGGCGCTGGAATGGTTTAAACCCTGCCGTGAGCTCACAGGTTGCTGTACCCTTTTAGTGCAGGGTCCTAGTTCTGGATGGAATTGCCTTGTTGGCAAGATCACCATAGCGGCCAGATGGAGGTATCCTCAGCAGCGCAGAGAGCTGTAGAAGGTTGTCACAGCTTGTATGGTGTGCAGCACTCCCACAGAGGGCAGGCTGGAGTTCCCCCTGCCATTTGGGTTGAGTTGCCCTAGGCACAGGGGAATTGCCTAGAAGCCAGCATTGGAGTATGATAGGAAAGAGAGGAAAAGAAGAGGGAAAAGAAAGAAAAAGGGAAAAAGAAACTAAAACTGGTCCCATTGAGACTGGCTGTGGTGGGAAAGATAGAAGGCCGATATTATAAAGAGAGAAGGAAAAGACTGGTAAGTACGGCGATAACTGAGGCTTGATTGCCTTCCTGTGGGGCTTGAGGAGCTCCGACTCTGTCTCAGGGTAGTGGGGTGATGTGCCCATTTGGTGTAGGGTCCCATAGATGCTGGGTGGGATTTCCCTCAAAGGCAAGATCACAGCAGAAGTCAGGTGACAGTTTCCACAGCGGTGTTGAGCGCTGGAGTTCACTGGTATAGCTTCCTTGTGCTCTATGTAGCACTGTAGCAGAAGGTGGGAGATGTTTGCTCAGCTCCATGTAGGGCCTCAGGACAGGCAGGACCTCCCCAGCTGTGTGCAGAATCACTGAGAGGGGAGCTGGGTTTGTTGTCCTAGTTAGACTGCTGATGCCCTAATAGCTCAGAGGTTTTTTGTTTTGTTTTGTTTTTAATCCCTGGCCACCTGGAATTGAATTAGGTTATTCTGAAAGTGAGGCTTGCTCCAAGGGTGTTTATTATGTTGATAGCCTCTGGGCCCTGTAGCTAACTTCTGGCCTTCCTTAGCACGAACTCCTTTATTTATTTATTTGTTTATTTATTTATTTTAGTAGTTTTATTAGGAGCTCATACAACTCTTACCACAATCCATACATACATCAATTGTGTAAAGCACATTTGTACATTCATCGCCCTCATCATTCTCAAAACGTTTGCTCTCCACCTAACCCCCTGGCATCAGCTCCTCATTTTTCCTCTGCCTCCCACTCACCCCTCCCTCATGAACCCTTGATAATTTATAAATTATTATTTTGTCATATCTTGCCCTGTCCAATGTCTCCCTTCACCCACTTTTCTGTTGTCCGTCCCCCCCAGGGAGGAGATCACAATGAGATCCTTGTAATCAGTTCCCCCTTTCCAACCCACTCTTCCTCTACCCTCCCAGTATCGCCACTAACACTGCTGGTCCTGAAGGAATCATCTGAGCACAGGGTCCCTTATTATGCTAATGTATGTTAAAGACACCTTCTACCTGTTGCCTTGGAGTTAAACAATCAGTCTGGAATTTGCAGTTTTTACCAAGAAAATATTTTGCTCTTTTTTATATTGGGCTTATGGCGTGCCCTGATTTGGAGGCTGTCACACTGACCCCCTTAGGAGGAGATCCAGCTTATCAGAGAGGTTGTTCTCTTCTCAGCCAACTGGAACTGAATTTACCCCCTGGACTATGACTATCCGCTTGTTTTCTGCTTTACCATAACCTGATTCACCTGACTCACCTACGTTTCCTTCTTTTTCAATTGCTCCCAGTCTATGACTTCCCACCTACCCCGATTCCCCAGGCTATGAGCTCAAGAAAGCTAACAGCACGGGGTGCTCTGGAGTAGGGTCCTGTGACTAGGTTTCAGAGGTTCTCCTCATGTCTGCAATTATGTCCCCTTTAGGGTGTCAGCCTGGGAAAATAACTACTTGCTTCCAAACAAGGGTGCAAGTAGACTGCACCCACGAGCTGGAACCCACGAGCCCAGCACGCCGAACCCAGAGCAATTTGGTTCTTTCTTGGTTTGCCTTGTGAGTGGAAATTTTAAAAAGTGGGTTTCAGGACAGACACTAGTACCCTGATTCTAATTTCAGGACTCCACCTCACACTCTCCTTCAACTCACCTTCCAACTTTCTGGTCTTTCAGCAGGAGCTCCGGGTGGGTGACTCTTAACTAGACGCCATCTTCTTCCGTCCCATATTATTTTTTCACTTGTTCAATCAAGATTTATTTAATTAATGCCTATTATTTGCTAAAGGAGCCCTAGTGGGTTATGCATTGGATTGTTAGCTGCATAGTCATTAGTTTGAATCTACCAGCTACAACAAGGGATAAGGACAAATCTTTCTGCTTACACAAAGAAACAGCCTCATAAACCCAATGATGGAGTGTGGTAGTCACATAATCTGGTATCTATTTGGGACTTAAGAGGATTGAGTAAAGGGGTGGAGTCTAGTCTGTCAATTGGGTCATAGCCAATGAGATCTCTGTGGGAATGGCCTTCACCTGAGTATCCTGGTAACTCCTGTATTTCCTCCTTGGAGGTGGAAGATTCTTTCTGTCTCTCTCTCTCTCTCTCTCTCTCTCTCGGCTCACTCTCTGAGAGACTCTACTCACAAGACACTTGGAACAACCTTAGTGCCCTGAGCTGGAACAGCCATGTGGAAACCCCTGCCAGCACTGAGCTATTTAGAACACCACTGGATCTAGAAGACTCTCCACCCACTGGATTGTGATCTTCCTGCATTTGGCTTCATTTCATGTGTTTTGTGAGTCTGAAGAGGACTTTATAGACTGGTTTCTGACATATGGGTTAATATTGGACTTATGGACTTGATCAGGACTGGCCTGGGATGTGTTTTCAATATTCAATTGCTCTGGTATATAAAGTTCTTTCTTGTATACATATGTGTGTTTAATGAATTTGTTCTGTAGTCTACCCAGACTGACACAGGGAGTTATATGCAGTTCTACAGGGTCAATATGAGTTTGAATCAACATGATGGCAGTGAGTTTGGTTGTTTTGCATATATACTAGGCAGTATGCCTTTGCTATTATAGAATCTCCATTTTAGAGAAAGGGTACAGATAATAAATCAAGTAATGTAGAAGTCAACGCTAATGGAAAATCTCGGAAAAACAAACAAACAAACAAACAAACAAACCCAGGGCATTAGAGAAATGTGAATTCAGGTAGAGTAGCTAGAGAAGGGCTCTCTGATCCAAGGACATTTGAGTATATCAAATGAAATGAGAGCTCAAGGTATTCATGCAGCATGATACTCAACAGTCTAGGTAGAGGAAACTGTGTGTTGGGTGTGTCCTATGAATTGTAGGGAAATCGAGGAGGCCACTGTAGCTGGAGTGAAGTAAGCTCCAGTTACAATTGTAGGTGACAAATTCAGAGTGGGACCTGGGTCACTGTCTTATATGTCCTAGCAATCAACAACAAGGACTTTCTGGTTTTCTCTGTGTAGAATGGGAAATCAAAGTCGGCTCTGATTCTATGATATTTAATACCTATTTTCTTCTCTCATCACCAGCCCTTTGTTTCCATCTCCCATCCATTATCCAATCAATCATTTCTTTCATATAGTCATCAAGTATTTTGAATATTTATCCTATGCCAGATACCAACTCTGGTACTGGGAGTACAAGTGTGAAGAGCTGCAATCAACAAAAAGAATTTGGTGTGTAAGTGTTATACTAGGATCACACATAGAATGCTATAGAAACACCTCATCCAATTTAGTGAGGGACTGGAGGGCAAGCGTTCTGAGTAGGAGAACATTTTGGTGGGCTAACTAAGTGTTACTACTCTTTGGGTCATTACCTACCTTTAATACTTTTCTTCTCTGCTTATTCTAATACTACTCATACTTCAATACACAATTTAGATACCATACCATCTCCCCTTTCTTACTTAAACAATATTGATTTTTCATACTTTGAATTCCTATTCCAATCTCTACCTGGGCCTTGCTATTTGCCCCAGTATTGATAACTGGTGATTATAATTGTAGTTAATGGACTATACAATTATGAACTCCAAATAGCAAAACTTCAGGGAATACGGGGATTTCTTCTAACTAGAATAGTGAGAAGAACTTGCAGCTAAGTTTCTAGAAAGCTGACTGTTTCCTACTATTTACCCTGGAATTCAGTCTTGGCATTTTTGAATGTATATTGAATGTATCATTTCTAATTGCTTTGTCCCATAATATGTTATTTCCCAGCACATTTAACATATCTTGAAGACTGACCAGAATCATGATCTGGAATTTCCCCCCCACAAATGTTCAGAAATATCCATCATAATACTTATGTATAATTCAAAGGAATGGGCAGGGAATACATCATGAGTAGAGACCCAAGGAAGCAGCCAGCTTCAGGGTGAAGGCTGGCCACAATAGAGAGCAGAGATGATGTCTGTAAAAGAGAAAATAGCCAAAGGGAAGTGAGTCATCTTCCAAGAAACTCTGATTAATTCAACATGTGAACCAAGACCTGGTGAGCACCTGTAATGAGTCAGAGTCAGCAATTACAAGAAAGCAGATGATATTCTCACTTCAAGATCAGGAAGAATCCCTGGCATTTGGAAGTATTCATAAGCCATTTTCTTCTTTTTTCTTTCTACTTCATATGAATTCTCAAGGAAAAAAACTGACTAGTGATTGCAACAGTAGCATAGTTGCAGAGTTTGCTGTGAATAATTTTAAAAAGGGTTTTGGTGTGAGTAGGTGCTGTCAGAGTGAGTAAGCATTTTATTAATTTTTCTCAATGCATCATTTGCATGTCCAGGGAGTGAAAAAGAAGCAAATAAAGCGGCTAAAAGCCAAGTCACACAGAAGGAGAAGGAAGGTGACTTAAGAAAGAGGTTAGACAAGCCAGTCAGGGTGCAGTACAGCAACAATGACACTTATAACTTTCCTCTAGTTCTTTAATGCTTCCTTCCCCACCACTATCATAATCCCAAATCTACTTTACAAATCTGGCTAGACCCAAGCATGTACACAGATACATAGAAGAGCTGGAAACACAGGGAGGCAGGAAAGATAACTCCTCAGGACCAATTATGAGAGTAGTGATACCTGGTGGGTAAGACGAAGGTAGGGGGTAACCAATCACAATCATCTACATATAACCCCTTTCCTGGGGGATTGACAACAGAAAAGTGGGTGAAGGGAGATATCAGTCAGTGCAAGACATGAAAAAATAATAATTTATAAATTATCAAGGGTTTGTGAGGGAGGAAGGGTAGGAGAGGGGGAAAATGAGGATCTAATACCAAGGGCTTAAGTAGAAAGAAAATATTTTGAAAATGATGATAGCAACAAATGTGCTTGACACAATGGATGCATGTATGTATTGTGATAAGAGCTGTATAAGCCCCCAATAAAATGATTTTTTTTAAAAAGAAAAGAAAGAGGCCTGGGGTGGGATCTGAGATTACTCATTCCCTCAACTTCCTGGTGTTAAAATTTCATCAGCTACTTATTATGCATAATGGGCAGTTAGCATGAACTATACTGTGGATACGCCACCTATATGACAATTTTCTTCACTGTGGTGAATT
The DNA here is from genome assembly GCF_000313985.2 of Echinops telfairi. Taxonomy (NCBI): domain Eukaryota; kingdom Metazoa; phylum Chordata; class Mammalia; order Afrosoricida; family Tenrecidae; genus Echinops; species Echinops telfairi. The sequence goes on along the minus strand of NW_022103897.1, from coordinate 6,227,849 downwards.
GCATATTACTATGATGCTGGAAGCTGTATGTCACTAGTATATGATACACTAGCAGGGTCTGCCCATGGTAAACAGATTTCAGTGGACACTCGAGAGTAAGAGAGGTTAGAAGAGTGGTCTGGAGATATACTTTAAAAATATTAGCCAATGAAATCTTATAAATAAACAACAGGATATTGTTCAATACAGTGCTGGAAATGAACCCACTGGGTTGAAAGGCACTCCAGATACACTCTCCCACTGCCAGGAATCAATTTCAACTCATGATGACCTTACAGGACAGATTAGAACTACACATTTGGTTTTCTGAGGTTGTAAATCTTTATACAGAAAACTCCACCTTTCTCCGTTGGCTGGTGGATTCAAATTGCTGGCTTTGCCGCTTAGAAGCAACATGCATAATCCACTGCACCAACTTCTCAAGACACATAATGGCTGCAGTAATGGACTCATCATTGCAGCAATTGTGAAGATGGGCAGTCTTGGGCAACATTTCATTCTGTTGTTCATGAAATCATTATGAGCTGGAACAGATTCCTTGGTAACTAACAACAACTACTCATTGTGATCATCTTAAATTAGGGAGCATATGTCTACATTTTTCTGTAGTAAAATATGCCTAGTTTATTTCATAAAGTGGGTTGAATTGTTCACATGGCTTTTAGTTACTTTTCTAAATTTTCAAATAAAAAAATTAGTATATTGATCAGATGAAACAATGAGGCATCGGGTGGATTGAGCTATGATTCTTGGTGTTGGGTGTTGTAAAATAGATTGAAACAGATCTCCGTACTCACTTTTTTGAGGTCTTTGTACCTTCTAGTAATAAGGGCATCAAAGAGTACCAAAGTGAGTGCGGAGATCTGTTTCGATCTATTGTAGAATACCCTTTCTTACAAATGGTACATGTGGGTCTCTGATAACTATAATTAATGCAATATTCAATTATGAACTACAGGTAAATAACAAAGCTTCAGCAAGTAACTCATGGACTCCTTCTACACTGGAATGGTGAATAGGACTTGCAGCTAAATTTCTAGAAACCTTAATATTTCCTGCTCTTTATCCTGGAGTTCAGTCAAACCCAGCCACTGTCCCTAGGAATCAAACACTGAGCTCACCGATGTGACTGATATTCTCCTTTGTTGTGGAGTAGCTGCCTGAAGCCAGCTTTCAATGAGTACATGCCTTTTTTTGTCTATTCCCTCCATTGAGCATACCCTTATGAAATTTACATAAACAATGGACATTTGAAATTGCACATTATATTGGTAAACACATCCCTCCTGCTAGTCTCTCTGAGACAAAGCAAAATTGCCATCTTGCCTGATGGTTCATTGCAGTCTCTTTGAGTTCATGATGCCGTCGCACAAATGGTTAATAGGTGATACATGTATTTCATTGCAAAGCATGGAGAAGAATCTTCTAGAGGTTTGGGTGAATGCAAATAAATGAATCAGGTCAAAAATAACTCTGTTGTAGTTCTTAATCTTTGCTGCAGAACTGATGATTAAATGAGAACTCAAGGCCCATCACTTATGATCAATAGCTGAACATAAGTTATCGATTCCTTCTCTTAAAGTGTGTGAATCCAAACTAGGACATGGATGTTACTCCCATTTATGAATGGCTGGTTCTCCCCAAGATGGAAATTTCATCGTATAAAGTGAGTAAAAAATATGACTTTAGGGCCCTTCACTCTGTTAAAAAGGAAAAGAAAGAAACGGATGGTTCCAGAGGCTTATGGGAAAAAAGGATTTCCTGTTGAAATCATGTCCCTGCCCAAACATCCAACACCCAGGTGTTAGATAATGTTACTGTAAATTCAGCACAAAAACACAAGTAGTGTTTCTTCGTCTTTTACTGAACACATTATGATGGTACATGAACATTACTATAGTACCCTCCTTACTTTCACTGATGAAAATTAGTCTCTGATGTGCTCAGTCATTTTATCTCCAGTTTATTCTCTTCCCAGACTCAACAGAACAAGATCACAGTGCCTGCCTTAACTCTGAAACTCTCAAATAAGAAAGTATTAGTTTTAACTTGCTGAATGATCTCTCCCAGCTGGTGATGCTTAATAGAAACTGTTCAGTGGCACCCCTACTCAGCGATGCCCAGGGCACGTGCCATGCCTGCCTTCCCTCAGATAACGCCTCTGTCTAGGGAAAAACGTCCCTGGAAATCGATGCTTGGATGAGCCCGTAGGAAGTGTGGAACAAGATAAGAAGCAAAACCAGCATTCACTTGGTGGCCAGCCCTGTGATACATTCTGCAGATTTCGGGATGTACTACTGTCTGTTCTGTTTGCTAGAAAGACATTTTATCTCTCCCAGAGTAAGAGAGCTAAAAAAGACAGGCATTGTTCTGACCTTTTGAAAGTCCTCTCGGGACTCAATTCTGGACTCCTTTCATTCAGTAAGCACACAGCACTAGACCAACTTCCTGTGGGGTTTACAAAAAGAAGTGCCAAATTAACTTTTTACATCCCTGCACATTGATTTAGTGTTTACCCATGTTATTTTCTTATCAGAAATATTAAACTAAGAATGGCAACATTTTAGAGTAGAACAAGGCATTTATTAAAATATGTCCTTTAATAATGTCTGTATATTTGTATGTGTGTATATATATTCATATATGGGCATATACATGTTGGCTATATACATGTTAATACAAACACGTATATACATGCACGCATTTTCAATGTACAGAACAATTCAAATAGGTTTATGTGAGATATATTTGGCACACCTGTATAAAAAAAATGAATCTGGCAAGCCAAACTATCAAACTCCCTGCCATCAAGCCCATGCTGACTCATAGGTATCTCTGTAGGTTTCAGAGACTATATGGGAGTAGAGAGCCTAATCTTTTCCAGTGGAGCTGTGGTCGTTTCTAACTGCCCACAAATAACCACTACACCCCCAGGACTCCTATAAATCTGGTAGTTGAGGGTAACTGTTTCTCATGTGATGAACCTCATGTGCCTATCTATTAAGACAGTCACTTTTATCTTCTAAAACAAAATAAATTAAAATGAATGACATGGCTAAAGTATAAGAAGTTACAGAAAAATTACAGATACAATGTTCTCAAAATATGAAAAGTGAGGCTATTTAAATAACTACCTCATATATTTGTAGAGCACGAGAACTATGTTTGTTTTGTTTACAGGGAAATAAGTCAGATGCATTTTCCATTTAAGAAAAAAGGAATCCCTGACTCATTTTAATGGACACCCCTGCATAGTGGCCCCTTGGTGACTCTGATAATGAAAATTCACCACAGGTTAGAACATGTGTACAGTGGAGTTTGCTTTGGATCGAATGTTGTCCCCCTAGCAGTTCTCCAGCTTAAATACATCGTTTTGTCCACACCTTATACTTCAATGATACTCTTAGCTCTTTTCCTTTTTATATAAGGCTCCCTTTAAAAGCGGATGTTTTCTAAAACAAATGACACATCAAGATTCACATAGTGTCTTATTGCTGAGGTCCATTGCATTTCCCTCATTTACCATATTTTTAATTTGCCGTGCATTTCTTTAATTTTTATTTTTAGAAAATAAATGTGAATAATTTATATAATCAAGTATCACTATAAAGTGTATAATTAAAAACAAATATCCTAAGATTCCTGGTTACTCCTGATTTTTGTTTTCAAAGAGAACAATTTTCAAGTTTCTCTTTTGTGATTTTCCTCTGCATTTCTAAGTAACATTTTTAATGTCTTTTTCTTGAATTCCCCCCAACCCCTTTCTAGAGGTTATCTTTCAATTTCTTTATTTTTTTATATTTCAATTTCTTACTGTGGAAGGTGAAGCTACCAGCTTCCCTCCATACCCACTCCAACACAGACACACTCATCACCACCACCACCACCACCA